>NC_086324.1:164822608-165422608 GCF_036172605.1 Pelobates fuscus
TAATAATAATAATAATAATATGAATAGGAATTTGTGACAGTCTTCTCGAAGGTTCCTAGGATTCTGGAATGCCTAAGGCAAGCTTGGAGGCTGGAGCCACAAATGGGGTATTCGCAGTGGAGGCTGGTCAATAGGGCGGGTGGCCTGATCCCCCCCTTCTCCTTTTTTAGTTGCAAAAAAATAATAATCTATTACCATTTTAATGATATTCTGATTATATCTGCTGTTTCCTTTCTCCTTTTTGTTGAAGACTGGAGATGCAGCTGTTTTGCCCAGGGTTTACCATCTGAAGGAGTACAGTGGGTTGAGGCCAACAAGTCGGGGGGCAGTGCAGTCACTGGGTACTGGTGGAATGTTCTGCAATCTGCGGCAGTAACAATACCAACTGCTACTTAGCAGCAGCAGTTGATTTCAGTTTACCGAAGGATAAATTAAGGTGAAGCAATAAAACCTCTTTGGAGGCAAATCCTGTAATAACATGAATCTTGTGTAGAACTGCCTTCTAAAAGGAAGTGTTCAGTGGGCAACTCCACCAAATATGCGAAAGGGATCCCAGTTCTTAACCACATCTCCAGCAGAGCGGGGTGTGTTATGGTCGAACACATCAAGTTAATGAGGTGCATAATACATGTAGATAAAATATTATAATTAAATTCCTTAGATCTGCTACTCGGAGACCTGGCATAAGGAAAAAAATATAAATCTTCCTCCACTGGAAGGGTAAGTGTGAGGTCAGGTACCAACTTAAATTGAGGCCTTGATCTGTGAACCAAATGGAAGTAAAATGGCACCTATCAGTGTACTGCAAAATATACACAAAATAAAATACACATAATATATACATAATATACACACAATATTATATTCTATATATATTTTGCAGTGCACTGATTGGCCCACTTTCATGCCCTTTTGGTTCTTCTGATTTTTTTTCACAAATTAAGTTTTTGGTTCTGAAATTCTGCTGAGCCAAATAGACAAATTGCATAAACTCGTGTGTCGAGAAAAAATTTCTGTTTTAGATAATTAGGGTTTACCTGTACCAAATGGTCTCATCGTGCACAAATCTAATTTCCATAGACTTTAATTGTGATTTCTGCAGATAAATAATTTAAAATGTTTTTCTAACAGACTGTTAACATTTGAAAATATTATAAATTGACCTAAATTTGGGTAAATTTTTGTAGATTATTAAATGGAATCCAATAGATTGTGCTCTTTTAAAAAGCTTATTCAAATATAATGAATCAAGCGAGGCCAGATTGTTCTCATTTCTGATACTGATCCAACTTAACTTTTCAAATTATTTAAAAAAAAAAATGTAATAGTAAAAAAGTTTTTTAAAATATTAAATAATTTGAAAAGTTTATTCATTCTGCATCCACTATACACACTGCATTGCACACGCACTCTGCATCCACTACACACATGCTACATCCACTAAACACATACTACATTTAGTATACACACTGCGGCCCTGTGGGTGGACTCGGGGGTGGCACTGTGGGCAGAGTCGGAGGTGGGCCCGGGGGCCCAGACCTTGAGCTGTGTCAAGGACCCATAAATTTCTGATGGCAGCCCTGACGTTGGCGCTGTATAAATTCCAAAAATAATAAGAAAGAAATAGCCTTAACCCCTTAAGGACACATGACATGTGTGACATGTCATGATTCCCTTTTATTCCAGAAGTTTGGTCCTTAAAGGGTTAAAGTGTCTCTGTCATCCACTCAAAAACTGAGCATTTCGTATTTGCCAAATGTGCCATGAGGTAAAGCCTCAAGATGACAAAATGCGGAGTCATCACTAGTGACTGCTGTAGGAATAAGGTATTGTCTCATTGAGAGACAATAAATATGAAAGCTAAATAGACATTATTATTATTATTATGTTATTATTTATATAGCGTCATCAAATTCCGCAGCACAGTGGGTGGCGGAACAAACATGTAATTGTAACCAGACAAATTGGACACACAGGAACAGAGGGGTTGAGGGCCCTGCTCAATGAGCTTACATGCTAGAGGGAGTGGGGTAAAGTGACACAAAAGGTAAGGGTAGTATTAGACTAATGACAGTTGCAAGAGAGGAATCAGTTCAGAGCTATTAACAGTTTAATTAACACGCTTTTATGAAGAAGTGGGTTTTTAAAGATTTTTTTTAAGGAATGGAGACTGGGTGAAAGTCTAATGAAGGAGGGAAGTGAGTTCCACAGGAAAGGGATCCCCTGGACTGTAAGGAAGGGGAGGCATGACTGCTGCCACACAGTAAGGGGTGTGGACTTATGGGATACAATTGTGGCAATATGACCGTATAAGTATGTGTGCAAGGGGAGGGTACTCACCATTCCTAGAAAGAAGGCTGGAACAGGTTAACGCCGGCATGGGGAGGGGTGTTCCGCCCTCCGCTACCCGGCTGTGAATTGTCTCCTTTGGGCATGCATGTCCCAGTAGAGACATGTGATAAGATTTTAAAGGGAGAGTTTATAGATTTCCTCTCACTGGTCCCTCCTGAGAAGGACTCCGTGGATAGGCCACGTCGTGGCGATCCCCAGGACACGGAGAAGAGCAAGCAACTCCCACGGACTTTGGGAATTGGTTGCAAGGTTTTGCCGTGTTCGCTACTATCCTAACCAGGAGTTTTCCGGAGCGGGCGCCTTCCTTGTTCGGCTACCTAGACCTTATTTGGGGTGCATATAAGGTTTATGGCGGTCAGAGCTGGTACCGGTATGACCAGCAGTTCCGCCAAAAGATGGCGGCATGTCCCGGGTTAGATTTTAGTACCCAGGATGGTAGCCTATGGCTGCTGATAATGACTCCCAGTCGTCCTTCCCCCTTTTCAGGAGCAGCCGGGGCTCCTTCAGGGGCACCGGCTGGTCCAAAGAAAGGAGTGTGCTAGCTCTTTAACGAGAGCCACTGCAGGTGGTACTCCTCCTGCCGGTTTAGGCATGGGTGCTCGCATTGTGGAGGGGCTCACCCCGCAATGCGGTGCTTTAAGAAGGCGAGGCAGCCTGTGCCTAAGGTGGGGGGGGCGAGACGACGGGGCAAAGGGGGAAGACTCCAGTGAGCGTGGCAAGGATGTTGCCGTGGCTCGAGCTTTACCCTAGACGCCACGACGCGGTGGTGCTAGGGGAAGGGTTTTCCATGGGTTTTTGGATCCCCTGGGTTTTTTCCCCAGAGCCACGTTGGGCTGACAATCTCCGGTCAGTCAAGGGCAGGGAGCCCCTGTTGGGCGCAAAGTTGTCTAAGGAGACAGCGATGGGTCGCATGGCTGGGCCATTCGATTTTCTCCCTTTTTCTAACTTACGCGTCTCCCCTTTGGGACTTGTCCCAAAAAAGGAGGCTGGCTCTTTTAGGATGATTCATCACTTGTCCTACCCGGCTGGGAGTTCAGTGAATGATGACATTGACAGAGAGTTCAGCAGGGTCCGGTATGCCTCTTTTGATCGGGCGCTGTCGCTGGTTAGAAAAGCGGGAGATGGGGCACTCATGGCAAAATCTGATATTGAATCGGCATTCCGGTTATTGCCGGTTCACCCGGAATGTTTTCACCTTCTGGGTTGTCAGTTTCAAGGGTCATATTTTTATGACATGTGCCTTCCCATGGGTTGTGCCATTTCCTGTTCCTATTTCAAATTGTTTGCTTCGTTTTTGGAATGGGTAGTTGTTCAGTTCTCAGGTATTGCGTCAGTTACGCATTATCTCGATGATTTTTTGTTTGTGGGTCCTCGGGAGGGGGTGGAGTGTGCCCAGTTATTGTCGGCGTTCCGTGCAGTGGCGCACAGGTTTGGTGTGCCGGTGGCGGAGCAGAAGACAGAGGGGCCGCTTACCAGATTGTCGTTTCTGGGTATAGAAAATCGATTCGATTCGTATGATTTTTCGCCTTCCCGATGAAAAATTAGTGGTTCTGTTGAGGATGGTAGATCTGGTAAAAGGGGCTAGGAAGGTCCAGCTCAGAACGTTACAGGTGTTGCTTGGTCATCTAGCGTTCGCTTGTCGCGTTCCACCTTTGGGTCGTGCTTTCTGTCGACGCCTGTCGTTGGCGGCGGTTGGTATCAGGCGGACTTACAGGTATGGAGTTCCTTCCTAAGCAAATATAATGGGAGGTCGTGCTGGTTGCATGAAGCGGTGTCGAATTCAGAGTTGACTCTCTTCACTGATGCGTCTGGTTCAGTCGGGTTTGGGGCCTTTTTTAGGGGCAAGTGGTGTGCTGTGGCGTGGCCTCCAGAATGGCGTGAGTTAGCTGTTATGCGTAACCTTACCTTCCTGGAGCTTTTCCCCATAGTAGTGGCTCTGGCATTGTGGGGTGAGAACCTGTGGGATCGGGTGGTGGTTTTTCACACGGAACAATATGAGTGTTGTCCATGTGATTAACCGATCGTCTTCTGCGTCTGCTCCTGTTTTGGCTCTCTTGCGGCATCTGGTGTTGCTTAGTTTGCAATTTAATGTGTGGATGCAGGCCCGGCATGTACCGGGGGAGCTGAACGTGGTAGCTGACTCTCTTTCTCGGTTTCAGTGGGACCGGTTTCGGGAGTCGGCTCCAGAGGCGGATCGCGAGGGTCTTCTCTGCCCTTCCTACTTATGGGACCTAATTTCGGAGGCTTGATGTCCTTGGTGTCGGACTCCTTGTCAGCCCCTACTTGGAAGGCATACAGGTCAGTATGGGTGGGTTGGTTGGCTTTGGTGGATGGGTCAGTGCGGCTGTCATCTGAGGCGGCCCGGGTGGAGATCACTTTAAGGTATCTGGATGCGTTACTCACTACTGGTAGGTCTTGTTCGGCGGCAGACAACGCCTTTTCGCCTGTTCCGGTTTCTGGGATGGAGGGACATCACCAGAGAGTTTTGCTTACAGAGGGTTATGCGAGGTTGGAGGAGTCGGAGAGGTCCGGACAGACGTCGGCCGATCTCCTTCGACTTGCTGGGTCAATTGTTGGCCGCTCTTTAGGCCGTCTGTGTATCACCAGGTGAGTGTCTGCTGTTTCAGGTGGCATTCTCCTTTTGCTTCTTTGGCGCACTTAGGGTGGGGGAGCTGGTGGCCCCTTCCCGGCGGGCAACTCCCCCTTTACTGCTGTCGGATGTCCACTGGTCTGATATGTTTGTGGACTTGCATATCCGTAGGTCTAAGACAAGAGGCATGTGGTTGAGAGTGGGGCGTACTGGTGGGATGTTGTGCCCGGTGCGGCTGTTTGGGCAGTATCTGGCCATTCGGCCATCGTCTGTGGCCTTGCTAGTTCATGCGGATGGGTCTCCGTTGACGCGTTTTCAGTTCGCATCAATGCTGGGTAAGGCGTTGCAGTATTGTGGTCGGGATCCAACCGGTTTCTCTCCTCATTCATTTAGGATTGGAGCAGCCACTCAGGCTAGTGTTTTAGGATATTCGGGGTCGCAGGTGCAGCGATTGGGTAGATGGTCATCTCGTAGGTATCAGCTGTACGTGCGGCCTCATTTACTGTAACTTGTCCTTTGTTTTAGGGTGTTCTTCCCGGTATGTTTGGATTGTAGGACACTCTTTCATCTATTGGGCTGCTCGACGGGCAGAGTCACGTTCCTATGGTCGAAATTTGGAGATCCCAGCCGAGTTAGCAAGGGTTCGTTGGAGGGGTATCTGGGGTATGTCATGGTGCCAAATCTACCCGGAGTGCGTTTCTCTTAGCAGGTTTGGGTCAGTGGTCATTGTAATCCATGCAGGGGGAAATGACCTAGGGAGGGTAAGGACGGTGGATTTAATACACGATGGACTTGGCTCGGTGCATGACAATATTTGCAGAATGTTGTTTGGTGTGGTCAGAGATTGTCCCCCGTCCGTGCTGGCAAGCCTTGCCGCATGCTAAAGGGTTGGAGAGGGCTAGGCGGAAGTTTAACGTTGCGATTTCGAGGTTTGTTCGATGCCTTGGCGGTGTGTCGGTTCGACACACGAAGTTGGAAGGGGACAATCGGAGTTTAATGAGGGCTGATGGGCTGGATATACTTAACGTGGGTATCCAAGGTGGGATTGAAACGGCGCTGTCTGCGGGGGGCGCGATGCCGACAAACGGAGATCAGGGTCGGCACCGCGGTGGCGTAGGTCCTGGCCAGCGCAAGTAATGCAAGACAAGGCTTTGGGGAGTCGCAGCTGCCAGGGCTGATGGCAGAAGGCAGACTGTACGGACTCTTGGAATTATCCGGTATATCTGTCTGTTGGGTAGTCACCCCAACAGCCGACAGGTGGTGATAAAACTGGCTGAGTTGATATGTTGGAATAATAAAGCTGTGGCCGTTGCCCTTATCCAATACTCAGGTGTCTTGTCGTTACCATAGGCGTGCGCACGGGGTGTGCCGGGTGTGCCTGGGCACACCCTAATCCCCGCGGCACGCATATGTATTGAGACCGGCAGGGGAGATCTCAGGATCCCCCCTGTCGGTCCATGCAGAGCCGGCGCTATCCGAGCGCCGGCTCTGCTCTCAGCCTCTCTCCCCACCGGCCCACATGCAGTGAGGGAGGCAGGAGAGGACCCGGGGAGCTATTGCCAGCAGCTCCGCCGGGTTCCTCTCGCGAGATCTGAGCGTTGCCGCGGCAACGCTCAGATCTCGCGTGAGTAAACTCTAGCCCTGCGGGGCTAGAGTTCACTCTCCACTGGACCACCAGGATGGATGGCAGCAGCAGGATCCCCCCTCCCAGGCATAAGGTAAGAAGGGAGGGGGGATATTAACTGATCTGCCCCCACCTCCACTGGACCGCCAGGGAAGGCAGCAAGGAAGGATCCCCCCTCCCTACATAAAGTAAGAAGGGAGGGGGGATATTAAGTAATGTACCCCCACCTCCACCCCCCACAATCACCCACACACATACATACACAGCACCAACACACATACACAGCACCCATAGACATACACAGCACCCACACGCATACACAGCAGCTACACACATACACAGCACCTACACACATACACAGCACCCACAGACATACACAGCACCCACACACATACACAGCACCAACACACATACACAGCACCCATAGACATACACAGCACCCACACGCATACACAGCACCTACACACATACACAGCACCTACACACATACACAGCACCCACAGACATACACAGCACCCACACACATACACAGCACCCACAGACATACACAGCACCCACAGACATACACAGCACCAACACACATACAGCACCCACACACATACAGCACCCACATACATACACAGCACCAACACACATACAGCACCCACACACATACACAGCACCCACACACATACACAGCACCCACACACATACAGCACACACATACAGCACACACACACACAGCACCCTCACAAACACACAGCACCCTCACACACATTACACAAACAGCACCCTCACACTCACACAGCACACTAACAGTACCCTCACAAACACAAACAGGACCCTAACAAACACACACACAGCACACTACCAGTACCCTCACACGCAAACAGCACCCTCACACACAGTACATTTACAGCACCCTCACAAGTGCACACACACACAAACAGCACCCTGACACACAGTACATTCACAGCACACTCACAAGCACGCACACACAAACACCCTCACCCACATAGTACACTACCAGCACCCTCACATACACATCACACTAACAGCACCCTCACACAGCACACACACAGCAGTGTGTGTGTGTGTATATATGTGTATATATATACATACATACATACATACATACATATATGCGGCGTGTGCTTGTGCTTTAGGGTGCACACCCTAATGCAATAGGCTGCGCACGCCTATGGTCGTTACTGGGGGCCACGGGAATGTAAGTGGTCTGCAGTCAAGGGATCCCCTGGACTGTAAGGAAGGGGAGGCATGAATGCTGCCACACAGTAAGGGGTGTGGACTTATGGGATACAATTGCAGTGCTGGGGGATAGGATGGCTAGAAGGTTGGAGGAGATTTTAAACTAGTAGTAGGGGGGGAGGGTCATAGCAATCTACAAAATGGAGATAGGACAGAAAGGAGATGGGCTTTAGAACAGTATAAGGAGGGTGGAAACGGGGGAGGGGCAAGCTCAGAACAGAGAAGCTATGTAATGTTGGTAATTCACAAAATAAACAAGAGACGCATGATATTAAATGTATGCTTACTAATGCAAGGAGCCTAAATAACAAAATGGGGGAACTAGAGGCATTAGCATACACTAAACAATATGATATAATAGGCATAACTGAAACATGGTGGGATGAGACACATGACTGGGCAGTTAACTTAAATGGGTACATGTTATTTAGGAAGGATAGGAAAAACAAGAAGGGTGGCGGGGTATGTTTGTATGTCAACCATGATTTAAAGCCAAATCTTAAGCAAATGGAATGCGATGAGGAAAATGTGGAAGCTTTATGGGTAAATATCTGCTTGGGGGAAAAGAAGGGAAACCAACTATTGGTTGGGATATGTTATAAACCACCTAATGTTAATATTGACGAGGAACAACAGCTGTTTGAGCAAATTGAGAAAGCTGCAAATCTGGGTAATACTTTAATTATTGGAGATTTTAATTACCCGGACATAAATTGGGACAGAGGGACTAGTAGCTCAGCAAAGGGAATTAGGTTTTTAAACTTGTTAAATGACAACTTCATGTCACAACTTGTACAAGCACCAACTAGAATGGACGCTTGTCTGGACCTGGTTTTAACAAACAACGTTGATCTTTTGACCAACATTCAAGTAGGTGAGCACTTGGGAAATAGTGATCACAATATAGTGTCCTTTGAAATAAACTCAAAAAAAACAAAAGCACATGGGGTATACTAAAACATATCATTTTAAAAAGGCCAATTTCAATAAGATAAGGGAAGCTTTCAATATATTGACTGGCATAAACTCTTTAGTGAAAAGAACACTGAGGATAAATGGATCATCTTCCAACAAATATTAGAAAGGTACATTTCTCAGTATGTACCATTGGGAAATAAGTATAAAAGAAACAAATTAAAACCAATGTGGCTTAGTAGAGAAGTAAAACAAGAGATTAAAAATAAGAAAAGGGCATTTAAAGCATTTAAATCAGACAAATCAGATGCATCTTATAAAAGATATAAGAAAGCAAATAATGCGTGCAAAAAGGCAATTAAACTTGCTAAACTTCAAAATGAAAAAATGATAGCTAAAGAGAGCAAAACCAACCCCAAAGCATTTTTTAAGTACATAAATTCCAAAAAACCCAAAAATGAAAGTATAGGTACACTTAAAACTGAAACGGGGGTGTTAGTTAAGGAAGACCAAGAAAAGGCAGGAATTCTAAATAACTATTTCTCCTCCGTATATATTAAAGAAGAACCCATGGCAATAGATGTGCAAATGATTGCTACTAAAAACTTGCAGAATAATTGTAATTGGTTAACTCAAGACAATGTGCTGCAGCAACTAAAGAAAGTTAATATAAACAAAGCTCCAGGGCCTGACGGTATCCATCCACGTGTACTTAAGGAACTAAGTGTAGAAATAAGTGAACCTCTGTTTTTAATCTTTCAAGATTCTTTTCTTTCAGGAAGTGTTCCGGAGGATTGGAGGAAGGCAGATGTGGTTCCTATATTCAAAAAGGGTTCAAAATCCTTGCCTGGAAATTATAGACCTGTGAGCTTAACTTCTGTGGCTGGTAAAATATTTGAAAGGTTATTAAGGGATAATATTCAAGAATTCCTTGAGAAGAATATGGTTATCAGCAAAAATCAGCACGGTTTTATGAAGCACAGGTCATGTCAAACTAACTTGATTGCGTTCTACGAAGAAGTAAGTAGAAGTATAGATCAGGGTGTTGCAGTGGATGTGATCTATTTGGATTTTGCCAAGGCATTTGATACAGTTCCACACAAAAGATTAGTGTTCAAACTCAAGGAAATCGGTCTCGATGTAAATGCTTGTTCTTGGGTAGAACATTGGCTTAAAAACAGAATACAAAGAGTTGTCGTTAATGGTAAATTTTCAAGCTGGACAGAGGTGGCAAGTGGTGTCCCTCAGGGGTCTGTTCTGGGACCCCTTCTATTTAACATTTTTATAAATGATCTTGAAGACCGCATTGAAAGTCATGTTTCAGTGTTTGCAGATGACACAAAACTTTGTAAAATAATACAATGTGAGCAAGATATTACTTTGCTGCAGAAGGATTTAGATAGACTGGAGGACTGGGCACTCAAATGGCAGATGAAATTTAATGTTGAAAAATGCAAAGTTATGCACTTCGGCGTAAAGAATACACAAGCAACGTATACCCTTAATGGAAGTGAATTAGGGATAACAACACACGAAAAGGACTTGGGAATTGTTATAGACAACAAACTATGCAACAATGTGCAATGTCAATCAGCAGTGGCCAAGGCCAGTAAGGTATTGTCATGCATGAAAAAGGGCATTCATTCTCGGGACGAGAATATCATTTTGCATCTCTATAAATCACTGGTAAGACCACATATTGAATATGCTGTGCAATTTTGGGCACCTGTTCTAAAGAAGGATATCATGGAACTAGAAAAAGTGCAGAGGCGGGCTACAAAATTAATAAAAGGAATGGAACATATCAGCTATGAAGAAAGGTTAACAAATTTAAACCTATTTAGTTTAGAAAAACGTCGCCTGAGAGGGGATATGATAACATTATACAAATATATTCAGGGCCAATACAAACCATTTTGTGGAAATCTATTCACAAACCGGACTTTACATAGGACACGAGGCCATGCGTTTAGACTAGAAGAAAGAAGATTTCGTCTACGGCAAAGGAAAGGTTTTTTTACTGTAAGAACAATCAGGATGTGGAATTCTCTGCCTGAAGAAGTGGTTTTATCAGAGTCCATACAGATGTTCAAACAGCTACTAGATGCATACTTGCAAAGACAGAATATTCAAGGATATAATCTTTCAATGTAGGGTAATATGTGCTTGATTCAAGGATAAATCTGACTGCCATTCTGGGGTCAAGAAGGATTTTTTTGTCCTAGCTTGTTGCAAAATTGTGCTTCAAACTGGGTTTTTTTTTTTTTTTTGCCTTTTGGATCAACAGCAAAAAACAGGTGTGAGGAAGGCTGAACTTGATGGACGCAAGTCTCTTTTCAGCTATGTAACTATGTAACTATGTAACTATGTAATTGTGGCAATATGGGGGACCGTATAAGTATGTGTGCAAGGGGAGGGTACTCACCATTCCTAAAAAGAAGGCTGGAACAGGTTTTTCCCTTCCCTTCCTTCAGGATGATTATGTATGTGGTTCTGTGTTTTGCGGTGTTTGTTGTTTCTGGCCAGCGCAAGTAAGGCAAGACAAGGCTTTGGGGAGTCGCAGCTGCCAGGGCTGATGGCAGAAGGCAGACTGTACAGACTCTTGGAATTATCCGGTATATCTGTCTGTTGGGTAGTCAACCCAACAGCCGACAGGTGGTGATAAAGCTGGCTGAGTTGATATGTTGGAATAATAAAGCTGTGGCCGTTGCCCTTATCCAATACTCAGGTGTCTTGTCGTTATTGGGGGGCAACGGGAATGTAAGTGGTCTGCAGTCACGGTGCAGCCCTCGAGATTTGAAAGCAAGAACAAGAATTTTAAATTGAGCTCTATATTTTATAGGAAGCCAATGTAGGGACTGACAGAAGGGTGAGGCATGGGAGGTGTGGGCGGACAGGAAGATGAGCCTCGCTGCCGCATTCATTATGGACTGTAACGACGCAAGTTAGGAGCACGTAAGACCACTGAGAAGCGGATTACAGTAGTCAAGGAGAGAAAGGACAGTGGAATGGACCAGCACCTTAGTCACATCTGGCGTTGAGTAGGGTCGGATGAGCACAATGTTTTTTGAGATTGAAGCAGCAGGATTTAGCGATAGGCTGAACATGAGGCGTGAAGGAGAGGTCTGAGTCAAAGAGAACACCTAGGCAGCGAGCCTGCGTGGTGGAGCTGATGGAAGCACTGTTGACTTGGAAGGAGAGAGACATCAGTGTTGCGCAGTCGCACATGTGATACAGCAAGGACATGGGCCCCAAACGAGGTGCCAGGAGCTGATCTTTCCACAGGGAAAGCATCAGGTAAGTATTACTCATTTCCCTGCACCCTCGGGCCACTACACCTAAACCAGCAATGTTATCATGGGGGTCTTTGCTTTAAAGATGTTATGGACTGCAACTCTCATCAAAGTCAGCTATGCTCTGCTGAGTTACATTCCACAGCATCTTGGAAATGCAAAAACCAAAAAACACTGAACCACTCCAACTCCATGTCTCCCCAACCCTCTACACTCTTAACCAAAAATCTCTATCGCTAACCTTAGGTCCCATAATGTACCCTACATGACAGTACCCTAAATATCTTAATCTGAAGGAACCCCTAAGTGGCAGCAGAGGGATTCCTGCACTGTAACATGGACCTATGTGAGCACTCTAAGCTCTATGTTCACAGTATGATAGGTTGTAACGATATGATCACAGTATGATAGGCTGTCACGATATGATTCTATTTCCTATTCTGGACTTATTGCAAACACACGCTGTAGTGATTACGGTGCTTGCAATGCTCCTTTAAGTAAAATCCTGGTCTAAGAATTCGACGGTCGTGACTGAATTATTAGAGTAACAAATTGTATATCCAAATGGATCATGCCAGCTTCACATGAATGCACGGGATGCTTACTCACAGCCTTTCTTGCCAGTCCCACACTGGGCACTCCATGCACAGCGCATTAATGATGCCTTGCCCACGGGGCTTAATCCAAATGCAGTCAGTGTTACCTTTTGCCGATGACGCTATTGCGGTGTCCCTAGACGCTGGACACAAGGGAATACACCAAGACTGCCGGAACGCATTACATTTTAAGCCAAAAAAGGCTGAAATGGGCAATATATTGACTCTTTTGATCTAAAACATCCAACCACAGTTGTGTTATAATACCCAGAATTCTCTGCACATGACAAGCCATGTTTAAAACTTTTGCCATTTGTTTTTTCTAAACATAACTTGTGCTTCTGGGAGAATGCATTTCAGTCTATAGAAGATTGCTTGATGATTGCCACAGAGGCTTTTAATTTGCAATAGTTCACCTCTAACTAGGTCCTCCCTGTAGTGGATTTATTTCTAAACACTGATGTGAATTGAAAGAACAACCTTCACTTGCCAGGGTTTTTAATATTAGGTATAATTATCCCCTATATTAAAAAACTGTGTTTGTGAGGTCAGAAAAATAAAATTAGCTGGGCTATTTACTGAAGTGAGAATTCAAAGTGAATTTCAAATTTAATATGTACAAAACCAACTTTAGGTTAATGAAGCAGTGTTTGGTGTATAAATCATGCCCCTGCAGTCTCACTGCTCAATTCTCTGCCATTTTTAAGACTAAAATAACTTGTGTTTCTGTTTAAACAGCCCTAGTCACATCTTCCGCTGGCTGTGACTCAAACAGCCTGCATGAAAACAAAAAGGTTTAATTTTCAGTCAGATGTTAGCTTACTTTATACATTTTAATCTACTGCTCAGTAAATTGAATTTTAATCACACACAGTAGGCTCCTGCAAGGTCTAAAAGGCTATTAACAGAGCAGGGGATACGAAATTCTAAATTAAACAGACTGTGCTATAAAGGAAGTGTAAACATTAAATGACTCTATACAGGAAGTGTTTAGGAAGGCTGTGTAAGTCTCATGCAGAGATGTGTGACCAGGGCTGCATAAACAAAGTAATTTAACTCCTAAATGGCAGAGAATTGAGCAGTAAGACTATAGGGGCACGATCTATACACCAAAACTGTTTCATTAAGCTAAAGTTGTCCTGGTGATTCTAGAGTCCCTTTAATGCCAAAGTAGCCAAACTGGAAGCATAACTGTCTTAGAGAATTTTTTTGCAGTCCGGCTAATTTGCCCTTAAATGTGAAATTCACATTTTAATTCACTCGAATTCTCACTATAGTAAATAATCATGAATATGTCGAAATCCACACCACTGTATTTACACCAGTTCTACAAATGGGTGCTTCCGTTTGGCTCCCTGTCAATCACCGTTATAAACCGTGACATTTTCAGCCAGTAAACAAACTATGTGGAGGAAGTTAAACAGGAAAAAAGCCGCTTATATATTTTGGGTTATAACTTCTTATACAGGCTTCCTGGTGCTTTTCCTATGTGCACCTGTTTAGTCTAATACTTGCGGCAAAACATTTCTAACTGCGCCTTTAACGTCATTTTATTTTCCTCCTCCATTTTGGATGATTTTTTTCAGTTCGCACATCTGTGCCTCCCGATGTATAAAGAGAGCCGCAAAAGGCAATGCTTTGTTTTTGGACAGATTTTCCCGCCATTGTCAGAGAGCTGGATTTTCTGTTAAAAAAAAAACGACAATTCACGGTCGTCATAAGGAAGAAGAAATCCTTCAAATTTTAAATACATATTTTTTCCTAGTAATATTATGCATTTTGTTTATTTTCTGAATGTAATCTATAATAAAATCATCAGGAAAAAGGGAGCAAAAATCTAAAAGAGGAATCAAATGTTCCAGAAAGACGGGTTATTTTGGGGTATTAGAGAAAAGGTGGGGAAAATGTCCCCAATGTACAGGGCCGGACTGGCCCACCGGGATACCGGGAAATTTCCCGGAGGGCCGTCGGCACCTGGAGCTTGGATGTCGGTGTGTGTCTGTGTCGTGTGTGTGTGTCTGTGTCACGGTGTGTCTGTATCATGGTGTGTGTGTCTGTCTGTGTCACGGTGTGTGTGTGTGTGTCTGTCATGGTGTGTGTGTGTCTGTCTGTGTCATGGTCTGTGTCATGGTGTGTCTGTCATGGTGTGTGTGTCTGTCATGGTGTGTGTGTGTCTGTCGTGGTGTGTGTGTGTGTGTCAGTCATGGTGTCTGTGTGTGTTTTTAAAAATAGTGTTTTACTCACCTTTTTTTTTTCCAACGTCGTGCTGGTCTCTGCCTCTATGACTGAGATCATCAAGCTTGATGATCTCAGCCAATCTGCACTGACACAGGAAGCGCCTCTAGTGACCGTCTGAGTGTCTGTCACTAGAGGTGTCACTAGGAAGCAATGTAAACACTGCCTTTTCTCTGAAAAGTCAGTGTTTACATTCAAAAGCCTGCAGGGACAGGCTATAGACACCAGAACCACTACATTAAGCTGTGTGTGTGTGCGCCTGCTAGTGAGTTTGCTTGCTTGCATGTGTGTGTGTGTTTTTATGTCAATGAGCTTATGTATATTAGTGAAATTGTTTGTCTATGAGGCTGTGTATCAATGAGCTTGTGTGTGTCAGTGAGATTGTCTGTGTCTGCATGTGAGTATGCTTACTGTATAATTAAATGTTTTACTCTGAAAGGACCAATATTTTATATTAGAAAAAGCAATATAATATATATATATATTACTCAATCATCTGGGGTGGCAAGACATAGCCTTACATATTACATGCGACAATATATGGCGCAATGACTTATGGGGCTGGCATAGATTTTTTTTTTTCCAGGGCTGCTTTGTATCCCCAGTCCGGCCCTGCCAATGTATACAGGACATAGTTCACCTTTGTCCTCCAATAATAAAGTGTGTGCTGGCTGGGCCTGGGTTAAACTGGGATATGGGTAACGCACGTTAAAGGGGATTTGTAATGTTTTATTCTGTATTATCGCTTCCAGAGAGGCGACAGTCCCCCTTTAAGACATGTTTAACACAGAATAATGGAAAGATACAGATAATGAGTTTTTAGGAGTATAAGTGCTGAGTTCCATCCGTGAGATGGAGATCAATAAGACACTAATGATAAAAAAAAAATTAGGAAGGCTGACAGAAAATCAGTAATGGCTGACAGGTCTGCCTTGGTAACAGACTATAGTGTCACCTTCAGTTTATCCACTAGAGGGCACCAAACAACTGCATCACCTACTGCTGTGACAGGCTTAGTTGATGGCTTTACTCAGCACTACAGACTCCAGTGTCATCTTCACTTTATCCACCAGAGGGCACCAAACAGCAGCTCTGTTACTGCTGTGACAGGCTAACCTAGTGATGGCTATATTTAAACACTACAGAGGTTTGCAAACTACATTTCCCATGGTGCTTAACCAGCATAATCTTTTCTATTAAATGAAATTATACTTTAGATTGGTCCCTGAGCAGTGGGGTAGCAGCAGGATAAGATACAGTGATTTCCAGAGAGAGTTACGCATGCTGTTTCAGATTCTTGATGCAATGGCATTTGTCACTAATATTACATTGTTGCTAGGCTACATTCATGCAATACATTCAATCAATCATATTCCAAATACACACATCGAGAATATTTTTTATTTCTTCATATTACTATCTGTGATCTTGGAGCAATGACCTTTAAAGGAAACGATGAGGTAATTTTTTAATCTACTATAAAGATAACGCATTAAACTAATAAAAAAAAAAATGTAAAAAAGCACTCCTTAGCGTTTCCCTCTGCGCACTGCGGCTACAGAAAAGCTGCCGCCAAGCAGAGGTTCATGGGATAAGAAACTTACCCTCCTAGAGCAGTTTCCCTCATTATATAGAATGAGTGGAATTGCCGCGTAATCTGTGGCGGGTACCATATTTACCATCTACACATGCATAGTGAACTAGTCTATGTTAAGCTCTCCGCAGAAAGAGAGACAGCTCGGCCCAAAATGCTTGTTGCATTCAGAAATGTTTTAGCTGAAAAGGTTATGGTGTTTAAATAATTCCTTTACAGGAAAATCCCAGCATTATATATAAGAACATTTATGTATAAGACTGGAGTAATAAATTGCCAATTTAGATTTTCAGGCGCTCCTTGTCCCCTAGCGTAGAGGGTCAACTTTCCTGTAATCCGCAGTAAGCGGTTCTCCTGCTCAGCCAGCTGAGAGATCATCATTACTGACAATCTCCATGACAACCAGATGGATCTCAGAGAAACATTCCCAATCGCCGTACTATACCTGCGATGCCTCTCATAGCATTGAATTCAGTGCTGCTCTATGAGAAGGCCCCACTTCCATTTTAAAGCACCCTGCCTGCAGTCTGATTGACAGCTGGGAGGGTGCAAACAAGACACCTCTTGAAATTGACAAACATGGGAGCCTCTTTCAACTCTGAAGTGATTTAGGGATGTGAAGTGCTCCTTTAATTTCTTATTAGTCAAATTTGTTTTGAAATTGAGCATTATTTTGCTATATCAAAATGTATCCATTTGTCTATTGGTATAGTCAACATACTAAACATATAAATAGTCTAAAACAGGAGTCCCTAGGAGCCTCATTGCAGTCTACTGGTCAACCCCCCCTTCTCTCATCTCATGCCTTGTACTCATTTTTCTGCTATCTCTCTCCTACCCACAATCAATCTCATCCTAGACCCCATGCATACAAAACCCATTCACACCTCCTGTCACTTTCTCTCATCCCTTCTTCTAGCAGCTGGTGATGTCTCTCCCAATCCAGGGCCATTCACCTTCTCTACACACACTAAGACAACCAGAAACCCCAGAAACCTCATCAAAATACCCTGCCATTTACCCTCACCAGAGGCGTATTAGCCGCGAGGCAAACAAGGCATTTGCCTTGGGCGGCATTTTCCAGGGGGCGGCAAAAAAAGCCGCCCCCAAATGCCCAAGGCAAATGTCTTGTTAGCCTTGCGGCTAACAGACATGCCGGCGGGCAGCGGGCTGCTGGACGATCGGGCGGCACTGCCTGGCGGGCGGCCAGCCGGCGAGGGAGCACTTCCCCTGAGCTGTCTGCTCAGCTCCCTCGCCAGCCGCAGAGTGAAGCTGGGAGGCGGAGCCGGAATATGACGTCATATTCCGGCTCCCAGCCTCACTTTGAGGCGCGCGAGGGAGCTGAGCAGACAGCTCAGGGGAAGTGCTCCCTCGCCGGCCGGCCGCCCGCCAGGCAGTGCCGCCCGATCGCCCAGCAGCCACTGGACCACCAGGGAGGAAGAGACACCCCCCCATCCCAGCATTCCCAAAGGTAAGGAGGCTGGGAGGGGGGGGTGTTAAATAAAAAAAAATGTGTTAAAAATAAATAAATAAAAAAATGTCTTAAAAATAAATTTAAAAAAAATGTGTTAAAAATAAATTTAAAAAAAATGTGTTAATGTGGGTGGGTGAGTGTGTGTGTGTCTGTTAGTGTGTGTGTTAGTGTGTGTGTCAGTGTGTGTGTCTGTTAGTGTTTGTGTCTGTTAGTGTTTCTGTCTGTGTCTGTTAGTGTGTGTGTGTCTGTTAGTGTGTGTGTCTGTTAGTGTGTGTGTGTGTGTCTGACTGTGTGTGTCTGTTAGTGTGTGTGTCTGTTAGTGTGTGTGTGTCTGTTAGTGTGTGTGTCTGTTAGTGTGTGTGTCTGTTAGTGTGTGTTTGCCTGTGAGTGTGTGTGTATGTTAGTGAGTGTGTGTGTCTGCTAGTTTGTGTCTGCTAGTGAGTGAGTGTGTGTCTGTTAGTGTGTCTCTGTTAGTGAGTGTGTTTGTCTGTTACTGAGTGTGAGTGTGTCTGTTAGTGTGTGTGTGTTTCTGTTAGCGAGTGTGTGTTTCTGTTAGCTAGTGTATGCGTATCTGTCAGTGAATGTGTGTGTGTGTATTTAGAATGCGGGGCGGGGGGAAAGGTTGGGTGGGGGTGGCGCGGGGGGAGGGGGGGCGCCTGAGTTTTGTCCTGCCTAGGGCAGCACAAAACCAGGATACACCACTGACCCTCACTTACCAAAATTCATTGTGCACTCTGGAACGCCCGCTCCATCTGCAGTAATTTAAAATCAACAGCCATACACGACTTTTTCATCTCAAACTCACTCACACTGCTTGCACTTACAGAGACCTGGCTGTCCCCCTCTGATACGGCTACTCCTGCCTCTTCATGTTTTGGTGGGATACAATTCTCTCACACTCCCAGACCCAACAACTGTAAAGGAGGTGGTGTAGGCATCCTTCTCTCCCCTCAATGTACCTTTCAACCAATCTCCCCTGCCCTATCCTTTACTTCCTTTGATGCTCACACTGTCCGCCTATTTAAACCCACTCCTTTAAGAATTGCTATCATCTACCGCCCTCCCCCCGGTCAACCTAGGCTATTTATTAAGCACTTTTCTTCCTGGTTTCCCCACTTCCTCTCATCTAACACTTGACATCAGCACACCCAGGACCAAACTGACACCACCCTCTGCACATCAATATCACAGTAAACTCCAATGTCTTGACCTAGAGAACTTCTCCACTAACCTCCAAGCTATCCTTTTACCCATCTCAATCCTCACCTGCCCTAGCTCTGCAATCTTCTTCTACAATTCCATCCTCTCCTCTCAACTAGACATCATGGCACCTCCTACACTTAAAAGCAGCAAGCGCCCCAACTACAACCTTGCCACACCAAGCTGACTCGATACTTCCAAAAATGCTCCAGAACTGCTGAACGTTGCTGGAGAAAGTCTCACTCTGCATCTGACGTTCTGCACTATAAATTTATGCTGCGCTCTTACAGCTTGGCTCTTTCCTTTGCAAAAGTAAATTACTTTAATACCTTCATAACCACACTCTCCCGCAAACCGAAACGACTATTCCACACTTTTAACTCTCTTCCTCACCCTGTTGCTCCACCTCCTCCTACCGACTTAAATGCCACAAACTTTGCAACTCACTTCACTGACAAGATCTCTACAATCAGGGAAGAGATCTCTCATCTCTCTCCTTCCACTTACAATACTTCCCCCGACCTCACTCCCTCTGCTGTTTTATGCTCATTCACACCCGCTACAGTGGAAGAGGTTTCTGATCTGCTCTTGTTCTCCCGCCCCACACCTGCTCCCTTGATCCTATTCCCTTACATCTCATCTGTGCTCTGTCACCTTCTCTTGCTTTGCCTCTCACTAAAATTATCAATCTCTCCCTCTCCTCTGACATATTTCCATAACCCTTCACACATGCAACTGTAACTCCGGTTCTAAAAAAGCCCAACCTTGACCCTAACTCCCCTTCCAATTACCACCCTATCTCGCTACTGCCTTTTGCGTCCAAGATCCTTGAAAGACTTGTGTATGTGAGATTGACAGACTTCTTGAGTCCAATTCTCTGCTCGACCCACTTCAGTCTGGTTTCCGCGCTCAGCACTCTGTGGAAACAGCTCTGACCAAAGTATCAAACGATCTACTCGCTGCAAAATCTCATGGTCACTACTCTATCCTAATTCTCCTTGACCTTTCTGCTGCTTTTAAAACTGTTGATCATCAACAGCTTCTTCTCATGCTTCTCATGCTGTCTCCTGGGGCTCTTCCTACCTCTCCCACCGCTCTTTTAGTGTTTCTTTCTCTGGCTCTGTCTCTTCCTCACAACCTCTCTCTGTTGGTGTCCCCTAAGGTTCAGTCCTTGGTCCCCTACTGTTCTCGATCTATACTGCCTCCCTTGCTAAACTCATCAGGTCCTTTGACTTCCAATATCTTCTTCCAGGGGCGGACTGACCACTCGGGCATATCGGTCATGGACCGAGGGCCCGAGGCAGCCAGGGGCCCGGCAGCACAGCCATGCTCCAGCTGGAGAGATCAGAGATCTCTCCAACTGGAACAGCAAACAAAATTAAAAAATATATTTTCCTTTATTAGGTTGCTGGGGCCCCTGATGGAGCGCAGGGCCCCAGCAAACTACCGCTCTGTAAATCCCCCCCCCCTCTCACCCTCTCACCCTCACCCTAGACCTGGCAGCTTCACCTCCTCTCTAACAGGTCTCCTTCTCCCTGTCCCATGCGGCTCTGTGTGATGGGGAGAGGGGGCCAGGAAGTGACATCACTTCCTGTACTCTCTTCTCACACAGAGCCAATCAGCGAGAGAGGAAGGAGCAGCAGCCAGGGAGAGAAGAGGGAGCAAGAGAAAGGTAGGCACTAATCAACTCCCCCCCCCCCATTGTGTCACTACTCACCCTCCCTCCCCCTGTCACTAGTCACCCCCACTCTGTCACTAGTCACCCCCACTCTGTCACTAGTCACCCCTCCCTCTGTCACTAGTCACCCCCCCCTCTGTCACTAGTCACCCTCCCTCTGTCACTAGTCACCCCCCCTCTGTCACTAGTCACCCTCCCTCTGTCACTAGTCACCCTCCCTCTGTCACTAGTCACCCCCCCTCTGTCACTAGTCACCCCCCCTCTGTCACTAGTCACCTCCCCTTTGTCACTAGTCACCCCCACTCTGTCACTGTCACCCCTCCCTCTGTCACTAGTCACCCCCCCTCTGTCACTAGTCACCCCCACTCTGTCACTGTCACCCCTCCCTCTGTCACTAGTCGCCCCCCTCTGTCACTAGTCACCCCCCCTTCTGTCACTAGTCACCCCCCCTCTGTCACTAGTCACCCTCCCTCTGTCACTAGTCACCCTCCCTCTGTCACTAGTCACCCTCCCTCTGTCACTAGACTAGTCACCCCCTCCTCGGTCACTAGTCACCCTACCTCTGCCACTAGTCACCCCCCCTGTCACTAGTCACCCCTCCCTCTGTCACTAGTCACCCCCCCCCTCTGTCACTAGTCACCCTCCCTCTGTCACTAGTCACCCTCCCTCTGTCACTAGTCACCCTCCCTCTGTCACTAGTCACCCTCCCTCTGTCACTAGACTAGTCATCCCCTCCCTCGGTCACTAGTCACCCTCCCTCTGCCACTAGTCACCCTCCCTCTGCCACTAGTCACCCCCCCCCTCTGTCACTAGTCACCCCCACTCTGTCACTGTCACCCCTCCCTCTGTCACTAGTCACCCCTCCCTCTGTCACTAGTCACCCCCCTCTGTCCCTAGTCACCCCCCCCCTCTGTCACTAGTCACCCTCCCTCTGTCACTAGACTAGTCACCCCCTCCCTCGGTCACTAGTCACCCTCCCTCTGCCACTAGTCACCCCCCCCCTGTCACTGGTCACCCCCTCCCTCTGTCACTAGTCCCCCCCCCTTTCACTGGTCACCCCCTCCCTCTGTCACTACTCACCCCCTCCCTCTGTCACTGGTCACCCCCCTCTGTCACTGGTCACCCCCTCCCTCTGTCACTGGTCACCCCCCCTCTTTCACTGGTCACCCCCCCCCCCCCCTGTCACTGGTCACCGTCCCTCTGTCACTGGTCACCGTCCCTCTGTCACTGGTCACCGTCCCTCTGTCACTAGTCTAGTCACCCCCTCCCTCGGTCACTAGTCACCCACCCCCTCTGTCACTAGTCACCCCCCCCCCCATGTCACTGGTCACCCCCCCCCCCTCTGTCACTGGTCCCCCTCCCTCTGTCACTAGTCACCCCCTCCCTCTACCACTAGTCACCCCTCCCTCTGTCACTAGTCACCCCCTCCCTCTGTCACTAGTCACCCCCTCCCTCTGTCACTGTCACCCTCCCTCTGTCACTGTCACTCCTCCCTCTGTCACCCCCTCCCTCCCTCTGTCATTGTGTCACCCCCTCACTCTGTCCTTAGTCACCCCCTCCCTCCGTCACTAGTCACCCCATCCCTCCCTCTGTCACTAGTCACCCCACCCCTCCCTCTGTCACTATGTCACCCCCTCCCTCCCTTACTCTGTCACTAGTCACCCCCTCCCTTACTCTGTCACTAGTCACCCCCTCACTCTAGTGACAGTGAGGGATGGGGAGGGTGTGACTAGTGATAGAGGGAGGAGATGACTAGTGACAGAGTGACGGAGGCATGGGGTGACTAGTGACAGAGGGAGGGAGGGGGTGACTAGTGACAGAGTGAGGGAGGGAGATGGTGACTAGGGACAGAGGGGGGGTGTGACTAGTGACAGTCACCCTCTCCCTCCCTCACTCTGTCACTAGTCAACCCTTCCCTCCATTACTCTGTCACCCCCTCACTCACTCTGTCACTAGTCACCCCCTCACTCTCACTAGTCACCCCCTCACTCACTCTGTCGCTGTCACTAGTCACCCCCTCACTCTAGTCACCCCTTCCCTCCCTTACTCTGTCACTAGTCACCCCCTCCCTTACTCTGTCACTAGTCACCCCCTCCCTCACTCTGTCAGTAGTCACCCACTTAACTCTAGTGACAGAGTGAGTGAGGGGATGACTGGTGACAGAGTGAGGGAGGGTGGTGGTGAATAGTGACATAGTAAGGGGGACAGTCACCCCATCCCTCACTCTGTCACTAGTCACCCCCTCCCTTTGTCACTAGTCACCCCCTCCCTCTGTCACTGGTCACCCCCCTCTTTCACTGGTCACCCCCTCCCTCTGTCACTGGTCACCCCCCTCTTTCACTGGTCACCCCCCCCCCCTCTGTCACTGGTCACCGTCCCTCTGTCACTAGTCTAGTCACCCCCTCCCTCGGTCACTAGTCACCCACCCCCTCTGTCACTAGTCACCCCCCCCCCATGTCACTGGTCACCCCCCCCCCTCTGTCACTGGTCACCCTCCCTCTGTCACTAGTCTAGTCACCCCCTCCCTCTGTCACTAGTCACCCCCTCCCTCTACCACTAGTCACCCCTCCCTCATTCACTAGTCACCCCCTCCCTCTGTCACTAGTCACCCCCTCCCTCTGTCACTAGTCACCCCCTCCCCCTGTCACTAGTCACCCCCTCCCTCTGTCACTGTCACCCTCCCTCTGTCACTGTCACTCCTCCCTCTGTCACCCCCTCCCTCCCTCTGTCATTGTGTCACCCCCTCACTCTGTCCTTAGTCACCCCCTCCCTCCGTCACTAGTCACCCCATCCCTCCCTCTGTCACTAGTCACCCCACCCCTCCCTCTGTCACTGTGTCACCCCCTCCCTCCCTTACTCTGTCACTAGTCACCCCCTCCCTTACTCTGTCACTAGTCACCCCCTCACTCTAGTGACAGTGAGGGATGGGGAGGGTGTGACTAGTGATAGAGGGAGGAGATGACTAGTGACAGAGTGACGGCGGCATGGGGTGACTAGTGACAGAGGGAGGGAGGGGGTGACTAGTGACAGAGTGAGGGAGGGAGATGGTGACTAGGGACAGAGGGGGGGTGTGACTAGTGACAGTCACCCTCTCCCTCCCTCACTCTGTCACTAGTCAACCCTTCCCTCCATTACTCTGTCACCCCCTCACTCACTCTGTCACTAGTCACCCCCTCACTCTCACTAGTCACCCCCTCACTCACTCTGTCACTGTCACTAGTCACCCCCTCACTCTAGTCACCCCTTCCCTCCCTTACTCTGTCACTAGTCACCCCCTCCCTTACTCTGTCACTAGTCACCCCCTCCCTCACTCTGTCAGTAGTCACCCCCTTAACTCTAGTGACAGAGTGAGTGAGGGGATGACTGGTGACAGAGTGAGGGAGGGTGGTGGTGAATAGTGACATAGTAAGGGGGACAGTCACCCCATCCCTCACTCTGTCACTAGTCACCCCCTCCCTCTGTCACTACTCACTCCCTCCCTCTGTCACTGGTCACCCCCCTCTTTCACTGGTCACCCCCTCCCTCTGTCACTGGTCACCCCCCCTCTTTCACTGGTCACCCCCCTCCCCCTCTGTCACTGGTCACCGTCCCTCTGTCACTAGTCTAGTCACCCCCTCCCTCTGTCACTAGTCACCCACCCCCTCTGTCACTAGTCACCCCCCCCCCATGTCACTGGTCACCCCCCCCCCTCTGTCACTGGTCACCCTCCCTCTGTCACTAGTCTAGTCACCCCCTCCCTCTGTCACTAGTCACCCCCTCCCTCTACCACTAGTCACCCCTCCCTCTGTCACTAGTCACCCCCTCCCTCTGTCACTAGTCACCCCCTCCCTCTGTCACTAGTCACCCCCTCCCCCTGTCACTAGTCACCCCCTCCCTCTGTCACTGTCACCCTCCCTCTGTCACTGTCACTCCTCCCTCTGTCACCCCCTCCCTCCCTCTGTCATTGTGTCACCCCCTCACTCTGTCCTTAGTCACCCCCTCCCTCCGTCACTGGTCACCCCCTCCCTCTGTCACTAGCCCCCCCCCCCTTTCACTGGTCACCCCCTCCCTCTGTCACTACTCACCCCCTCCCTCTGTCACTGGTCACCCCCCTCTGTCACTGGTCACCCCCTCCCTCTGTCACTGGTCACCCCCCCTCTTTCACTGGTCACCCCCCCCCCTGTCACTGGTCACCGCCCCTCTGTCACTCTCACTAGTCACCCCCTCACTCACTCTGTCACTGTCACTAGTCACCCCCTCACTCTAGTCACCCCTTCCCTCCCTTACTCTGTCACTAGTCACCCCCTCCCTTACTCTGTCACTAGTCACCCCCTCCCTCACTCTGTCAGTAGTCACCCCCTTAACTCTAGTGACAGAGTGAGTGAGGGGATGACTGGTGACAGAGGGAGGGAGGGTGGTGGTGAATAGTGACATAGTAAGGGGGACAGTCACCCCATCCCTCACTCTGTCACTAGTCACCCCCTCCCTCCCTGACTCTGCCTCCAGGTACCCCCTCACTCTGCCACCTGTCACCACCTCCCACACTCTTCCACCTGTCACCCTCTCCCTCACACACTCTGTCACCTGTCACATATGCATTCACACTGACACTATATACAAAAAAGCACATGTAGTCATCCAGACATGTACAAGTGCATTCACACGGACTCAAATACAAACATGCATTGATACACAGGTCTTCACAATATACACATCCAAAGGAATGCTGTATTATATGAGAGTTATATTTAAAGGGACACTATAGTCACCCAGACCACTTCAGCTCAATGAAGTGGTCTGGGTGCTAGGTCCCTCAGGTTTTAACCCTTCAGATGTAAACATAGCAGTTTCAGAGAAACTGCTATGTTTACTTAGCAGGGTTAATCAAACCTCTAGTGGGTGTCATCCTGACATGCAGAACGTCTATAGGAAAGCATTGAGAAATGCTTTCCTATGGACTGTTTGAAAGCGCGCTTGCCGCGCATGCGCATTTCGCTCCACTCGTGAGCTGACGTCGGCGGGGGAGGAGAGGTCACCAGCGCCGAGGGGGCCCGGTGCTGGATAAAGGTAAGCTGCTGAAGGGGTTTTAACCCCTTCAGCGCAACGGGAGGGGGAACCTGAGGGTGGGAGCACCCTTAGGGCACTATAGTGTCAGAAAAACAAAGCGGTTTTCCTGACACTATAGTGATCCTTTAACATTTATTTAATGCACATATATTTGTGCATTCACAGGGCCTGGGATCTAATTTTGCCCGGGGGCCCCAAATGCTCTCAGTCCGCCCCTGTCTTCTTCTATGCAGATGACTACTGTAATCCGCTTCTCACTGGTCTTACGTGGTCCCAACTTGCCCCATTGCTGTCTAGAATGAATGAGGCGGTGAGGATCATCTTCTTGTCCACCTGCACCTCCCACGCCTCAACCCTCTGTCAGTCCCTACATTGGCTTCCCGTAAGATATAGGGCTCAATATAAAATTCTGGTTCTTGTTTTTAAATCTCTACATAATGCTGCTCTCACCTATCTATCCTCCCTAATACACACGTATGTCCCATCTAGGCCTTTACGCTCTGCTGAAGATTTACGTCTATCTTCTGTCCGTACTCCCACCTCTGATGCTCGCCTTCAAGACTTCTCGAGGGCTGCACCGTTCCTGTGGAACTCCCTTCCCTTTTCTGTTAGACGCTCACCCAGTCTCTACTACTTCAAAAAAAATCATTAAAAAATCACTTTTTCACAAATTCATATCAATTAAACTGTTAATGGCTCCAGAAAACCCCACACTAAGTCTTCATTGAATACTGTTCTACCAATCTACTTCCCTAATACTTCCCTTAACTTTTGTGTCATTTTACCCCACTCCCTCTAGCATGTAGCTCATTGAGCAGGGCCCTCAACCCCTCTATTTCTGTGTGTCCAACTTGTCTGGTTACAACTACATGTTTGTAAGTCCAACCCACTGTAAAGCGCTGCGGAATTTGTTGGCGTTATATAAATATAATAATAATAACAATAATCACCGTTAGCAATAGCGTAGGCCACGGTGCAACCTATTTACATTTTGAATATTGCAGCAATTCTTTCCTGGCTCTTGGCTGCTTCTGCCATAACTTGTCAATACAGATTATTTATTATTAATGAGTAAAATATAGATTCCCCATTCCAAATGCTATATAACTAATATATAATATATACATTTTAAACTGTTACTAAGCCCTAATCCATCACAAAATCGATTTATTCTGGCGCGACTCTGGCGCGGTTAGCATTCTTTGAGTTTCTAGCAGCATGCTGGCAGACTTACTAGAAAGACTATAGACTAAACTCTGCATTGTAGTGAACTTCAATCAAAATGGTTTCAAACACTGCACATCCAGCCATTGTTTTACTTGTGTGCCGAGGGTTAGTTCAGGGATGCCTAATGTCAATTCTGTGCATAAAATACGTCTGTACGCTGGCGACAGACAGAGCAAGCAAGGGAGAAGCTCTTGTCTCCACTCCCACCCATATTGAGGGAAGCCTTTCCGGCTCCCAATTATTTATTTCACTGCCCTCCCCCCTCCTAACTTCCCTCCCTCCCCCTCTCCATGTTGGCTTTACTGCCCGTAGCCAGTAAAATGATCCAATGAAAGGCTTCTCTATGACGTCAGACAGGAGTGTGCCAGGGAACTTTGCCCAAAGCTGGATTATGGTAAGTGAACTAATTTTAAAACCTCTCTTTGGGCATTATATTATTATTCTATCGTAAACAAAAAAGGGTTGGAGAAACCCATGAAGCACTCATGAAGTCTAAACCTGGAAAACCTCTTTACTTTAATCCTAGGTTTAACTAAAATTAACCTAAATCTACACTTAAACCCAATCATTCCAAACAGCCATTATACCATAACTACAACCAATCTCCACACCCGGAATAATCTAACTCTGAAACTAACCCCAATCTAACCATAACCCCCTCTTAACTACTAAACACTTCTGTGATGTTTAGTAAAAGGTGTTGATGTTCCTGATGTTTTGTAAAAAACACTGACTTTATTTCTGTATAACCAAGTATTCACATTATTAATACATATACAGTATAACAGGTTCCTTATATTGCTGCCTCTGTAGCCGCCATTTTAAATCCCAAGAACATTCGAACAACTGCCAACAGGAACAGGAATAAAGTGCATCATCCACAGCCAACAACAGCCCAACCAGCCATACATCACAATACACAAACTCATACATGCACACACAGCCAACAACAGCCCAATCAGCCAAACATCACAATACACAAACTCATACATGCACACACAGCCAACAACAGCCCAATCAGCCAAACATCACAATACACAAACTCATACATGCACACACAGCCAACAACAGCCCAACCAGCCATACATCACAATACACAAACTCATACACTCACACACAGCCAACAACAGCCCAACCAGCCAAACATCACAATACACAAACTCATACACTCACACACAGCCAAAAACAGCCCAACCGGCCATACAACACAATACACAAACTCATACACTCACACACAGCCAACAACAGCCCAACCAGCCAAACATCACAATACACAAACTCATACACTCACACACAGCCAACAACAGCCCAACCAGCCAAACATCACAATACACAAACTCATACATGCACACACAGCCAACAACAGCCCAACCAGCCAAACATCACAATACACAAACTCATACACTCACACACAGCCAACAACAGCCCAACCAGCCAAACATCACAATACACAAACTCATACACTCACACGCACACACTCATCCACAGCCCAACCGGCCACCGCCCATACATCACAATACACAAGCTCATACACTCACACACACAGACTCATCCGCAGCCCAACCGCCCAACCAGCCATACATCACAATACACAAACTCATACACTCACACACAGCCAATAACAGCCCAACTAGCCATACATCGCAATACACAAACTTATATTCCCTAACACACACTCATTCACAGCCCAACAGCCCATATATCACATTACGCAAACTCATACTCCACTCACAGCCAACAACAGCACAACCGGCCCTACATCACAACACACAATCTTATACACTCACACACAGCCCAGCCGACTATACATCACAATACGTAAACGCAAACACACACAAATAAACTCATACACAGCCCAACTGTCCATACATGACAACAGCGACGTTTTAGCCGCGAGGCAAACAAGGCATTTGCCTTGGGCGCATTTTCCAGGGTGCGGCAAAAAAAGGGAGGGAGGGGGCCTAGGGCAGCACAAAACCAGGATACACCACTGCATGACAATATTCAAACTCACACACTGTTCACTCATACACAAACCAAGAGTCCCTACATCACAATACACAAACTCATACAATCAAGCACACTCATACACAGCCCAACAGTCCATACATCAAAAGTTCTAACATTACCTTTAACCCTGCATTTACACAGCTGTATGCACTCACTGTACCTACAGATTCAAACACAATACATGACAAGCAGAAATATACACATACAGATATAGACATGCAATTGTATATACAGTGGAACCACGGAATCCATTTGAGAAGGCTGTTTGAGATCCAATTTGTTTGAAAACCGAATCAAAATTTCCCATAAGAATTAATGTAAATTAGATTAATCCGTTCCAGACCAACAAAATTACAGCATTTTAACACAAATTTTACAGTTTAATAATACCTTAAATGCATAAAATCAGACAAAACAAAAAACATAATGTAAATGAAATTAAAATGTAACCTCACTTTACCTGTCACTAATTATAATACTAATTAATTAATAACTATAATAATTTCTGGTGATAGTAAAGTGTATTTTTAACATTGATGATCCAGAACCCGTTTGCTCCAATCCTGCCTCAATATGTATTTAATATCACTTTATTTATCTCATGTCATTGTCAGAAACCAACGTCATTCCTAGAATCTGCCACGAAATCACGCAAGCTGCCCGTTTGATAGATTATTCTATGATCGCTATGTCTGAATCCCATATAGTGGAACTCATTTACAGGAATATTTTTTTCTCCCTTGCACCAGTCTGCTCGCTACAGCCGTGGAGGTTAAGTGGCCATAAAGAAGATTCAGATATAGCCAATAATGCAATGATGTCACAGAGCTATCTTTAGAACGCCATCACGGCATTTAATGTCTACCAGCGGGCTGCCGGGGGGGGGGGGTTGGTGGCTGTGAACTCTCTGTTGGCTGGATAAAAATACTGACGCTTTAATTTGTGGAATAATTGGTTCCCAGCATCCCTGGATAAATGATTGGATTGGGAACTAAAGTGATTAATGCATTCGTTTGTCAGGAACTAATGTCAGACGCAGGGACTTCACACTAACTTAGCACAAGTAAAACATCTGGAGACTCGTGTCGTACCCGTATTCCCCGGCAGCGAGGGAGAGCCATACATATTATTATTTTTTTTTTCATGTATTATGAGAGAATTAATGAAATGCTAAGCCTTGAGAGAGGGTTAAATAAATATTTCAGTCCTGATTTATAACTTAAATAAACACATTATCTGACCATTATTGTTATTATATTTATAAAGCTGACACTCTGGTGTCCCAGCTCGATAAAAACCAGAAGCAGAGCCAGGTAAGTGTAAACTCGTTCTTGAAGGATCTGTCAGCTTACCGATTTACAGCAGCAGGAAACTCCTGGCACCATAACCACTGCAGTTTACCCTTTTGGAGAATAGAAAAAAATGTATATATACATATTGTTTCCAAAAAAAAATGACAGATCTTAAAGTTACTGCTAATCCCATTTGGCATTAAGATTTTTGGTTGCTCTGCATTCACATAGTTACTCTTGGAATGTAGCCCCATGTAGCCAAAGCACAGCTTAAGCGGAACAGGGCCTTGACAGGGGTTAGGAGGCGGGCCCAGGAGGAACAGACAGGACAGGTGGGTTATGGGTTATGTGGGATTGGCTATTTAAGGGAGGAGCCATTTTGTGAGGTTCACTTCTAATTTCCTACCCGGTTTAGTTTGTGTGCATCCAGGTGCTCTCTATACTTGCTGGGTAGGGTTTCTCTCTTTGTCTCCTCTGCAGGGCCATGGATATCGTGGAGAAGCTTCTGGAGGGGATCAGGACGGCGGCGCGGCAACAAGGAGCGGATTGGGTGCAGGCCCAGCTGGGCCCGGTCCTTGCTGCGGCGGCAGGACAGGAGGCCGGAGACTCGCGCCCGGCGAGGGCCAGGAGGCCCCCGAGGCGTTTGAGCCCGGGAGGAGAACCAGAGGTCGGTGGCGCGGGAGTACAGGAGACAGCCAGTGGTAGTCGCAGCAGGCCCAGGAGCTGCCTGGTTGAGGCTCTGCCTCCCAGTGTGCGGCCGGGGCTTCGGCGTGGTGAGTCGAGACGGGCGGCTGCCCTGGACATCGCTGCACCACCCCCTAACACGGATGGGGCCGTGCGCGGAGCTGGATCCAAAATGGCGGCTGGACGGCCTGGCGCGGGGCCTGGCGGGGCGGGGTCTCGGCCCAGGAGGGCACCCCCATCGGCCTTGGCAGTGGACTGCAGCACGCGGACTGGGACGGTCCACGACGGGCCCGACGTACAGCAGGCAAGTGCAGGTGCCCCTTCTGGGGGTCCCCTTGGCGTGGTGGGCAGGCGGGGAGTGAGGCCCGATTCCAGGGAGCGGGCGGACGGGGGGGCGGGTAGGCGAGCGGCCCAAGGGGAGCAGGGGTCGGGCGGAGGGCCCCTGGGGGGGGTGCGGGATGCTGCAAAGGGGTCTCGCGGAGTGCAGACCGGGCGGGCTTCCGTGGGGGAGGGTGGGGGGTCCCTCGGTAGTTCGCTTGCGGGGCGGAAGGTAGTGCCTGCGGGTTCGGTGGCTGTTGGGAGGGTGGTAGAGGGTAAGGGGAAAGGTAAGGCTCCGAGGTCCGGTCGGTCGGGGATAGCTGTCTCGGGGAGCGGGGAGTCACCGTCCGCGTCCGTGGAGGGCCCCGGGGGAGGTGTCCCTGGTCTGGGTTCCGTAGGAGCAGGGGTAGGTCAGGCTGCAGCGGGGTTGGGGCGCGGGGCGGGAAGCGGGGAGGGCGGGTCTAGTTCGGAGTCGGGTAGTGCTAGCCCCTCGCCGGTTAGGGCCCCCAGGACACGCAGACGGAGGCCCCGGCGCAGGCGCGCAACATCAGGGAGTTCGGCGGGGTCCGGGTCCCCCAGGTTGCATCGACGGGGGTTGGCATCCAAAGGCGACGGTAGGAGTCGTAGTCCACGTGGCAGGGCTCTCAGGGCCTTTGGGGCGCGACGGCGGGAGGATACCCGGCGGGAGGCCTTGGCGGTTGGCAGGCGCTCCTCGGTCCGGGACGGGAAGGTGGTGGGGGAACAGTACGCCTTGCCCAGGACTTCTTCTCCTCTTTCCAGGTCCCGGAGTCGCTCCTCATCTGAGTTTTCCAGGCACCGGGTGGGATCCCTGGTTGGCGGGACATCGGCGGATGGCGTTCATCCTGGACAGGCAGTGACGGACTGCGCAGCCCCGGGTATCATCGGATCCAGGGGCTTGGCCGGTGAGTCTACTGAATCACTACAGTCCAGTGCACTAGTACAAACACTGCAGTCACTACTCCACTCACTGGGGGCGGGGGGTGGCACACAAGGTAGCATAGGGCAGGTGTGGACGCAAGGGGGAGGTGAGGCGGGGTCCGGTCTAGGGACCCCGGCGGCAGTTGCGGGCGGGGAGGCGGTGTCGGCTTCCAGCGCGGGTGAGGCCGGAAGCGAACGGGCGGAGTTGACGGGTGGGGTGACGGAAGCAGCGAGGCAACATGCGTATGTGTCCTTCGCGGGCCCGCTGGGGGTGCACCTCAAGCAGGAGGTGAAAGATAAAATTTGGAAGGGGGAATTTTGCGAGATCTTCTCGCTTCTTCCCTTGGAGGACTTTCTTGACCTCAAGGAGGAGGACAAGAAGGACGAAAAGAAAGAGGAGGAGGAGAAACGGCGGAGGTATCGCAAGATACCGAAGTCTTTTGGTAACTGGCTAAGGGCATTCTGTATCCTGGCCAGCGTAATCGGGGAAAAATCGCCGGGCTCCTGCTCGTCCCTGTTTTGCTACTTGGACGGCATATGGGAGGCATACCGCACCTATGGCGGATTGGCATGGTGGCGGTATGATGAGCAGTTCCGGCAGCGGCTGGCGGCGAATCCGGGCATGCGGTGGGACCAGATGGACCTGCCTCTCTGGATGAAGCTCATGATGGCGCAGAAGGCGCAGCCCTTTCAGCACGCGGCTGGCGCTAAGGGTCAGTCCTCCTCGTCGGCCGCCTTGCAGAAGGGCTTATGCTGGCTCTTTAATGAGGGCCAGTGCAAGTGGGGCGCAGCCTGCCGCTTCAAGCACGAGTGCTCGGGCTGCGGTGGGGCTCATGGGCTCCAACGTTGTTTCAAGAAAGGAAAGTCCGGGGGGACGGGAGCCTCTGCCGCGGTTGGCGGCGGAGGGTCTCCCACTACCTCGGGGGCTAACCCCAGTGAAACTAGACGCGATGGAGCCCTGGCTAAGCCGCTACGGTAACAGGGCAGACGCGGAGCTGCTTAGGGCGGGGTTTGGGCAAGGGTTTGTCATTCCTTTTCGGGAGAGGGGTGGCACTGCGTGCCCTCATAATCTCAAGTCAGTGGTGGAGTTTCCAGAGGTGGTTTGGGAGAAGCTGGACAAGGAGGTGCGGTTGGGTAGGATGGCGGGGCCTTTCTTGGCCCCGCCGCTGGAGGGCCTTCGGGTCTCTCCCCTCGGAGTGGTCCCCAAGAAAGAAACAGGGAAGTTTCGGCTCATTCACCATCTTTCCTATCCTAAGGGGGAGTCGGTGAACGACGACATTGACAGGGACCTATGCTCGGTCTCTTACGCATCATTTGACCAGGCGGTCGAGCTGGTGAAGAGAGCCGGGCGTGGTGCGTTGATGGCCAAGGTGGATATCGAGGCTGCTTTTAGGTTGCTTCCGGTGCACCCGGCGTGTCACCACCTGTTAGGGTGCTTCTTTGAAGGGGGCTACTTTGTGGATTTGTGCCTTCCCATGGGGTGTTCCATTTCGTGCTCTTACTTTGAGAAGTTTAGTTCATTTCTCGAGTGGGTGGTGCGGACGGAAGCGGGAGATAAAGCGGTGGTGCACTATCTGGATGATTTCCTGTGTGTGGGGCCGGCCGGTTCTCCCGCGTGCCAGCACTTGTTAGGTACTATTCAATGGGTGGCGGGCTGCTTTGGGGTGCCGCTGGCGGCGGATAAAACTGAGGGCCCGACTGAGTGCCTTAGTTTCCTGGGTCTGGAGATAGATTCAGTGCGGGGGGAATGTTGGCTGCCGCTGGCGAAGCTGGAAGGGTTGCGCGGCGTGGTGGCAGAGGTGCGTCGGGCACGGAAGGTGACCCTGCGCCGACTGCAGTCACTGGTCGGTATGCTCAATTTCGCCTGTAGGGGGATACCCATGGGTAGGGTGTTTAGCCGCAGCTTATCGGCGGCTACCGCGGGGATTAGGTCCCCTCACCATTTCATCCGGGTATCTTCGTCCATGCGGGCGGACTTGGGGGTGTGGGATACCTTCCTCAGGGACTTTAACGGGACGGTGTTCTTTCGGCAAGGGGGCGTGTCAACAGCTGAGCTGGAGCTGTACACTGACGCGTCAGGTAGCGTGGGTTTTGGGGCCTACTTCAGCGGGAGCTGGTGTGCAGAAAAGTGGCCGGAGGCATGGGGGCAGAGCCCCCTCATGCGTAACCTGGCGTTTCTGGAGCTGTTCCCACTGGTGGTGGCGTTGGCGCTGTGGGGGGACCGGTTGAGGGACAGGAAGGTAGTTTTCTTCTCGGACAACATGTCCGTGGTGCACGCGGTTACTAATCAGTCTGCAGCATCGAGGCCGGTGGTGACTCTGCTGCGTCGTTTTGTTTTGTTGTGCATGTCCCTGAATGTGGTCTTTCGCGCGCGCCATGTGCCTGGGTACTTGAACGAGGTGGCTGACGCTCTGTCTCGTTTTCAGTGGTCCCGGTTTCGAACGATGGCCCCAGAGGCCCAGGACAGGGGTCAGCCGTGCCCGATCGAGATGTGGCAGCTAGGAGCGTCCTGCTTGGCGGACTCGTGAAGGCTTCGCTGGCACCGGCCACATGGGCCGCATACAGTAAGGTCTGGAGTTCATGGGAACGTTCCTGGGGCGGGCTGGGCCGTGGGGTACGAGGGGAGCCGCCTCTGGATGCCTTCTTGTGGTTTACCTTTCAATTACTGGCGGGGGGCGCCTCCCCGGCGGTGATTGACAGGAACATGGCTGCAATGGCGTTCTGGTTCAAGCTCCATGGGGGAGCGGACCTTACCAAGGCGTTTATTGTCCGGCAAGCACTCAAAGGGTATCGGAGGGCTCGGAGGGCCCCCGACGCTAGGCGCCCGGTGTCGGTGCATGTGCTGGAAGGGCTTGTTCAGGCGCTGCCCACCATTTGTTTCAATGCATTTGAGGTGTCGCTATTCCGTGTGGCATTTCTTTTGGCTTTCTTTGGGGCGTTCCGCGTCGGGGAGTTGGTGAGCAACACCCGGGCGGCCACGGGGGGCCTACAGGTGTCCGGGGTACGTATACTGGATGGGAAGCTGGTGGTGCACTTGGCTAGGTCCAAGACGGATGCGGAAGGTAAGGGCCGGGACGTTACGCTGGGGGCCCTGCCGGGCTCGGCACTGTGCCCAGTAGCTGCGGTGTCGGAGTATTTGGATCAGAGGCCCGCGGTTGGCGGGTCCCTGTTGGTCCACGCGGATGGCTCGTCGCTCTCTCGCTTCCAATTTCAGAAAGTTTTCAGTCTGGGTCTGGGTCGGATGGGATTGGATGCCGGCACATACGGTACCCACTCCTTTCGTATTGGGGCGGCCACGGAGGCCACACGTCTAGGTTTGGGGGATGAGGTAGTCAAGCGGATTGGGAGATGGGAATCTGTTAGGTTCCGCTCATATGTACGCTTGGGTTTGTTGGAACACTAAGGGGCATTGGGGCGGCCTGGGGGGTACGGGTGGGTTTTATCTTGTGTTTTCTTTCTTCCCCAGGCCGGGTCGCTTGGATCGTGGGTCATTCCTTCATTTTCTGGGCTGGACGGAGGGCTGCAGCTCGAGTTCAAGGCCAGCAGCTGGGGCTTTCCGGAGGACCAGCTCGTAGTGCGCTGGTGGGGGTATCGGGGTTTCTGCTGGGGGGACGTCTGCGGGGCAATATTTGGTATGGTCGCAGGCGGGGCGCGGCCGGATATGCTAGTTTTACATGCAGGCGGTAATGACCTGGGCCTCACCCCGCAGCGGAGGCTGGTAAAATGGATGAAGCAGGATCTTAACCGGTTGGTTGATCTGCTTCCCGGGGTGATGCTGGTATGGTCTGAGATTGTTCCGAGGCGGCGGTGGCGTTACGCCCGGGACCCGGTAGCCATTGACAGATGCAGGGGTAAGGTGAACAGCCTGATGGCGAGTTTTGTCAGGAAACTGGGGGGAGTGGTGGTAAGGCACCAGGAACTGGAGGAGGGGTTGGATGGGTATTACCGGTCGGACGGTGTACACCTTTCGGCAGTGGGTTACGACCTGCTGAACTTGGGTCTGCAGGAAGGGATGCAGAGGGCGTTCCTTCTTCGGGGTGGCGGAGCTCAGACAGCTTAAGGGGTCAAGGTCTGAGCTTGTGGCGGGATAGGGAGCTGAGAGAGAGGACATAGGCTCCCTATGAGGAACGTGAGGAACATGGAAAAAATTGGAATTATGGTCAATGGTGGTTTCGAGTCCTGGAGGTGGCTCAGAACCTGGTGGGGCAGGGGTATCCGGGTATACCCCTGCCATGGTTACTTATGGTTGGCACTTGTTCGGTTCAAGTTGGCGAGGTTGGAAAATGTCGTTATATATTTGTATTTGTTATGTTGGGGGTCATTGCCCTCTATTAAAAAGAAGGATACGGATGAGAGGGGCGGAAGGTGGGGGCAATGACCCATGTTTATATGTTAACTTATTTAAAGCAATATTATCGTTATATATTATATAAATTATTTAATAAAGCTGTGGACAAATTTTCCCATATACCAGGTGTCAGTGTGTTATTGGGTTAGGTATGTGGGGGGTTTTTGTCCAAGGTTCCGCCAGCCCATATGGCGACTATACACCGGTCATGCTAGAGTCACTCCATGTGAGACTGAGATGGGCAGATTAGTGGGCTGGCTTCTCCTATATGAGAGGAGTGCCAGACGAAGGAATCTGACAAAGTTTATAAATGTTTCTTACAAACTTTTTTTTTGTTTTAATTCTTTATTTTATTGTGCACAGAAATTAACAGACAGCTCTGATGCGCCACAACAGCGTCTGCAGGGTAGATTGAGAAACATTTGCATTATACAGTGTGGCATTTGCTGGACAGGCACATTTTATATATATTAGTAAAATCAACATTCTAACTGTGTTCAAGAATTGTAAATGCAGGTTAAACTATACGTTTGTAGGTATGTTAAATGATGTACAGGAGATTGTCTGGTGTCACATGTGAGTTCAGAACCGACTATGGTTTGTTACATGCTAGGCTCACAAGTGGCATCTGGTGGCACAGCGTTGCTAACAAGTGCATTTGTAATAAGTGTGTGATATCATAGCGTTTCACTAGGGCAGTAAATATGGGTGTTAGTTTGCCTAACTAAGTATGCAAATTAATCCCAGACCATGGAGGCAAGGCTGGCCAATGGTGATGTGCAGTAGAGTCCTCTCTGGCAGCATGGACAGCCGATGCCCACAGTGTCAGTGCCAAGGACGAATTTTACTGTACTGGGTGGCTTAATCTGTTTATTTTTAGCTAGGGCATTATCATCTCGGCATAAGCAGTGTTTGCTAGGTAAGTGGGTCTGGTTTAGGCGATATGCCTGGCTTTTGCAGTATAAGGAAACCTGAGGGCACAAGAACTCTAGCCCAAAACAATATAAGTAAAATATAAATAGAAAGACAATTCTGAGGCATTAACCACTAGTTGTGCGGTCGGACTGTGCTGTGTATCATTACTGGGTAGTGCAAGTCCCTGTGACAGTTCTCAGCAGTCAGTCTATGCCCACTCTGGAGGTCTGTGGTATTAGCCTGAGATGGAGGTACAGCGTCTGCGGATTGCTGTTGTGTAGTGGGTCAGCCGGTGGGCACTGCAATGCACACTGGCTCAGAGTGTTGAGTAGTTTCCCTGCTTGGGCAAGTGGTGGGTTGCTGCCGGCTTTGATCGCCGTCTGCGAGTTTTCTGCCTGTGTTGTCGGTGCGCTGGGGGTGGCCCCTGATTGCCTGTGGCCTGAAATGGTAGGTAGGGCGCAGAGCGTCTGCGTGAGGTAGAGTAGTGCCCTCGAGGAGTCCACCCCTTCGTCGTACTCGGGTCCCCTGATCTCCAGCTTGTGTACTTGGTCGAGGTGATGCCATGAGAGCCTCAAGGTCTGCCCAGAAGTTTTGGAAGTGGATCTCCAGTCTTCGCAGGCAAGTCTCAACAGCGTTACTTCGAGTCTGCGTGGTCGGTGTCAGTGTAAGCCCAGGAAGGAGGACCTTCGCCATTTTACTCGCCGAGGTGGATCGAGAGAGATTAGGTATGTCCTCAGAGTTGTGGGGTACAGAGTGTGGACCGGGATGACCCCCACCGGTCCAAAGGGGGGGAGGGAACAGGTTTCAGACTCAACTCAGCCCGCGGGAATCCAATAAGGAGGTCGGCCATCACTCCCAGCAGAGACCGCACTAGGCCGCAGGTACTCGGGATCAAAACTCCGCTGTCAGAGTGTACCATCAGACGCCCAAGGTGCTCTAGAGTAGCTTGGGTGAGTTCAGGGATCGTTTGTACCACGGGATCCACAGTTTTCTAGAGAATCAGGCGATTAACGTAAGGAGCCTTCTTCCCTTGCGACTGCTCAGCATGGCATCCAAGCCCCGCCCCTTCTTACAAACTTTTAAAAGTTTTTCTAAAATTGCTGAGTTAGGGGCAGAGCCTGATCTGCAAGCTAGCAAGATGTTTCTTACATGAGCTCCTGCTGCTAAAGTTGTTTAGCCTGTGATATTACAGGTTACCGAGTCATGGACATCGACCTAAGGAGACTCCCATGCTGGGGGATCCTCCATCAACCTTTTGACACTAGACTCGACGCTCTGAGACACTGATAATGGCGGCGGCAGGCTGCGGCCTACTGGAGACGGAGTGGAGGAGAGACGGTCGCTATCCTCCCTCTGATTCAAGCCACTCTAGCCGCGAATCTCCTACCCCATCCCCCTCTGGACTAGTGAGGGATATCCCGATCCCCTCTGGACGGAAGTCAGCTATATCGGCTATCTACCTCTCAAACTGAGCAGATATTGAACTAGCCAAGATCCCAAGATGGCGGATGACATTTGCTGAAACACACGTGGCATAAATGCAACCTATAGCGAGCCCATTGCATACTCCCTGTGGTTGCAAGATCGGATCTTTGAAAAATTCTGGCTGAATATTCAAGCACGCAACACAGACTCCACAGCCAATTTGCCTGTACAACAGGGTATCCGAGTATAGTGAAGCCTGCTCAGAGCATAAGACCGAAGATGAAGCTTACACAACCCTGTGACCACTCACCAAGGCCGAGAGCCATCCAAGGCTTGACCTCCAGGTATCGTCTACGTGGGCATAAGATTAAACAGCGGCAATTGCCACTCACCCCCTTCGCCTTCCCCATGATGGGGATAGACTTGATGAACCACGATGAACCCAAGTCTGTGGAATAAAGATGCCGGCCCTCGTGCAGGCCTGAGGCAGACGGGGCACCCTACTCCAGAGCAACATCTGTCCAGGAGGCACAGCAACCTTGCCACCCAGAAGAATCGGCTAAACATGCTTCTAGTGATTACTAGTGATTAATTCTATGTACCGTACCTATTTGTGTTTTTTTTGTTTTGTTTTTTATAAACAAGAACAAAATACAGACAATATATGCATTAAAGTTTCCTCGTAGGGTAGAAGTATCAAATATAAATATATAAAGTAAAAATGACAAACAATAAGTACAGCTGTTGGCGAGTGACTGTTACCATTGATCATATCCTTGTTAGTACTACAGCCGTACTCAAAAGTACAAACATTTAAAGTGAAAAGGATGTTTTTTGGCATGGAGACCGTCTCTAAGTAGCATACAGATCAGGGCATCATAATTCGGGGCATCGTAAAAACCCTACCCTACCAAGTAACCATGCTCTGCTAGCCTTTTAACACCAACTAATGCTGTATATTCTGACTAATTATTGGCTAAACCACAGTCAAACATTTGAACTATCCGGACAAGGTAGCACAGAGTGGAAATGTTACACTACCTGTATTATTTTTATTTCTCTGATTCCTATACTCTACCTACTTGTTCGCCTGACCTGTAACTATGAAAACTGTGCATGTTTCTTTAAATGCCTTACTGCATATAAACCTATGAAGTTCGAATCGCTTGTCAACCGCTGTTGGGGCGTGACAAGCCTGTTTGTAATCTTGTGCACAGCAAAAATAAAAAATGTATTTAAATAAAATAATTCGTTGAGTTAATCATATCCCTTTGATTTCCTATGTTTCCTAATTTTGAATATAGGGCCCCCCTCAAATTCCTGTACATTTCCACAGCCATACGTTCATTTACTTTTTTTTTATTCTTTAAGTTCCTGATTGCATGTCCCCTTCCACATTTAACCCCCCTCCCCCCTATTAGGGGCCATCTCCTGGAGTCAAGGAGTGGGTACTGGCCCTCATTGGACCCATATTAGGTTATTAATGGGGTCCCCACGGACCCACCTTTTCTATTTTCGTTAGCGTTACAAGAGGAAGGCAGAGATTTGCAGAGATAGTTGCAGCCAATAAAATCTAGCATCCAACTTGGAAACCAGTCAGTAACCAGCGGTTAATGGTTCTCATTACACTCTATGGGAGCCTTTGTAAGTTCTATTGGCTGGTTGCCATTGACAACTGATTTAAGGGTGATTGGGCAGATATATGTATTTAAATCTAATTTAGGAGAGTTATTAATTGTATTATACAATAATTACTGTCACTTATTTTTTACTGTAATATTGATCAGAACCAGCACCATTGTCTTTTCCGTTTGGATGGAAAACATTTTGTAGAGCAGATTTGTGGTGTCGTTGTAATATCCATTTTTGCCATTAGGTGACACAATACACTCAGAGATCAGACAGACACAGACAAACCTAATAGGTATTAAAATGTGGGAGAAAATAATAATAGTAATATAATAATATACTATAATAACAACCAGGTAAACAACCAGAATGTTTGTGCCAGAAGGCAGATATAAGACACATGAGGAGAGATGGAAGGGCTAAAAAATTAAATACAGAGGGAATATATAAGACAGAGATAGAGGATATAAGATAGAGAGAAGGGGGACAATAGGAGGTGGAGGGGGAGATATGAGGTGTAGAGGGAGATATGAGGTGTAGAGGGAGATAAGAGGTGGAGGGGGAGAGATGGGGATAAGAGATAGAATTGGAGTTATGAGGTGGAGTGGGAACAATGAGGTAGAGATATGGAGATATGAGATAGGGGGGAGATATGAGGTAGAGTGTAGGGAAACTATATGAGGTGAAGGGGGACGATATGAGGTTTAGGAGGAGATATAAAATAGGTGGAATTATGGGAATATGAGATAGGTTGGAGATATGAGGTAGAAGGGGAGATATGAGGTGGAGGGGAACGATATGAGGTGAAGGGGGTAGTGGTAGTGGTGGAGATATGAGTTAGAGGGGTAGATATGAACTAGAGGGGGAGATACGAGTTAGAGGGGGAGATATAAGGTTGAGATAGGAGATGGATGGGTAGATATGAGATAGAAGGGGAGATATGAGGTGGAGGTGGAGATATGAGGTAGAGGGGGATATATGAGGTGGAGATATGAGGTAGGGGGGATATATGAGGTGGAGATATGAGGTAGAAGGGGAGATAGGAGGTGGTAAATAAAAAAAATGTACAATTATAGAAATGCAAACATACATAGTTTACTACAGTGATGTCTAACAAGTCACTGCAGATATTTGTGAACTTCATTTCCTATAATCCTCTGCCAAGGTGAAATTCATGCCACTCTATTTTCAGGCCCGATGATGGTGAGTAGGCCCTGCTAGTTTCTGTTAATACTTAGTATCCATATAATGGAGCAGTGGGCCATAAATCCTCCTATCCGACAATTCTTAGAAATGTTTCACTGCAGTTAATTGCTTTTAGTACTTGTGGTGCTATGGCCACCTGGTGCCTCGTTTTGAGCACAAATACTAGTATGTCTGCTCATAAAATAGTCCAGTGTGTCAGGATGCCCTTCAATTAGTTACAGACAATCAACGGGAAATCAAAACAAGTTAACGTGTCCTGGGTGGGTAATCCATGCCTCCGGGCATCTCCTCCCACAATCCCTTTCTGCTTCTTTAAAGGGCGCACACGTTAGGTCAGCGTGACCCTCCATTTATCCACGTAAACAGTGATATTACCGGTTTATTACATAAAAACCAAGAAAGATGGCTGCTAACAGGACAAGGAGGGAAGGGGGATAAATACAATATTTCCAACTATATCTAAATATAAAAATAACATTTAAAAAAAAAACTGAAAACAGGAAATAAAGTAGGAAAGCAACAGGCTTGGAAAATCTACTTAATTATAGATAAAAGACTACAAGTTTCAAAAAGAATTCTTATTATTCTATTTCAATTTAAGAAATGTAAAACTATATTATTTCTTTATTGGTTTTTTTTTTATTTTATTATATATTAAGTTTATTTGATACTCGGCTATGGGTATTTTTGTTATATGGATTTATGGAATCTGTATATACTTGATTTATATTTTAAATTAAAACATTTGGTTATTTGGAACCATTGGCATCGCATTGCGCAGGCCGCCATAGAGTTTCAAGGGCTCAAGGGAAAACTGGTTTTGCTTGCTATTGGAACGCCTTTTTTGGTAAGTAAATTAAGAAGTAGCATTTATCTCAGTCAAGCCCAAAAACAACGTATTTTGATGTTTTATTCCTCAATTTCCAAAATATGTTTTTCAGTTCTGCATACGATCTGTATTTTATTTACTTAGTTTGTGATGATGTTCTGGTTATGTACCGTAGTTTTATCTTCGTTGACCTTTAGCGCTGATGTCAGTCTATTCAGTAATGCTGGCTGGATACGTCTAACATCGATGTCCTTGAGACCAGCTGTTCTCACATGTAACATTCTTACATTCAGGAAATGTTTCACAAAGTTATGGACAGCCTTATAAATGACGTACCTAGGTCACCACCACCAGTCTTGGTAATGTCAGACAATAAAAATTATTCAAACTTAGAACTATTCATTTTCAGTGAATCTCGAGAAATGTTTGAAAGTCTCGTTTAGTTGAAGCTCTGTCTTATCAGATAAGAAATTAAGGAACACATCTGGATATATCTAATCTCGCTGCGGAATCTTCCAGCTACAATTTTCTTCAAAGATTTGTATTTGTACAGTCTTGTTGAAAAATATCAAGAAACCAGAAAAGTCTTCAGTATCAATCAAATGTGGCTAGGAGTCTTTGCAGGTCCAGTAAAGTTATGCTAGCTGTCGTCCCTATTAGGTGCTTCTCTCAGTCAGACTCTGTTGCAAGTCTGTTAGAAATGAAGAATTTGAGGAGTCGCACCTCAGGTCATAGGTGTTTTCTGCAAATTCCTGGTTAGAAGGAAAGAAGCACATAGTATGTTCAGGAAGGAAACTTTATCGAGCAAACATTGCTTGCTCCTGTAAATGTGTTGAGTGGGTTTGAGAAGTGAACTAGCTTCTCCATGGCCTATTGGACAGCCTCAAAGCAGCCATGGAGAACAGACCGGTATTGGACCTAAGGCTGCCTGGCCTGTGAGACCTAGGTGAAGGTCTTGCGTCACACGTGTCCTTGGACCACCCCAACGTATATAAGCTCAGAGCAACGCTAACCCAATGCTCAGATAATTTTTAGCTCCATTGCCAGCATTCTAGTGCTCTGTCCGTGCTCTCCCTCTTATTTTATTGGTCTCCTGAATGTCTGATCCTTGGCTTGTCTCTACGGCCTGCGATTTTTGCTGGCTTTTGCTTCTTCTTGACTTGACAACCTGGTTTCTGATTCCCGGAATCTCCATTTTTTTTGTGTTCTGTTTAATAAAGCTCTCATACTACTGCAGACGTCCTGGGAGCTTGTTTGCATCTCCAGGCCTGCTTTGAGAGTGGTGATTCACATGGGTGAGCTGTCTGCTTGCAATAAAGTTCCAGCTCCACAAACACAGAGGTAACCTCAACATGCATGAAAGGAACACTGTAGTGTTAGGAATGCAAACATGTATTCCTAACGCTATAGTATTGGACTAGCTATTTAGATCTCCAGTCCCCACAGGATGGAGTAAAAGGGTAGTCTCACCGCAGCCAGCCCCACCTTCATGTGGGAAAACACAGCACTACACCAATCATTAGCTCCTCACACAGAGCAGCACTGAAATAGGAAGGACCTCTAGTGGCCATCTGAGTGAGTGCCACTAGAGGTGTTACACGGTAGTAATGTAAACACTGCCTTTTCTCTGAAAAGGTAGTGTTTACATTCAAAAGCCTGCAAGGACAGGATATAGACACCAGAACCACTACTGCGTGTATTGGTTCTGGTGACTGTAGTTTCCCTTTAAACCTAATCACTTGAACCATTAGAATTGTTATTTGCCATTTACCAATGACTCCCTGTTTGCAAATTTGCTTTTACCCTTAAAGGGATACTATAGCACCAGGAATACAAAGCTGTATAGCTGTGTAGCTTCTGCCTCCCCTCTGCCACATGCCCCCCCTCCCCCGACCGGTGAATAAAGAGTATAAAGCCCTTTTTTACTCACCTTTTCCCAGCACCAATGTCCCTCGGCGCTGGGTAGTGGCTCCGCACCCTCTGTCGCCCCTCGTTGAGCGAGCAATAATGCGTATGCACAGCAGGTGCATTAGACCTCCCCATAGGAAAGCATTGAATCAATGCAATGTGGAAAAAATCTGACGCTGGAGCGTGAGTTCGTCCAGCGTCAGATCCCGGATCAAAGGTCCATTTTCGATACAGGAAGCAATTTAGTGACTGTCTAGGAGACATTGCAGTTCTCTGGAATTACAATGTTTTACATTGCAGCACTAGGTGTAAAGGGGACATTGCCCCAGTGCACATTTACAGTGGTGTTCAATATGAGCTATGTAGTAGCTGTATAATTCAGTGGTTAAAACTCTTGCTTATGCATGCTTCCACATGTTAATTGACTACAAGTCCTAATATCCTCTGTCATTAGCTTGGCACCAGAAATTCCCCAAGGGTGCTCTAGTTTCTGTGGCAGTCGGCAGCATCCAAGGGTCGACCTTTAAAAAAAATTAACCTGGCGGTGTCTCTTAATACAGCTATGTAACTGCTGCAAGTATTAGTCACCTGGCCAGGCAACAGGTTTGATAATCACATCCTTTCTGAACTTCACACATCATTAACGATGAAGAGGTCATTGACTCATGATTCCTACAAAGAAACGAGTCTTCCTGTTTACACTTTTCCCCAATACTCCGATCGTGTTAGGTTTACCGAGACTGTGCTAGAATAATTGAAAGGGCATACAAAAACTGCAAGGCCAAAGGAGGAAGACAAAAAACGACAGCAGAACACCAGGCGGAAATTATGAGAGACTGTGCACGATTCTATGGCTGTAACGTACAATGCCTTGCCTATTTATAATGGACACCTGTCCTCTAAAACTATACAACATCACATTACAGGAGACAGTCTTTAAGAATGAACTTGTCAAGGTGACACGGAGCATTATTGGAACATAAAAGGTTAAAACCCAAAAGGTCCATCTTTTAACTTTTATGGGCTCCTTTGTAGTTAAAGCCAGTTCTGCTTGTGGCTCAGCTGGCATGTGAGGATGAATCCAGGCTATTCTTCTTGGGTTTTCCCTAAATCATCTCCTTGGGACATAATATATTTCATTAGCCTCTCACACGGAGAGCTGGTTTTCTAGATCACGAGCTTGTGCTGCGTCTGGCAGACCGACCAACAAGCTCATTCCAGGGCAAAAGGAATTAATCAACTCTGTCGTCTTCTTGTTTCATTTTCTTATCTCATTTGGGAAATGGGGGAAAAACAAACATTTGCGCAGAAGCCATAGGGTGACAGTCTGAGGACTAGCTTCATGACACCTTCCATTCACCTAATGAAAAGAAACGTGCAGGGTTATCCAGGATTTTCTATTTGCACAAATTACGGATTAAAAGGCTACTCCCACATCCATGACCACCTCGGTGATTTGAAGTGGTCATGGTAGTAGGAATCTGAATGTGCAGCATTTCCACAAAGTATTATGCACTCATGTGTTACATCCCCAGCACATGTGACTAAGCCAGGCATAACCTCAGTTCCGGACTACCTAATGTCTATTCTGGGCACGCCGGCCACAGACGTATAGAGCTTATTGAAGCATTTTTCTCCCCTCCCTCCAAATAAAACTGCTTGTTTTGAAAAATGCATTTTAAAAAATCCCACCTTGCTCCCCCCAGTCTCCCTCCTCACTCCCCCACCCCTATCCTTTCCTTTGAACTAGTTAAACGGTCCAATTTATCTTTGAAAAGCCTGTGATTGGGCCGCGCAAGGCTCTGATTGAACTTGATGTAAGGGAGGGGAGTGGAAGTCAGCTATGGGAGCTTTGCCCAGTGCTGGATACTAGTTAAGTTAACTACTTTGTCTGCAGGTTTTACTGCAAATAGAAGCCTACTTAAAGGACCACTATAGTGCCAGGAAAACGAGTTTGTCATTAGGTCACCCCCCCCCCCACCCTCAGGTCCCCCCTCCTGCTGGGCTGAGGGGGTAAAACCCCTCCAGCCACTTACCTTTCTCCAGCGCCAGGCTCCCTCTGTGCTGGTGACCTCTCCTCCCTCTGCCAACGTCAGATCCGAATGCGCATGCGCGGCAAGAGCCACGCGCGCATTCAAACCTCCCATAGGAAAGCATTACTCAATGCTTTCCTATGGACATCCAGCGTTTTCTCACTGTGATTTTCACAGTGAAAATCGCGGAAGCGCCTCTAGCGGCTGTCAGTGAGACAGCTTCTAGAGGCTGGATTAACCCTCAGTGTACACATAGCAGTTTCTCTGAAACTGCTATGTTTTCAGCTGCAGGGTTAAAACTAGAGGGACCTGGCACCCAGACCACTTCATTGAGCTGAAGTGGTCTCGGTGCCTATAGTGGTCCTTTAATAGTGCCCAATAGGCCATTATACAAAGAAAAGGGCCCATAAAAGTAACCAACAGCGATAAGTTACATACTATCAGGTGACTCTACCATCAATTCGCATAATATCAGTCTGGACAATTACCAGGATCCAACATTAATATTCAGAGCCAGGCCACCAGGCCACAATAAACACTTCACTACAACTGCCATAATGAAAAGATGGAGACACTTGCTATCATGGGATAGAGGTATATGACTCTTCCACCAGATGCCAAAAAGATAGGACACTTTACCACCATGAGTCCGCAGTCCCCACCGCCAGCTGCCATAACCCAAGAATGTGATGTCAACTGCTGTATTCAAAGATCAAACAGCTATTAAGGATCTATTGGCTACAATGTTGCACTAGCCCGTTGATCTGTACATAAGACACTTGAAATTAAACACTGCATCCATTATTGTGTTCATTTACGAGTGTTTACGAGTTCATTTTACATTATTGTGTTCATTTACGTTTTTATTGCACAGTTTTATCATGCGCTGGACATTAGTACACTACATATGATTCATCGTATGCCTCATCTAATTACCTTTAGGGATATTGTCAAAAATTTTCAATTTTTATTAAAAGTTATAACTGACAGTAGGTGATTGTCACGAACGCACCACACTTCAAGAGGGTGCGTGACGTAGTTGTGGTGGTGAAAGGGTTAAAGCTCACTATTTGTCTGCACTAGACCGGAAATAATGACAAAATCCCCCTTAACACCACCCACACTTAAACATAATAATATAACTATTACTATTTTAACGCTGCCACCACCAACACCATTTATAAATGGGGTGCCTTGGTCCCCCAGGTAAATCAATAATAAAAACCTACCAAATATTACTCAACACAATATCTATGTAATTAAAAAAATATTAATTAGTCTCTTCAGGTAATGTGATTCTTTTTTTTTTTTTTTTTTTTTATTCTTTATTTTTGTTGTGCATGTAGTTACAAACAGACTTGCAGAGCCACATCAGCTATAGCAAGCAATTCAAAAGGCATAGCAGTACAATTGTATGGCATAACGTTACTAATGCACATTATTTATAATAGTAGCAAGAGAAGAGATATGGTGCTTGGTGTTAAAATCCCAAATAAGTGAACTAGGTTAAGCATATGCACTGAGTAGCTTAGAAACAACATAATGTGCCACCAGATAGGGTGGTTATTAAATTACTATATACAGTAAAGAAAACCCGCTAGGTGAGGCTTTATCAAAGTAATGTGCACAGTGGTGTATCCTGGTTTTGTGCTGCCCTAGGCAGGACAAAACTCAGGCGCCCCCCCTCCCCACGCGCCACCCCCACCCAACCTTTCCCCCCGCCCCGCATTCTAAATACACACACACACTCGCTAACAGAAACACACACACACTAACAGACACACTCACTAACAGACAAACACACTCACTAGCAGACACAAACTAACATACACACACACTCACAGGCAAACACACACTAACAGACACACACACTAACAGACACAGACACACACACTAACAGACACACACACACTAACAGACACAAACACTAACAGACACACACACACACACTAACAGACACACTAACAGACACACACACACACACTAACAGACACAAACACTGACACACACACACACTAACAGACACAAACACTGACACTAACAGACACAGACACACACACTAACAGACACACACACACACACACACACACACTCACCCACCCACATTAACCCTTTTTTTTTTTATTTATTTTTAACACATTTTTATTTTTTTTAACACGTTTTTTTAAAATTTATTTCTAACACTTTTTTTAAATTAATTTTTAACACATTTTTTTTTTTAATTTAACCCCCCCCCCCCCGCCTCCTTACCTTTGGGAATACTGGGGAGGGGGGGGGGGGGTCTCTTCCTCCCTGGTGCTCCAGTGGCTGCTGGGCGATCGGGCGGCACTGCCTGGCGGCCGGCCGGCCGGCCGGCAGGCGAGGGAGCACTTCCCCTGAGCTGTCTGCTCAGCTCCCTCGCCAGCCGCAGAGTGAGGCTGGGAGCCGGAATATGACGTCATATTCCGGCTCCGCCTCCCAGCCTCACTCTGCGGCTGGCGAGGGAGCTGAGCAGACAGCTCAGGGGAAGTGCTCCCTCGCCGGCCGCCCGCCCGCCAGCCAGCGCCGCCCGCCCGCCCGCATGTCTGTTAGCCGCAAGGCTAACAAGACATTTGCCTTGGGCATTTGGGGGCGGCTTTTTTTGCCGCCCCCTGGAAAATGCCGCCCAAGGCAAATGCCTTGTTTGCCTCGCGGCTAATACGCCCCTGAATGTGCACATAGGAGATGTTGCTTAATTGGTGCACATTATGGAAGAATAAACAAGCTGCAGCAAATGGTCTATTAAGCAGACGAAACAACTCTATGAATCAAGCTAAAACATTCTAGACATGTATGTAACATGTTGGAGGGATAGGAACATAGCCTCCAACCTGCAATTCGTTAACCCAAAACCAGGCCTCATTCAAGCTGTTTTCATTAACATCTGCTACTTTTGATTTCCAGGCTTCAACTTTAGAATCAAACTTTACGAAATTGAACATCCGTTTGTGCCTGAGCTGCTCCTGCATAAACTGAAATACATTTTCCTTCACCAAGTACAGCTTATCTTTCATGGAGTGCGATGTGTCAATGAAAATATAAATTTGATCTTCAAGAATAGGTCCAAAAAGTTCTCTGCTGCCATTCCGAAGCCAATTCACTATGGTGCGGACTGAGTGAAGCAATATCCGCTGCCTCAGGCGAGGGCCGATCCCACACCTGCTGTTGTGGACCCTTTAGGCCATCTATCCTCCGTCAGTCCTCCCCAGATCATATCCAGCTTCCCTGCGTGATGCCCTGAGGTTCTGTGGGCACTCAGAGTCCGGATTAGTCTTTCAGACCCCCCACCAAGAGTCCTTGTCCCATCTGTCTCCTGCACCTCCCCAGCAGCCCAAATGCATCTGTGAAGCGTCTGGGCCCTCTCACCCCACTGAGCGCCGGCCACATACTTGGGACCGGGTCCACCCTCTCACGGCAACCGGTATACCGGAAAGGCTGGTGTGTCCCCGTCCCACAGGACTCACGGCGTCGGGGGCATATTTCCTCTGGGCCACCCCCGAACCCAAAGGCAGGGTCCATGTCTTCTCTCGGGGGGGCTGGTTGCCCAGGGGTCTTTCCATATGACAGCAGCTGTCGGGGCCCCCAGGGCGGCGCCAGATCTTTTCCTCATCTGAGTGAATGGAGGCCTCCCTCCTCATCCGCATCAGTGTCTGCTGGCGGGCTGTGTTTCAGGCAGTTCAGGCGGTCAGCGTGGGACCAACATAGGAGTTCCCACCATTGTGTGGCCCGCTGCCATGCCGGGATGACCCCCTCGGGGGGGAAGCGGGGCCGAGCCCGGAGCCAGAGCATGTCTCTGTGTGTGCTGGTATCTCTCGCGGGGTGTCCGCCTCTCACCCTGGTGTCTCATCCGGATGTGTGTCTGAGTCGTCTGTATGTTCTCGCAGGCCGCTTGTATGCAGGCTTATGGTGGCTAGAAGGCCGAGGGTAGCTGGTTTAGCTCATCCCGGTTGCTACAGGCGTCTTCCAGGTATCAAGCTGGGGTTGTTCTCTATTGAGTGGAGGCGGACAATCCGTCTTTGACACGGTCGGTAATGTCTTTTTATGATGGTTTAGTAAGCTCGGTGCTGGAGCCAAAGCAGATGGCTGCCAGTTGGCCCGGCAGCCCGGCCCCGCCCCTCAGGTAATGTGATTCTTAACCAGACAAAGGCAGAACTTAATAAATTTATGTTTATTATGAGCAAAAAATAGTCACAGTGCATACAAAAATATATGATAAACAAATTGTTTACACCCACAACAGATAAAAACAAAAAGGATAAAATAACAGAAGTCCTAATTACTCACTTAGGTTTTTAAAGTAAAACTTCTGCCCAGGGGGTCTCTGGCAAGGAAGGATGATGGTGACTCACTCAAAATTAGATCTTGGCCCCAAGTAAGTACACCCACACCCCTCAAAATCATTGGATATATGCCCTGTGGATTATCAAGTCTTGCCCAGGGGTGGAGTTAAGGCATACCTATAGAAATAAGTCACCACCTACTTTGTTCCAGACCAACGGCAATCCAAATGGAAACATTTGGCTCTATCTTCTCTTATGTACCTACCACAGAAATAATAATTGCATCTATGAATTTTTTATTATTTTCCCACCCCATAGACACGTCGCATGGCCTACCCACGATCCAATAGAACTGACATCACAGTTCCTGCCACACGGTTTAAGTTGTGCAACTCATGTTTGGGCTTACTTAAAAGATTGGGCTTGTCCCATTCCAAATATAATAAAAATGAGGCTAATTATTAAGCTGTGAGTAAGTATTAATGTTTCTCTTGGATATGATACTGGAACACCAGGGTATTCATGGAACTAATACCATTACCAAATCAAAGGACTGAACTATCAATTGAGAGTTTCAGGCCATATGGTCAAAGTCAGTTAGTTTACATTGAAACTAGACATACAGGCGGCTCAAGTGTAAAATGTCTCACCTTGCAAGGCCTTTGATAGATGAAAAGGACAATCCTTTTCACACCTTGCAGAAGCCCCATTTGATTAAAAGATCAGTTTCTCTCTGCCATTTGTCCTCCAGCCTGGAGTCAAATTATTGATTATTGACAGGTGATAGTCAAGAATAATGCAGCGAATGCACAAATTCTATAATGTACAGAAACTATATCAGCCTTGCTAATAGCTTGGGATCTTCTAATTATGATACATTATAGTGTTTTGCCTATCTGCTGCTTTGTAATCCATTGCTGTTTTGCCTTCAGATATGCAGCCATTGGCTAAACTGATCTTTTGGTCTTACTGATTGTCAACTTTTAAATAAAGAATTTAAAAAATATAAAAAAAATCTTTAAACAGCTTACCATGGTGTTGCAAAGGCCACTTTATTCCACAATTAAATAGAAAAATGTCTCTAATGTGACAGAGGTTTTAGTTCAGGAGTAGCCAACTCTGGACACTCCAGATGCTGTGGACTACATCTCCCTTGATGCTTTGCCAGCATTATGACCGTAAGATCATTATGGTAGATCTAGTCTGGAGTGCCAAAGGTTGCCTACCCCTGCTATAGACGTTACCATAGAATGACAGAATCTACCAGCTTGATGCCTACCACAAAGTAGCATAGTTTGGCAGTTCTTGAAATAACATCTTATGAATTCACAAAGCATCATGGGAGGTAGTAGGGCCAATGCCCGCTCTTACATTTTGAGACATTTGGACATTATGTGTCTGCACACAGAACTAGGTCCGTGGGGAGATTTTACGCCATGTACTTCTGCCCTCTCTTTGGTAATTAGACTGGTTAGGATGATGTTTGGGGTCTATTTTGGATGTGCTCGGCTGCCTTGGGCTACAATGTTACTGGGCTATAGGGTTGAGTTTATAATTACAATCTTCCGGTCTTCAATGTCGGAGAGCATCTCCCTGTCACTTAAATCTATTCGTACAGTGCACTGACACCTCCACTGGATTTATATCTTAAAGGGACACTCCAAGCACCACAACAGACAATGCTCTTTTCATAGTTTACAGTGCAAGGAGGCTTCCCAAAGTATTTGGCCTCCATATTTGTCTAATCTTTTCAAATTCAGCAAACCCTGCTCTGAATTTTGGCCAACCCTGTATGAAACAAATAAATAAATACAGCATTAAAACAGTATAATAACTACCAGGCCAAAGTTGACGTTTAAGTTTCCTGCTATTTCCTTGTCCATGGATGGTACAGTGGATGTGTGTCCCCTCTCCACCTTTTCCTGTGGGCATGAATCATTCCTCCACTGCGCCACCCATTCCACAATTAACTTCGGAATCATGCTCGTACTCCTCCCTTCGCCATTTGTTCATCAATAATGCTTGTGCGTTCCAAAATGGGTCACGTAAGCGTGCCCATTCTCAATGGTCAAACAACAGGAATTGAAAAGAAATTAGCAGACATGAGTTTGCAAAAGCAGCAATGCATGATAATAACAATATACATATTTGTGCCAATGTTCCCTTGTAGCTTAGACTTATAGCTGCCGCAATGTGCTAATCTGGTTATTTTCCGCAAGCGTGGTAAAGCTGACAGTGGGTTATCCTGACATTCTGAGCCAATCAATGTCCCTAGATTGGATGAAATAGACACGCATAATGTGGAGGTATTTATTATACATTGTTAACGTGGCCGAGGAGGGGTTGTCTCTGAGGACCGTGAAGAGGTGCAACATTTGTCAAACCATTCCCAAAGAGTTTGAAATTAAACTTGGGGATTTCCGCAGAAAGATACAGAGAGAGTCCAGGCAAACCGATTCCATCACACTTTTTATTGGAATAAGCACAACATGACAATGTTTTGGCCGTTATGAACGACCTTTCTCAGGACTTGCCTGCACGCTCTTGGCACTTGGAATTATTTGAGGGGTTTTGTCATTTCCTGAGCCTGGAGCAGTAGTATATTATATGGATTAATGACCTTATAGGATGTGTGCAATCTCTACTGGAATCATATATGTTAAACTGGGGGATGGCACAGGGCTTTCTAGTAAATTATAGTGTTTTGTTGCTTAGGGTATCCTTTAGGAGCAATTAAATTCCATAGGAGTGAGATAGAAGTTATAATCCAGAGAAAAAACAGTTACTCAGACCTCATTTACCACAGGCTTCTCTTCCTGTCTTTAAAGGGACATTATAGTCACCAGAACAACTGCAGCTTTATGTATTCGTTCTTGTGAGTATAGTCAGTCCCTACAGGCTTTTTGCAGTAAACACCGTCTTTTCATAGAAAAGACACTGTTTACATTAAAGCCTAGGGACATCTCCAGTGGCCACTTCTCAGATGGCTACTAGAGGTTCTTCCGGGGGGCAGTACTGCGACAGTCAGTGTCTCCACAGTCTCAATGGAGACACTGAACCTTCCTCATAGAGATGCATTGATTCAATGCATCTCTATAAGGAGATGCTGATTGGCTTTTGCAGTGCTGGGCCCCACCTCCTTGGAAATTAAAGCCAATCCAATGCTTTCAACTATGGGAAAGCATTGGATTGGCTGAGATCTTCAATTCTGATGATGTCAGCCAAAGTGGAACTTATATTCCTGACCCTATAGTGTTCCTTTAAGGCCTTCTAGAGTATCATAAAAGCAAGCTCACGGGTAGTAAATGTCTTATATAAACTTTCATTCATTTTTTTATTTACAATTATTGTTTGCTTATCGAGATGCGCGGGAACACGATGTAACAGCTGGAGCCAAAACCTACATTCTTTCATTCTTCGAGGGATTTTCAAAATTAATTCTAATGGTGTGCTTTTCTTTGCTTAAGCACGTTTAATTATTATTAACATACCAAGCAACTTAGATTGTCAATTAAATTAAAAAAAAAACGTAATTCTTATAACATTAGTTATATGACCTTGGTAAAAAATGGTTACTACCAGCAAAACACAATGTTCTTTGTGTGTTTGTAATTCTTTCAGCTTTTTGTTATATGAAGGCTGCTCTCTCTCCTTCTTCAAAGCCCTGTCAACGGTGCCCATCTTTTTTTTTTTGACAATCTTTATTTATGGTTTTATACCGAACTGTAATACAGCAACATATAATGTGTAACATGTATCATGGGATATGCGTAGTATTTCATTTAACACAACTTCAGCGAAACAGTGACATTATGAGGTTCTTTGCCTCTAGCCGTCTCTTTGTCGTAGTTAGCGTTGTGGTGTTTTGTTATGTGAGGGGCTATGTTAAAAGCCCTTTCCTTGACATTAATGTAGTCTCATGTAGTCTCATGTAGCTTACATTATCTTGTTGTCCTCTACTCTCGGGGTTAGTGTCATCTGCCATGTTGCTGTCTCTAGAGGCTAGTGTTAGCTGAGTGTGCCCATGCTCTGCCACTCTCAGTGGTCTATCTGCCAGCATTTGGTTAGCCGGGTCTATGCCCACCCGCCAGTGGCCCTAAAAGTTTCTTGGCTTGAGGCGGTGTGTGGGGCAACTCAGGGGTGACCCGTCTCGTCTCGTTGGGCATCTTGGGTTACACCGGCCCGCACGAAGCAACTGCACCCATTGGTTAGGTAGCTGGCAGACCGGGCATGTCTCCGCCCTCGTCGCTTCGGCGATGCAGGTACGATCCCAAGAAGGCCAGCCCTCTCCGTCAGTCAGAACCTGCGTGGCATAGGGTCAGGTATGCTCGGGTACCCTACGGTACCCTAATGTTGCTAATTGGTGCCCATCTTTTAACCCTGTCATTGCCAGTGAGAAAAGGAAGATACCTATTCATCAAACTGGGATTTGTAGAAAAACTGGATGGGGAATTGGATATTTCACCCCAGTCACAAAGCATAGTGCCATATAAAAATCTAAATGAAATTGTTCCCAAAAGGAACCAGAGTATTGGAGTAACGCCTATTAATAGAGTGATGTAGAAAATAAATTAGATTAAACAATAAAGTCCCAACATTAATAATCGTGCAAAAAATAGGGTGTATGTAATAGGACCAAAACCTCAAAAGGATTCTGTATAAGACAATACCATAGCAAAACCAATGCTTTATTGTAAGGAATTCCTTTATTATCGACATATATTATATGGTATGTCTACTAAATGTGAAAAGATAAAAGAGGGGGAAGAAACAAGATGGATTAGTAACAATTCTAAAAAGGACATAAATGCCCTAAGAAACACTTAAGTAACAGCTTAAAATATATAGCTCATCCTAGAGAATGTCAAGAGTATATATCCACGTGTAAATAGATACAATAATTTATCTGCTACCTAGGTAGCAGGGTGGTGTAAGACCTAAGAGTATCTAGAGAAAAAACGAATGAGCAGCAGAGCAAAAAATGAAATCTGATAAAGTGTGGGTCCTCCTGACCCTACACTGAGTCAGTGTACCCCAAATTCTCTCTATAGACTCGGTCTAGGAATATGATATTATTGTTTAATCTAATTTATTTTCTACATTGCTCTATTTATAGCCGTTACTTCAATACTCTGGTTCCTTTTGGGAACAATTAAATTTTTATTTCTACTTCAGGGTTAGGCGCTTAAAATTGTAGGACACAATTCAAGGGCTTTATATGTTTATTCTTTTTTCCATAGTGCCAGTGTGGGTTACCGAATGAGAGCATTCACCCCAATGTTCTAACATCCAGCTTTAATGTGGCACTTGGGTGAAACTTGGAGCCCTTGCAGGCCAGCTCTGATCCCCAGTTTAATTAATAAACACCAAACCACTTCAGCCATTTGCTAGAGGGAGAGCAAAAAAACGGGGCGCAAGAGTGTACTGAGAACGGACAGCACCTGAAGCCTGCCCTTCGGTCGGTCACTGCTCAGATCTCAAGCTGGTTTTAGCTCATCTTGTGCCATTACAGAGAGAACATCTCTGAAGCATAACAGACTGGTCCCACCCATACGGGCAGTCCAGATCCAAATGCCAGCAAGTTCCCTCTGCACGAGAGACACGGCAACCCCAGACGATCGTTTCAGCCTTGTTAGGCATCATCAGTGAGGCATAGCTGATATATCCCTAGGCACCGTGCTAGAGGGAGACTTAACGCAAATCCTACCCTTTTTTCCGTTTCTTCTGTGTGTTTTTCCAGTTAATTGAAATAAGTCTTTTACTTATATTTCTTCTTGGGTAACAGGCTCGCCATGTTAATATACGTCTATATTAACCAAAAATACTAATACAAAATCTGACTTATGGTTTCTTCAGGTTTATTCTTACAGTTACAGATACATAATAAAACAACAAAGGATGCTACAGGATAATGCATGTTCAACAGCAGATGGTAATTGCTGGACTCCTGACGGGAGAGTTAGTCTCTACATAGTTAGACAGCTGGATGAGAAGAACAACCTCGTGCAGCAAGCAGCAGGCAACAGCAAGACCTCGTGGTCCTTTGTCCCCTATTCTATATAGCTATGACCATTATGACGTCAGACCTTTTAAATATAACCATAGCCATGTAAGGACAAGACCCCCAATTACCATATTCCAGAGTTCTTATGGTTCAGCATAGCAAAGTACCATCTGTTCTTTTTAACCCATTAGACATCCATGCCTACTACGAATATAAATGGGAACAGTAATATTCCACATTTTCTGTAAGCTCAATGTTATAATTTTGTGTTTTGCATTACACATTGCTATGTCTTTACCGCAGTGTGCTTTGGAATAAAGTTGTGCACATAATTGAATAAGTTTCTTAATAAATCCTGTTTGTTCTGTAAATATGTGTGTACCCTGTGTGTGTAACCGATTGTGTCCTGTTTATGTACTATACAAACTCAATAATAGAGAGATACACAGATAACAGAAGGACTGACAGTTTTTGCTGTGGCACGTCTTATTGTCCCTGATTCTGCCAATTTCAGTGGGACACTTCCAATTTCATGGTCCTGTTCCGGCATCTCGAGTTTGGGGACACCAGAGAACTGTCCCCAAAAAGTGTAGTGCAAGAGCATCATTCAACATGCTCCCAATATACACAGATTAGTAGGTCTGTGCAGAGAGCTCTGAATCAGCGTTTGCTGTGTGGTGCACCCTTGGTGGGCCGGCCTGCTTTTTTCACAGCCAGCCTGACGTGCATTCATTTTTGGCTGACCTTTCACATCTTCAGGTGTGCATCTTTGGCCCTACTCCTTTTATCCCGCCCACCAGCATTCTAGTGTCGTACTCAAAATCATTCTGGTACTCTCTGATGGTATGACCATGCATTGTGATGTGACAGGAGGGAACACTGGAAGAGGGCAAAGGAAGTGCCCATAACCTACCTTATTTGTCCTGCATTGTGTTGTTTTGAATTCAGTGGTTGCCAGGCCACAGCACAGAAGCCAGAGAACACATAAAACTGACAGAAGTTAAACAATAACAAAATTAAGTATTTGGATGTAGCTTTTTGGAAGTGTTACAATAGCTTTTTGGACGTGTTACAATATTCGTTACGTAGGAGAAGTCAATCTGCCCTTCAAGCAGGAGGACAGTCCATTCTTATTGTGTGTGCAATATTTATTTTTCCAAAATTACACAAAATCAGTTATAATACGTTAAAATGTGTATTATATGTCATACTGAGAACATCAGTAACATCCAGGAGATTTCTATTATCACGACGAGCCAAAGATATATTGCTTGTTCATTTTGAACTTTTACTTTAGATCTGTCAAAAGGTGACAACAAGTACAAGTCATAGAATTTCTCGGTTATTTTCCAATTCTGTAGGCAAATTCTTATCCTGTGTGTGCGGCCGGCATTCCTATAAAAGGGCTTAGTCAAAGCTACTGAGTATTTTGCCGACATCCTTAAAAACAGCTCAATTTATTTGAGAAAATATAAGAGCTCTCTGTTATGAAATTGATAATATAAAAGATTGTCCCATGTTCACTCAGAGAGCCTCTCATACGTACAGTATGTGCTCAGCATAGTTCAATAACAGATTCACTATGTGTTTTATCCATGGCTGATTGCCCTATCACCCCAGGCAAATAGTGAAAGAGTCCACAGTTTATATGGTATGTGAATCCCATGACTGGCAGATGGCTCAATTGTTGGTCATCTGATGGAGTAAGAATCCCAACACACAATGCCTCTGATATTCAGCATGCACTTTACACCAATCAAGACTTATTCTAGATCTGCAGACGTTTGTGAACTACGTTCCCCACAACGCTCGGCTCAGCCCATAAGGAGACACGGGATTCTCAAACATTTGCCATGTCAGAGTTAGCCATTACTATTTGAACCCCTTAGGGACACAGCTTCAGAAGTAAAAGGCCGGCATGACGGAACATTTCCGTCATGTCTCCCGAAGCGGTTAATGTAGAGCGAAGAAGAGTATGGTCTTATTATAAACAGAGACTGTAATATTAAATACATTATAGAGTGTATTTATTACTAAGTGAGATTCAATATATTGCCAGCCAGAACCATCTGACAAATGCTAAAACAAAGTTGAGAATAAAAATCTTCTGAGGCTATTTTCCCTAACTTGGTAATCATGGTTTGTTTTCCAATACATTTTATTAAAGAGGCATTCTTTTAGTACAGTAGGTATTATACATTATTATTCTGTACAGTAGGTATTATACATTATTATTCTGTATTGTACAGTAGGTATTATACATTGTTATTCTGTACAGTAGGTATTATATACATTATTATTCTGTATTGTACAGTAGGTATTATACATTGTTATTCATTATTGTACAGTAGGTATTATACATTATTATTCTGTACAGTAGGTATTATATACATTATTATTCTGTACAGTAGGTATTATACATTATTATTCTATATTGTACAGTAGGTATTATATACATTGTTATTCTGTACAGTAGGTATTATACATTATTATTCTGTACAGTAGGTATTATATACATTATTATTCTGTATTGTACAGTAGGTATTATACATTGTTATTCTGTACAGTAGGTATTATATACATTATTATTCTGTATTGTACAGTAGGTATTATACATTATTATTCTGTACAGTAGGTATTATATACATTATTATTTTGTATTGTACAGTAGGTATTATATACATTATTATTCTGTATTGTACAGTAGGTATTATACATTATTATTCTGTACAGTAGGTATTATATACATTATTATTCTGTATTGTACAGTAGGTATTATACATTGTTATTCTGTACAGTAGGTATTATATACATTATTATTCTGTATTGTACAGTAGGTATTATATACATTATTATTCTGTACAGTAGGTATTATATACATTATTATTCTGTATTGTACAGTAGGTATTATACATTGTTATTCTGTACAGTAGGTATTATATACATTATTATTCTGTATTGTACAGTAGGTATTATACATTATTATTCTGTATTGTACAGTAGGTATTATACATTGTTATTCTGTACAGTAGGTATTATATACATTATTATTCTGTATTGTACAGTAGGTATTATACATTATTATTCTGTACAGTAGGTATTATATACATTATTATTCTGTATTGTACAGTAGGTATTATACATTGTTATTCTGTACAGTAGGTATTATATACATTATTATTCTGTATTGTACAGTAGGTATTATATACATTATTATTCTGTACAGTAGGTATTATATACATTATTATTCTGTATTGTACAGTAGGTATTATACATTGTTATTCTGTACAGTAGGTATTATATACATTATTATTCTGTATTGTACAGTAGGTATTATACATTATTATTCTGTATTGTACAGTAGGTATTATACATTGTTATTCTGTACAGTAGGTATTATATACATTATTATTCTGTATTGTACAGTAGGTATTATATAAATTATTATTCTGTACAGTAGGTATTATATACATTATTATTCTGTATTGTACAGTAGGTATTATACATTGTTATTCTGTACAGTAGGTATTATACATTATTATTCTGTACAGTAGGTATTATACATTATTATTCTGTATTGTACAGTAGGTATTATATACATTGTTATTCTGTGTTGTACAGTAGGTATTATACATTGTTATTCATTATTGTACAGTAGGTATTATACATTATTATTCTGTACAGTAGGTATTATATACATTATTATTCTGTACAGTAGGTATTATACATTATTATTCTGTATTATACAGTAGGTATTATATACATTATTATTCTGTACAGTAGGTATTATACATTATTATTCTATATTGTACAGTAGGTATTATATACATTATTATTCTGCGTTGTACAGTAGGTATTATATACATTATTATTCTGTACAGTACAGTAGGTATTATACATTATTATTCTGTGCAGTAGGTATTATACATTATTATTCTGTATTGTACAGTAGGTATTATATACATTGTTATTCTCTGTTGTACAGTAGGTATTATACATTGTTATTCATTATTGTACAGTAGGTATTATACATTATTATTCTGTACAGTAGGTATTATACATTATTATTCTATATTGTACAGTAGGTATTATATACATTATTATTCTGCGTTGTACAGTAGGTATTATATACATTATTATTCTGTATTGTACAGTAGGTATTATACATTGTTATTCTGTACAGTAGGTATTATATACATTATTATTCTGTATTATACAGTAGGTATTATACATTGTTATTCTGTACAGTAGGTATTATATACATTATTATTCTGTATTGTACAGTAGGTATTATACATTATTATTCTGTACAGTAGGTATTATATACATTATTATTCTGTATTGTACAGTAGGTATTATACATTGTTATTCTGTACAGTAGGTATTATATACATTATTATTCTGTATTGTACAGTAGGTATTATATACATTATTATTCTGTACAGTAGGTATTATATACATTATTATTCTGTATTGTACAGTAGGTATTATACATTGTTATTCTGTACAGTAGGTATTATATACATTATTATTCTGTATTGTACAGTAGGTATTATACATTATTATTCTGTATTGTACAGTAGGTATTATACATTGTTATTCTGTACAGTAGGTATTATATACATTATTATTCTGTATTGTACAGTAGGTATTATATACATTATTATTCTGTACAGTAGGTATTATATACATTATTATTCTGTATTGTACAGTAGGTATTATACATTGTTATTCTGTACAGTAGGTATTATACATTATTATTCTGTACAGTAGGTATTATATACATTATTATTCTGTATTGTACAGTAGGTATTATACATTGTTATTCTGTACAGTAGGTATTATACATTATTATTCTGTATTGTACAGTAGGTATTATACATTGTTATTCTGTATTGTACAGTAGGTATTATACATTGTTATTCTGTACAGTAGGTATTATATACATTATTATTCTGTATTGTACAGTAGGTATTATACATTGTTATTCTGTACAGTAGGTATTATACATTATTATTCTGTATTGTACAGTAGGTATTATACATTGTTATTCTGTACAGTAGGTATTATATACATTATTATTCTGTATTGTACAGTAGGTATTATACATTGTTATTCTGTACAGTAGGTATTATATACATTATTATTCTGTATTGTACAGTAGGTATTATACATTATTATTCTGTATTGTACAGTAGGTATTATACATTGTTATTCTGTACAGTAGGTATTATATACATTATTATTCTGTATTGTACAGTAGGTATTATATACATTATTATTCTGTACAGTAGGTATTATATACATTATTATTCTGTATTGTACAGTAGGTATTATACATTGTTATTCTGTATTGTACAGTAGGTATTATACATTATTATTCTGTACAGTAGGTATTATATACATTATTATTCTGTATTGTACAGTAGGTATTATACATTGTTATTCTGTACAGTAGGTATTATACATTATTATTCTGTATTGTACAGTAGGTATTATACATTGTTATTCTGTACAGTAGGTATTATACATTATTATTCTGTATTGTACAGTAGGTATTATACATTGTTATTCTGTACAGTAGGTATTATATACATTATTATTCTGTATTGTACAGTAGGTATTATACATTGTTATTCTGTATTGTACAGTAGGTATTATACATTATTATTCTGTACAGTAGGTATTATATACATTATTATTCTGTATTGTACAGTAGGTATTATACATTATTATTCTGTATTGTACAGTAGGTATTATACATTATTATTCTGTATTATAATGGTAAGTATACGTAGCATTCAGGATCTCGATCTGACCTATTTTCAAGGACTAACTACTTGACCTATATTACACACTGCTGCTACTTTCAATTCCTATATAGATTTTTGGATAATTTAGGATTCAAATTAAAATACCATTGTCCTCCTACATAGCCTATCCATATCTGTAGAACAAACATTTTGATTCTGTGTTCTATACCTCCCTCCAGCCCCAAATTCTGCAGGACAGTCCTACATTTAGGATCCTGCCCCACCATTCTAGGTTTGAGCTCTTATCTTTTCCTTCTGGACACATCTTGCACATGTTCTCAATAAGCGCATACACACTAGGCTAATAAGACAAAATGATCCCTCAAGGTTTCATCTACACTAGGCTAATACGCCATACTTATAGTCTGGTACTACTCATTTTTCTCTGCATCACCATAATGCACTTAGCGTGTCTAGCCAGTCTCGCCGTGGCTCGCCCCACCGCCAAGGATGTAGTGGTTATGGTATTTGAAGTGTTCCTTTAACTAATTCCATTTCAACAGCTTCTTAAACAGAATGTAAACATACATGCTCTGGTTTGTTGACAGGTCCACTTTATTTTATTTATCTAAATGTATGTCTATAAAATAAATTAGGTAACTGTAGCAAAAGCAAAATTATATAAATGGTTTCGCTACGGTCTAAACATACATTTATTACTTCGATATCTTGATTACTCGCTCTTTGTAAATCTGAAATCTAAATAAGCAATAAAAACATTTAAGTTTACTTTGTGACGTGCGTCAGAAGAAGATTGCCTTGTATGCCAATGCCCCGGGGTGGCTAGTATGGTATGTCTATTATACCAAAGAATAAGTCAAGCCACACAGACTGCTTTGCCAACATACTTTATAGATGTTATGTCCCCGCCCCGCCACAGCAAGCACCGACAACAACCCTTGACTCATAAAACAATAAAACTGGCCAATCAGGTCGCCTGGAACAATTAGTTCTGTGTTTCTAGTGTATATGTTGTCCCTGTTGCGTGTGCAGAGTCTGCAGGGCATGGTCTCTGTATATGCATGTGTGCGGTCTACAACATTGCCAATAGCAAAACAGAACCGGTTCACTAATGAATTAACGAGACTGCTTACAAATGGATAGCAGCCATGGTATAGCTGGGTTTAATTTAGGAGATATTCTGGTGTGAGTGGGGTTTGCCAGCCGTTAATCTAAGAACTACTAAGCAGTTTACCAAGTGATACTTGAAAAGCTAAGACTTATTTTTATGAACTAGTTTGACAAACCTTTTATTTGGTAAGGAGGGTATTAGACTGATACATACAGATTTTGCACACCAACCTATTTTTTTTTGCTTTCTTGCAATAAGATAATACAGCGGTTCACAAATTGTGTGCCGCAGCACCCAGGGACGTATTTGCCGCAAGGCAAACAAGGCATTTGCCTTGGGCGATACTTTCCAGGGGGCGGCAAAAAACGCCGCCCCCAAATGCCCAGGCAAATACCTTGTTAGCCTGGCGGCGGCTAACTAAAAATCCAGGCGGGCGGCACTGGCGAGGGAGCACTGATTAGTGAGTTGTCTCTGCTCAGCTCCCTTGCGCGCCCCAGAGTGATGCTGGGAGCCGGAATATGACATCATTTTTAGTTAGCCGCTCAACCGCCTGCATGCCTGCCTCCCTGCAAGAAGACCCACTGGACCCCAGGTAAAAAAAAAATCCACCCAGCACTCCCAAAGGTAGGGAGGCCGGTGGATTTAAACTAAAATAGAAAGAGTAATTGGTTAATGCTTAGGGAGGGGGGGGGGGGGGGGGAGAGGGGCTGTCAGTGTGTGTATGTTTGAGTGATTGTGTGTGTCTGGCTGTCAGTGTGTGTATATCAGTGTTTGTCTGGCTGTCAGTATGGGTGTGTCTGAGTGATTGTGTGTGTCTGGCTGTCAGTGTATGTATGTCTGTCAGTGTGTGTCTGAGTGATTGTGTGTGTCTGCCTGTCAGTGTGTGTCTGAGTGATTGGGTGTGTCTGGCTGTCAGTGTGTGTATGTCTGTCAGTGTGTATGTGAGTGCTTGTGTGTGCATGTCTGTCAGTGTGTATCTGAATGATTGTGTGTGTGTGTATGTCCGTCAGCGTGTATCTGAATGAGTGTGTGTGTGTGTATGTCTGTTAGTGTGTCTGTCACTGTGTGGCTGTGTATCATTGAGTGAGAGAGTCTGTGTTTGTCTGTCAGTGAATATGTGTTTGTTCCTAAGTGATTGTGTCTGTGAGGGTGCATGTGTGTCTGAGTGATTGTGTGTGTCTGTCTGTCAGTGTGTGTCTGTGAGGAGTGTTTGTCAGTGTTTGTGTGTTTGAGTAATTTATATATGCCTGTCAGTGTGTGTGTCTGTGTCATTGTGTGTGTATGTCAGTGATTGTGTGTATGTCAGTGAGTCAGTGATTGTTTGTGTCAAATCAGTGTGTGTATGTCAGTGTATCTGAGAGTGTTTGTCAGTCAAAGTGTGTATTAGTCGTTTAACAGGAAGAGGTGTGGCCTTGACAGGGAGGGAGGTGCCCGACTTCCGTCATGCCTAGGGCAGCACAGATGCTAAATACATCCCTGGCAGCGCCCCAGACGGGCACACAGGAGAGCCGCGAGTTATTTTCCCGGTGCTATGATGATAGCACTGGAAACTGTCCTCTCCCCTGCCGGCTCTGCAGGACCAGAGAGGAGATCAGAGATCTCCCTCTCCGGCCCGCTAGCAATTTGCTGAAAGCTGGCAGGGGAAGGAGAGGGAGAGAGGACCCGGGGAGCTCTAACATGCATCTCCGCCAGGTTCTCCTCTCGCGAGCTCCGAATGCTCCGAATGCTCCGAATCTCGCAAGATTGAACTCTAGCAGCTCCTGAGGCTGATAGAGTACACTGTCACCACCAGGACCACCAGGGATTGCAGGAAATGCCCCCTCCCCCCCCAGTCAAAGGTAAGCAGGGAGGGTGGACATCATTTTTATTTTTAATTAAAAAATAAATAATATATATATATATATATATATATATATATATATATATATTTATTAATTTGTTCTCCTACCCCCACAGAACCCACACCACACAATAGCTCCCCAATACACACACTGCCCCCTATACACACATACTGCCCCCCTATATACACACTGTACCCCATACACACACATTATCCCCTATACACGCACTAACCCCCATACACACACACTGCCCCCCATACACACACTGCCCCCATACACACACACACTTCCCCCATACACACACTGCTCCCATACACACATACTGCCACCCCATACACACTACACCCCATACACACACTAACCTCCATACATACCCACTTCCCCATACACACACACTGCCGCCCATACACACACTACTCCCCATACACACACACTCCCCCATCATACACACACACTGCCCCCCCACACACACACTGCCCCCCATACACACACTACTCCCCATACACACACACTGTCTCCCCCCACACACACGGCCCCCCACACACACACACTGCCCCCATTCACACAATACACCCCATACACACACACACACACTGCCCCCCATACACACACACTGCCCCCACACACTCACTGTCCCCATACACACAATTGTCCCCCCATGCACACACACACTGCTCCCCCATACACACACTACCCCACATACACACACACTGCCCACATACACACAATTACCCCACCATACACACACATTTCCCCCATACACACAATTACCCTCATACACACAATTAGCCCCATACACACACTGAACCCCCACCACACTGTACCCCTCACACAACCTATCCCCCACACATGCTGTACTCCTCACACACACACACACACACTGCACCCCTCATGCACAAACTGCCCCACATACACACACACTGCACCCCTCACACGCACACAAACTACATCCTTCACAAACAAAATGCACCCCTCACACACATGCACACTACAGCCCTCACACACACACACATATTGCACACCTCACACACACACACTACAGCCCCTATGGGAGGGCACTATGGCACTACTGGCACCATCACCATTACAATGTAATGTAGTGGTTATTGTGCCTGGATTGTTTCTTTAAATAATCTACCAGTGCCACTCCCAAGATTAGGGGCCCCGTATATGCCGCAGCGCTGTACATATATACAACCTAAAAAAAAATCTGACTTGGGGTGCATTGTAAAAAATATTGAAATATTAAGGGCGCCTTGAACCTAAAAAGTTTGGGAACCACTGAGATAATACATGCAAGGAGCTTGGACAGAGATATAATGAATAAAACTGATATGACAAAGACAACCGACAACTAGTGGAACTCATGTTAATGCTGCTGAGTAAAACCTTAGAATTAGCTAAACTGTGTGCGACTGCTGAGCAAGTGAGCAGCAGTCTCTGTAAAAGAGAACAGGTCTCCACATGGGGGATTGGAGCTAGGTATGGGCAGGTCAGTGTAGTAGCTGCCATTCTAATCCCAGGCCCATATACAAACAGCTGTGTCTTGTCTTCTGGCCCGGCTACTCGCGGTGCCCGAGCTATAGCCCTGAGGCAGACTGTATCGCCACTCTCTTGGGCAACCATTCCTGCTGCCATCTTGGGTTCTGAGAAGATGAAGACATGGCCTGCTGCTCACTGACTCAGAAGGTGAGATGTGCCCCATGGGTGGAGCTCTGTAGGCTGGTAAACGTGTGCAGCATTATAAGGTCTCCATTATATACCAGGTGTAGAGCAGAACCATTAAATTAGTTGATAAAAGGTAATGAAGTTTGCCAACCTCTGGGACTCCACCGTGACACAGACAGCAGCCATTTTATGTGTGGCCAATTTTTGTTTTAATGCATTATCTAATTAAGAAAAGATATGGTCAATTGTTACCTAGAAATTTCATTAATACTGTTCTGCTAAAGAACAGGAAAATTACTTGAGTGAATCTTATTAAAGTGCATGAAATATATATATAGAGAGAGAGAGAGAAAAAAAGAAAATTGCTCTTGCCCTCACGCTAAAGTCTCTTAGAAACCGGGTGCTTGCATACCCTGCCTAGTAGCAGGGCCGGATTAACATAGGGGCTGATGGAGCTGCAGCTCCAGGCCCAGGCCCCGGAATAGGCCCATTGATTTAAAAAAAAAAAAAAAAAATTTTTTTTAACATTTTTTTTTTACACACTATGCATAGGGTTGCCAGGTATTTCTCATGTATTTCTTAGGGTTGCCAGGTATTTCTCAGAAGTATTTCTCAGGTATTTGAGGCTGCCTAGCCGGTGCCGGTATTGCAGTAATACCGGCAATACAAATGTCTGTCTCAGTATAAACAGAGATTATTCTGCAGTACCAGCGCCGGCCAGTAGGGGTCGCTGTTTGTGTGGATAGAGGCAGTGTTAAGAAGTTACGGCATCTCCCTCCCTGCCTCTCTCTACTCACTGATCCACGGGGAGCAGCTCTGCACAGAGAGTCCAGACAGCAGTTCCAAGACATGGGGATGCTGAGACATTGGGACACTGGGGAACATGGAGACCCTGAGACACTAGGGACACAGTGGCCCCATGTCTCGCAGTGGCCACTAGTCTGTGTCCCCATGTCTCCCAGCCACTGTCCCTAGTGTCTCAGTGGCCCCATGTCTGCCAGTGTTACCATGTGTCCCCTAGTTTCCCCTAGTGTCCTAGTGACATTGGGACATTGGGAGACATGGGGACACAGACTCTAAGGGACACTGGAAGACATGGGGATACAAACATTAGGGGACACTGGGTGACATGGGGCACTGAGACACTAGGGGACAATGAGAGACATGGAAACACTGGGGGACACAGGGAGACATGGGGACACTGGGCGACTTTGAGACCTAGGAGACATGGGGCACTCCCAGTGTCCCCACATCTCCCAGCCAGTGTCCCTGGTATCTCAGTATCCCCATGTGTCCCTGGTGTCTCTCAGTGTCTGTAGTGTGCCAGTGTCCCTAGTGTTTCCTAGTCTCCCAAAGTCCCCTAGTCCCCCAATGTCCCCATGTCTCCTAGTGTCTCAGTGTACCCTAGTATAAAAGAAAAAATCTCAGGCACTCACTGTAATAGATTTAGGCAGGTTTATTGGACACCGCAACGTTTCGACCTTTACCCAGGTCTTTATCAAGTCTCCAATGTCCCCTAGGTATCAGTGTCCCCTATGTATCAGAGTGTCTCAGTGCCCCATGTCTCTCAGTGCCCGATGTCTCTCAGTGCCTGTAGTGTCTCAGTGTCCCCTAGTATAAAATAAAACAATCTCAGGCACTCACTGTGATAGCTTTAGGCAGGTGAATTGGACACTGCAACATTTTGACCTGTACCCAGGTCTTTATCAAGTCTCCAGTGCCCCCTACATATATCACAGTGTCTCAGTGCCCCATGTCTCCCAGTGTCCCCTTGTGTCTATCACCCTGTGTCCCCATGTCTCCCAGTGTCCCCAAGAGTCTCAGTGTCCCCAGGTCTCCCAGTGTTCCCTAGTATCTGTGTCCCCATGTCTCCCAGTGTCCCAATGTCTCTCAATGTCCCCTAGTGTCCTAGTGACATGGGGACACTGGGAGACATGGGGACTCAGACACTAAGGGACTGGGAGACATGGGGACACAGACATGCACCCTTTTTGTGTATGTTCGCCCTTTCGGACGTTCTGGTTATGTGATTTGTGTCAGTGGCCCACCCTTTTATCGCATCCATAGACTTCCTGCTTTACTGGACACTGCTGTTAGGGGGTATGGGTTTACTTGAAAGATGAAAGCGTGAGATTAGCAAAGGGTTTGTGTTTTCTCATAGTTGCATCCTATGAGTTTCCCTCCAGCATCATCTCCATCAGATACATGACGCTTAGGAGGTAGGACTGTTTTAGTGTTTTTGGTCAATAAGATTTTGTAATTAGGCCCATCATAATTATCAGCACCAGGCCCACTGGGCTCTTAATCCGGCCCTGCCTAGTAGTATCCATCCGTGTAAGCAGGTATCAGCACTCTGGTGTATTTAAAAGTCCAAAATTTATTGTTGTAAGGTTTAAAAACGATCAACGTTTCAGTCCTGCATAGAGGACTTTTTTTGATCGTTTTTAAACCTTATAACAATACATTTTGGACTTTTAAATACACGAGAGTGCTGATACCTGCTTACATGGATATATATATATATATATACCAATAATAATAATAATAATAATAATAATAATAATATATGGGTTTTATTCTCATGTTATTTTATAATATATTTTGTGCACAGTTAAATTTTAAGGTTCATTATTGATATTATTACCTGTTTTAGGAAGGTGTGCCTAATAAGGGGAACTTTCTACGTTTGTATTGGAAGCTTCAACAATGTTTACCTATTTTGGGATCACCGATATCACATCGTCATAAATACCTAATAAGTGGGCCTTTTACTATAACTGACTGTCTATTATTTATCTATCTATCTACCTTATCTAATTAGTCTGTCTTAATATTTATCCTATTTATTTTCATGATGATTGTCTGTAAGTTGTCAGTATAATTCCCAATAATAGGTTATTTTGGCAAATATATTATTATATACAGTATTATTAAAAAAAATATATAAAAAGAAGCTTTCAGTAACACAGATAAAAGTTCAATCACTTAAAAGAACACTATATGGTCAGGACGACAAACGTATTCCTGACACTATAGTGTTAAAGCATCATTGACCCCCTTAAGTAAGGTAAAATCTTTAGTTCAGCACCGCGCACTGGCCCTGCCCATGCTCCACCTCCTTGACTGAGATCAGAATCAGAATTGACAATCTCAGCCAATCCAATGCTTTCCCATAGGAATTGAATCAATTCATCTCCACGGGGAAAGTTCAGTGTCTCCATAAGGAGTGTGGAGACACTGAACATCAGTGCTACACAACCCCGGAAGCACCTCTAGTGGCCATCTGAGTGACTGCCACTGGGGGTGTCCCTAGAGAGCACTTTAAACACTGCCTTTTCTCTGCATACTGAATTCTCTGAAAAATAAGCTGTAGTTCTGGTGACTATAGTATCCCTTTAACCGTTAGTTGATAAACTTGTTAGAATGTAGGCCATGCCAAAGAATTCTTCCAACTTGGCTTTCTGGACCAACCTTTCGTAACTCAGTTTTCAGTGAATAAAGCTCCTTGTGTCTGACCTTTCTTTGTGCCATCAATGTGTCTGATCCCTTGTAAATAATGTAATTGATACCCACGCTATGGGGAACGACACGCCTTACCTTGTGCATGTAAGAAGTCGGTATTGTCTATATACCATATTTACGTTGGTTCAGTCTGAAGAAAGGCATTCAGATGAGGACAATCGATACATTTTGTGAGCCACGCACTTTGGTGATCTGTTAAGCAACCGCAAGCCTTTAACAAAGGGAAAACAAAGGAGTGAGTACGGCAGTTTGTTTATATTTACATCTTTGGAAACATTCGTTGCTAGTAGCAGGATTGCATTATGTCGAGGATTTTACTGCACAACGTCATGAAGAATTGTTGGCTAATGTGGAGTGAAAAGTTATCTCGCAGTAACGTAGAAACCCAGCGACATTGCAAGAACTGTTTTTATATGCAGATAAAGGCCTACTATCTACGGGGCAATGAACGGTCATTAATTGGTTTTCCATTTGCCACAGAAAATTAACAACAATAAATGTATTTATTTGCTATGCGTTTAATCTTTGACTAAATGTGCAGAGGTAATGTATACAAATGGGGAAATTCCATTTGGGAGAAAGCTAACTGCTTCTGTTCCAGGAAGGTTAAACGGAATACGGTCATTCACCAAACTGGCATTTTCAGACAGTAGACAAAGGAAATTGGAGATTTTAGGACTAAGTAGCTAAATTGGAAACATTCTACCGTTAATTTTTCAATTTGTATGTTTGGCTTACTCATCGTCCTAGTTGCCTTACACAGGCTCAATTCCCCATACAGACCACCACGAATACAACAGCACGGCCCTACTCCCTGTGGTGGACAGAGATATAGAATGAACCAACACATACCATAGACGTTCGATGCTCCCGCATTACAACCGTGCAGATGGAGGAGCGGTGAGAGGAGACACATATTGTCCCCTCCGTTACCACCACCTTTTTATTTATTTATTTATTTATTTTCTCTCTCTTCTGTCTTTCTTCTCTCTCTCCCCCTCTTTCTTTACCCTAAGTTGGCCCCTCCCCTATGACCCTCACCCCAAAGGTCCTCACCTTAAGAATAGATGGGATAAGAAACAACTAAAAAAAAAAACATACACATAAAGATTGTCAGGAGAGGCGGGGGGGGGGGGGGGGGGGGGGGAGGAACGTGAGGAGTATGAAGGTGCTTGGAGAAAAGCTCACCATAATATTATAATTCATGATTTACTGGCCCATGACTTATTGGAGGGTGTGGGTTCTGAAGAGATTTTTTAATGTACCGTATACAAGTGTAATTGATTTTATCCTTTTTCTGAATGTCATCTCCTACCTATCTTTGTTAAAAAAATGTAAACAAAATGCATATACAAAATAAAGATTGTCAAAAAAAATAAAATAAACAAGAGTAAGATCGGTCCAGGGCATATGCAATTTTGGAATGAAAAAGAAAATACGTGATTTCCAGAATTGTCATCCTGACAGTAAACTGTAGACCTATTGCCATCTCTCTATGTCTATGGCTGGCTGTGGTTATAGGGGTTGTAGTGCGATCAATTTCAGATTTTACGTTCCAGTGACTCAGTGAAACCTGTGCTTTTTCCATTAAAGATTAATGTCCATAAAACGATAATATTCCCTGAAAGGCCTTATGCTTTTATTGATGATCTTTTTTTTTACCTCAACCAGTGTTCATAAACATGCACAGGCAAATTGTATATTACTTAAGCAACCATTATATAAGGAATCTGTGAGTCAGAGATCAGTAGAGAATCTTTTATTCCATATCTTTTGATATTCTGAGGAAATGTTTTTAAGAAAATTGCATTCTGTACCAGATGTGATATTCCTCCTATCGGTTATGTAATAGCTTCTTCCGTAATTGAAAACCACTCGATATGAGACAGTCGTCCATATTCATTGACATCATCCACAGAATTGTGAGTGTATTTTGCCTAACAATAGGTTACGAAACCAGGGTAATTTACATATTGTATAATGGAGGCCTCGTATTGTCGTTGGGAGCTGCTATAGGTACAAACAAATTGAATATATCAGGAACCCACTGCCTGTAAACTAAGATAAAGACATCCACAAGCGAATCTAACCTAAAATATATTCTAAAGAAAAATGCCCCAAAAATAGTTTGGGGTGGGGATTTGATAATCATGTGAGTATATATGGACACATGTATGGAAAATTTGAGTAGGATTTAGAGCAGTAAAGGCAACCTTGGGCAGGGGGTGGGGGGGATGTGCTGCCATTGGTCGTTTATCGCAGGCATGCTATGCGTACTGATGACAGACACCCAATATGCACAGATTTAACATTAGCTAGTCACGCTGGCTAAAGACCCGGACGATTGTAGAGTTATAAGTGTTCATGGTGCTTGCAGGAACCCTCTAAAGGGGTAATTCAGCATTTTATTTTGCTAATTAAAGGGTTAGTATGACAGAATATTCTTCTTTAAAATATTTTGCAATGGGACATAGAGTTACAGCAGCCGTAATGACCTGGAACGCACAGCTGGGCTAGCTGGCCTCCTATTACAGATGGGAATTATTATAATGTACCAACACATTGAACGGACAGACTGTGCCCGAGGGCATGAACAGTTTCACTGCTTCTTTGTTTTTGTTTTTCCACGGACAAACATTTGCTGCTTGTCAGAAGTTAAGACATTTATTGGATGCATATCTGTGGGTAGAATACTTACAGAGAAATACGAACATATGAGCATTTTACTTTCAATAGTAATTTACAGTCCAACAAATTGTCACTGGCATTCCTCCCGAGTGTCCCTATTTAGCAGAGACAGTCCCTATATTTGATCCAAATCTCCATCTTTTCTAGGAGCTCAATATTGTTGGAGTGTATAACACAGCTGCACAGCAATAATACTCCCAGTAATGTGTCTGAGTGTATAACAGAGCTCCACAGCAATAATACTCCCAGTAATGTGTCTGAGTGTATAACAGAGCTCCACAGCAATAATACTCCCAGTAATGTGTCTGAGTGTATAACAGAGCTCCACAGCAATAATACTCCCAGTAATGTGTCTGAGTGTATAACAGAGCTCAACAGCAATAATACTCCCAGTAATGTGTCTGAGTGTATAACATAGCTCCACAGCAATAATACTCCCAGTAATGTGTCTGAGTATATAACAGAGCTCCACAGCAATAATACTCTCAGTAATGTGTCTGAGTGTATAACAGAGCTCCACAGCAATAATACTCCCAGTAATGTTTCTGAGTGTATAACAGAGCTCCACAGCAATAATACTCCCAGTAATGTGTCTGAGTGTATAACAGAGCCCCACAGCCATAATACTCCCAGTAATGTGTCTGAGTGTATAACAGAGCTCCACAGCAATAATACTCTCAGTAATGTGTCTGAGTGTATAACAGAGCTCCACAGCAATAATACTCCCAATAATGTGTCTGAGCGTATAACAGATCCCACAGCAATAATACTCTCAGTAATGTGTCTGAGTGTATAGCAGAGCTCCACAGCAATAATACTCAAGTAATGTGTCTGAGTGTATAACAGAGCTCCACAGCAATAATACTCCCAATAATGTGTCTGAGCGTATAACAGATCCCACAGCAATAATACTCTCAGTAATGTGTCTGAGTGTATAGCAGAGCTCCACAGCAATAATACTCCGAGTAATGTGTCTGAGTGTATAACAGAGCTCCACAGCCATAATACTCCCAGTAATGTGTCTGAGTGTATAACAGAGCTCCACAGCAATGCTACTCCCAGTAATGTGTCTCAGTGTATAACAGAGCTCCACAGCAATAATACTCCCAATAATGTGTCTGAGCATATAACAGATCCCACAGCAATAATACTCCCAGTTATGTGTCTGAGTGTATAACAGAGCTCCACAGCAATAATACTCCCAGTAATGTGTCTCAGTGTATAACAGAGCTCCACAGCAATAATACTCCCAATAATGTGTCTGAGCGTATAACAGATCCCACAGCAATAATACTCCCAGTTATGTGTCTGAGTGTATAACAGAGCTCCACAGCAATAATACTCCCAGTAATGTGTCTGAGTGTATAACAGAGCTCCACAGCCATAATACTCCCAGTAATGTGTCTGAGTGTATAACAGAGCTCCACAGCAATGCTACTCCCAGTAATGTGTCTCAGTGTATAACAGAGCTCCACAGCAATAATACTCCCAATAATGTGTCTGAGCGTATAACAGATCCCACAGCAATAATACTCCCAGTTATGTGTCTGAGTGTATAACAGAGCTCCACAGCAATAATACTCCCAGTAATGTGTCTGAGTGTATAACAGAGCTCCACAGCCATAATACTCCCAGTAATGTGTCTGAGTGTAAAACAGAGCTCCACAGCAATAATACTCCCAGTAATGTGTCTGAGTGTATAACAGAGCTCCACAGCAATAATACTCCCAGTAATGTGTCTGAGTGTATCACAGAGCTCCACAGCAATAATACTCCCAGTAATGTGTCTGAGTGTATAACAGAGCTCCACAGCAATAATACTCCCAGTAATGTGTCTGAGTGTATAACAGAGCTCCACAGCAATGCTACTCCCAGTAATGTGTCTCAGTGTATAACAGAGCTCCACAGCAATAATACTCCCAATAATGTGTCTGAGCGTATAACAGATCCCACAGCAATAATACTCCCAGTAATGTGTCTGAGTGTATAACAGAGCTCCACAGCAATAATACTCCCAGTAATGTGTCTCAGTGTATAACAGAGCTCCACAGCCATAATACTCCCAGTAATGTGTCTGAGTGTAAAACAGAGCTCCACAGCAATAATACTCCCAGTAATGTGTCTGAGTGTATAACAGAGCTCCACAGCAATAATACTACCAGTAATGTGTCTGAGTGTGTAACAGAGCTCCACAGCAATAATACTCCCAGTAATGTGTCTGAGTGTATAACAGAGCTCCACAGCAATAATACTCCCAGTAATGTGTCTTTAAACTACAATAAATATGTTTAGACATCAGTCTGTGTAAATAAGATACATTGTTCTTCTTCTAAATTACATTTTAGTTTCATATATTGTTATTAGTAAGTCACACCCCACTCAGTGTCCCTATTTGTCCATTTGAAATGTTGGGGAGGTATGAATTAGTCAATCTATACAAGGGGGGAATAAAGGATAAATATTTAATGGGACAGTCTAAGCCCCAAAATAATTTCACCTTAATGAAGTGATTAGGGGCATAGTTAGAGAGAGAGGTTATATGGAGTAATAGGAGGAGTTATAGAGAGAGGTTATATGGAGTAATAGGAGGAGTTATAGGGAGAGGTTATATGGAGTAATAGGAGGAGTTATAGGGAGGGTTATATGGAGTAATTGGAGGAGTTATAGGGAGGGTTATATGGAGTAATTGGAGGAGTTATAGAGAGAGGTTATATGGAGTCATATAAGGATTTAGCAGAAGTTATATTTAGTAATACTGAAACTACTAGTAAAACTATTAGTAAAAATACCAATTTGGTAACATTATAAAGTTATACAGAATTGTAGGAGGGGATTTGATAGGAGTTATATTTAAAATGGTACTGTCCTGTTAATTATTTCAGTGTTCCTTTCTATACACTATTTTTGCCTTAATGAGTCCATTCCCCTCCTTGACACTTGCCTTTTTTATATTTATATTTCTTATGTGCCCTAGATCTCATTACCTGGGCGCAGCCATTTTGTTCTCTGCCCATCATGTCTGCACTTTGCCTTATGAGGGATTCTTCTGAGTGACTGATTGTGGGTAAAGTATCTCCATGGGAACAAGTTGCCCTTACTTAATCTTATGTACAATTACAAACTCAAGCAAAATTTAAATATTAAAGAGGACATACAGGGACATAAAAGGAATAATTTGAAAACAAAACCTGCAAAGGGACAACCGTGCTTTAATTAATGACAAATTACATGGAACTGTAGGAGAATAAAGGTTTTTTTTATTAGTTCAGCTCCATACAATTGAACTCTGAGATGGTTGTAAGAAAATTTTCGGCATATCTGCTCTGAGACTCCTCGCCCCTCCTCTTGGAGTTACGCGGAGAGGCTAGTTTACTCCAGAACTGGGGCACATTGAAAGTGTCTGACTGAAAACAATAATAAAAAGAAATTGCTTCGTAGAAGTTGTAAAGAATGTTCAGGACGTCTGTTTTCATCACTCTTCCTGAAATCTAGTAAAAACACGCCGTGTTTCTGGGTGAGCGCTAATTACCTTGAGGACGTGATTAATCATTCCAGTTTAGGTCAAATCGTATCACCTCCTCACATTAGTGCAGAGCCGCAAGAAATTTTTTGGGACCATGTTACTAATGGACTACATCACGCTAGACATATTTTATGGCAGTTATGGTTAAATTTTCCCAAGAAGGCGTAAGGGGCATCATGGGGCATTATCTTTAATATACATTTAAAAGAATACTGAGCGTCAAATGAAAAAGAGGTTATCACAAGTCACAAGTCTTTTTTTAATGTTTTATTCAGTGGGCACAAACAGGTTTTATTTATATTTGATTAACTGCCAGATTTTAGAATCTCACTGGGTCGTGTGAGGAACGTTTGTGACTACAGGAGATGATAGGCCCCCTTCACCAGTATAGCTCCTTGTGGTTATGTTGCGATGAGTTTATGTCCAGAATCCTCTTATTTTCTGTCAAATGGATTTCAGAGTTTTTCCCAAAAATCAAAAAAAGGTCCCTCTTCAAGCACAATGATCTAGAGCCCAGTGCAGACACAAGAATAACACAAAAGCTACACTATATAGACAAGAAGCAGAACTAACACCATCAAGTTTTATCAGATTCCACATATGTTGCATACCGTTGGAAGCAGACATTGCCTCGCTAATCGCGAGATCCTCCATAAATATCAGTTTGTACTCTGGTGAAGGCACACGAGGACAGCATTGATGTGGGATCCTTTCATAAGAAGCGCCAGTAGATCAAAGATGATGCTACCCAGGAGGTAAGTACAACTCACATCTGCTGCTATGACACTCTAACGGCAATGTTACCATCAGGGATCTTTGCAATATGTGTAAAGACCTCAGAAAGTTGCAGAACCCCTTAATACATATTAAAGGGAATCTATAGTGCCAGGAAAACAAAGCTCCTTATAGTACCCCTCTCCCTTGCGGACCCCCGCTCTTGTGGTGCTAGAGTCCAGCGCTGATGTCCCTTGGCACTGGTTTAGACTCCGTCTCCGTCAGTCAGTGGGGGAGACCTAAAGTACATGCACGGCAATGGCCGCACTCACATTACTATTTCCCCCATAGGAAGGCATGTATAATGCTTTCCTATGGGGTTTTACATGATGCTGGATGTCCTCATGCATAGCGTGATGATGTCCAGCGTAAGTTAGACGACCAAAAGTCACCTAACGACCAGGATGTCCCTCAAAAGGCTGTCTGGTAGATTATAAAACCATATCAAAAACTGCAAACATCACCATTGCAGGATTAAGGGACCTGGGACTATGCACCCAGACCGATTCAATGGGCTGAAGTGGTCTGGGTCCCTTTAATAGTCAATAAAGATTGTCATGATCCATGGGTATCTACACAATAGGGCAATTGTTTTTATTTGCCCCACCGCTACTCAAAATTCTTCCCCAGCAATCCTGGTGTAGCCATCAAAACACAAACTATAATGTACTTTTTGAAAGATGGGGAATTATTCCTCACATTATCTACAATATATCTGTTAAAGTTTGTACCTAAGTATTTCTTCCTTCCTGAGAACTCTAAAGGTTTATGTGACCATTTCTGTGAAACCTGAAATAAACAGCCTCAACTGTACATTTGATTAAACAGGGCAAAGGCAGGGTAAGCAGGCCGCAGTTTTCTGCCAATTTTACAGCATTTGAATGTGCCATAAAACCTTTGATCGCATAAAGGACATAGAGAGCAAAATGATAACTGGGAGCGCTGGTGTGATGTTCAAAGCTTTAAAACACCTCGAAGACACTCACGTTGCAGGTGAGACTCAGGTTATTCTGACATTTCGAGAACTTTGATTAAGCGCTGTAAACAACCCTCTTGAACCACCAGTTAATTGGCCTTTAATGATGTTTGGCTAATAAAAAAAAATCTTTATATAAAGTGTCAACATGCACCTCACATGGCTTTTGTTTTGTGTTTTTGACCCGACACGAGTTGCAGACACAGAAAGCACACAATTAAACACACTTTTTTGGACTCTAAATCATAATCCTCTTCCTTTTTTTAAAATTCACAAATTTTGAGACTAGGCGACTTTAAGTGTTTGATTTGGTTTTAAAATCTTATAAATAATAATAATAACAACAAAGTATTTAACCAGGAAAGGTACATTCAGATTATTCTGGTTTCCAAGTATGTCCTGGGGATGTTACCTTAGCCCAACATCCAGGGGTTGTTACTATCACCCAATTTAATGGTACTCATTTTATCTACCTCGGAAGGATGAAGGGCTGAGATCCTGCTGATGCATTAGCCCACTGAGCTATTTCACCAGCCTAGATTAAGATTATGTTATGCCTTTGGAGTACCATTTCATGTGGTCCTTGTGTGTAAATAACCTTCTGACATTTTAGAAACCAAATCCTCAACTAGATGTCACCCACCAGTTTCCCAACAGTATACTGAGAATGTTCTGCTAATCTTTGTATTAATAACTGACGGTCTGTCCCAGCATACTGAATAATCCATTATTTTGACCTGGTGTGAAATGGCGAGATAAAAAACAGCATCTAGAGTTGTAAATGGGGCAAAAACCCACCTACTCCCCCACACGTGAATTCATGAGATTTCTGAGTATGATTTACAGTGCAGATTCACCATAACAAATATATACCACGAGCATTCATATACCATTCAAAGATTAAAGGGACACTATAGGCAGCCTGATCGCTTCATCTCAATGAATTGGTGTGGGTGCCATGTCCCTCTCATTTTAAGCCTGCAATGTAAAATATCGCCGATCTGCAGGAATGGTAACTTTTACAGAGGGCTGTTTAAATGCCTTTAGTGGCTGTCACGATACGCGCACAGCCATGTTTTTCCTTGACGCCATAAGAACGCATGCACATGATTGAGGCAATAACCCTGAAGGTTATACACTAAAGTCCAAATGCAGTTGCAATTCTCATATTTACTAATCTAGATAGAATTAATCGGGAGTCTGCATTAAAATCAGCAATTCCACATATGAATCCCATATTAAATTTTGGATTTGAAAATGCATCAAACAACTTGAATTTCCGTTAGAAGGTAAATTCGCAGAATAAATGTACATGCATTTAAAGGTGTAAAAAAACTACAGAAATACGCAATGCTTGCATAAGCCACCACCGGAAAATTGTTCAAATAAAAAAATCAGAAAAATGAAATTAATTTAATAAATAACCTACAATTAAAGCCTTTGTATGCAGAAGCCGGATGCACATCAGCAAATACAGAGGACCCTTTGCGCTAGGCTGGGACGCAGGTAAGGCGGGAAACCATGGTAAAACTGTTTGCCCCATTACTGGGAAACAGGGCCAGGATATTCCTACCATCATAACTACTGCTACAGCAGGCTGTAGTGTAATACTTTAAAGAAAAACTGACACTTTGACAATAATGAGGATTCTTCATTCTTGCCCAAAACTGACACTTTGACAATAATGAGAATTCTTCATTCTTGCCCCGGTGAAAGTTTTATAGAACTCACTTTGTGAGTTCCATAAATAACTTCCACAAATCTTCTGTCCATGTTGGAAGCAGCGGCAATGGCCCATAATGCTCTGGATGCATTTAAACGCTCTCTGGTCTATGATTAGAAAATGCTGTGCAAAGACATGGACGCTTGACAAGTATGGTCATATTGCTGAACATGTGCATGTGCTCTCTTGGTGGGAGGGGATCGTCGGGGCACCAGGGGGAAAACTCAATTACAAAGGATATCAGGTCATCCTAACATATTGTATAGAAAAAAAACCATACAGAATTATTTTAAAAATAGAACAATCTATACATTTACCATACGTTTTTCGAAATTGTGCAAAACACATTGCAAAAGACTCTGTTTGGATCTGGTTCCATCCAACAAGAATACGTTTTGAGTTTCTTTGAAGGGCAAAATGTCAGTAAAATGTTACACTCTGTGTTGTGCAAGACGAAAGCTAAAACTGGTTATAGGCTGAGCTGGCCCGTGATAGGTCGAGATGGCCGCCAGTATTCTATTCAGAGAACATATTGCTATGTTACTGTGTTGTGTCGTTATTGTTTATAGTCTAAAACCGGGACTAGCTGATCCCTTTTTCACAGTAACAGAGAGATTATGTCGAAGATGATATACTGGTTGAAGCTGGATGGGAAGTAGAACTAAATAAATTGGTAGAGCTCTTGGCTTCAAACTGGCTAAAATATAATAACTCGTTTAAAACATAAAACATTTAAGACACAAAATTCATTTGAAAAATTAGGTTAAAACATACGTCCCCCTCCAAGGTACCTGCAGGCAGGGATTTTAAAACCAGGTTCGCAAGGCACACCACTATTATTTTCTTAACGTATATTGACCAAACCTGGAGTGTAATGTGCGGACTGGGCTGAGGTCCGCTGTCCTAGGTCCGTGATGGTTAACATTTGCTCTGCAGATTGTTTGGGAGATTCCGAGATAATTAATGAAAAGGTTTTAACATTTAACCAGTGGGTATTTAGGCCTTTGTGACTTTCTGTATACCTGATTGTATATTGCTATGCATTAAACAGGTGTAAACAGGTTCATTTATAAAAATGCCACTTTCTATTGAAATCTGCACTTTTTGTAAAATGAAACACTGGACACACTCTCACACATAAAGCAGTTTAGCAAGCTAAAGTGTCTTAGGTGTTTGGAATGTCCCTGTAAGAAATAAAAACTACCGGGAAATTTGAGAAACAGAAACGAGAGCCCATAGCTCACTTTTATTGCAAGTAAGTATAATGGCCATGACATGTGCATAGTCGTCCTTTTGTGCATAAGTCCTAACCATAAAATTGGACCCCCCCAAAAAGACACGGACACCAATTTTACAGTGGACAAAAATTGTCACGGCTTTAATAAATTATAAATATAATAAATATATAAATAACAAATTGGGTCATTGCCAAACATTCCCAATTTCACATAGACAAATACATCACCCCAACTTTAACAGTACTATACCCACCGGCAATGACCCATAACATACTCAACAATAACATATAACCATACATGAATAACACAACCAACATGGCCACAACAGGCCTTATACGCCAAGTGGTTTAACATTGTAGGGGCATACCGAGACACCCCTACACCCACCGGTTTAACATTCTAGGGGCATACCGAGACACCCCTACACCCACCGGTTTAACATTCTAGGGGCATACCGAGACACCCCTACACCACCAGGTTGAGAACCACCTACGGGCTCCAACCTACCAATTAACAAATTCAACTATGTGAATATTGTGACCAAACATCAAAACATCACAGCTACCAAAAACGACCTACCCCCCAATTTCTTATCTAGCCCCCGCCGCTGTGACCCAACGGGATAAACACCATAACCAAATTATAAGGGAGGGAGGGTGGGACAACAACAGGTAAGTATGATTAATTAAAATGGCACCTAATCTAATATGTCCGTTATTAATATCTGTATTCCAGTTGCAGCCACACCCTTGTGACCACCTGACCACTAACCCCACCTCTACATATGCCCCCCTCCTAGCTCTGTCACGGCCCACTCCCCTTAGCTGCGCTGTTCCGTGGGCTACAATCTGATATCCCGACCTTGGTGTGGGAGTTGCAGGCCATTGACAGCTGGAGAGGCTAATGCCATCTTCTCTTGCTCCAGTTTGCACAGCATTAGAGATTATATTTGGCAATATATTAATAAGTTATTAAATACAACAATAGTATCTCCTTTTAGTTTTAAAGGGACATTATTCTTGACCTCTCAAGCCCTCTGATAAAACTGCCAGATTAAAACTTGGGTTGGTCGGTTCTCAGGGATGATGACAAATAGAGTTCAATTGTTTATCTTTGTTCTAGAACAGACCTCAGAAACATAGAATCCTGGGATTCTCTCCGCACCTGCTGAGTCTGGTTATAACAAGAAGTCAAAGGCGATGGAATGTCCGTAAAACCTGTAATGTTGTGTGCAGCCTGCACACTGTTGTTGGTATTCCTTGCTGCTTGTTTTGCACGGGAGGTGGCAGTTTATTTATTTCGGGTAAACAGGTTCTTGGTTTGTCAGTATGAGCGATTATGAATCAGAGGAACTCATCTCACGTCTCGCTGCATCAAGTTTTTGGTGGTATTAGAGTGCACCACAGGATTCATTCTTTAAATTAAAAGTAAGCAGCTACTAAACATGTATTCACAATGGGATAATATTTTTATTCTTCAAAGAAACTAAGAGTTAAAGGGAGCACCATAACCACTGCACTGGTGGATCCAGGGAGAGGGGCAATGGGGCAAAACAGTGATCTCCCTCAACGATCCACAGGCACTTTCCCGGCAGCCAGTAGTGGTTATTGTGCCTGATTGTTTCTTAAAATAATCTACCAGTGCCCCTCCCGAGATTAGGTTCTGAATCCGCCCCTGAACCACTGCATGCTGTTGTAAAGGTTATGATGCTATGAGGCTGCAGAATGTGTACCTCGGATTCCTCGTTTTTCATTGATTTGCGCAAAACTGGGATATATTAGGCCTCTGAGGCCCAGACCCCACACATCAAATCACGGAAGTTCCATGTTTGGACAAGAGGCCGCCGTAGCTATGGGATTTAATGCATATATTCAGAAGGTGTTTTAGGGGTTCTGATTGGTACAGAGTGCCAGTACTTCTATGAATGTTGTGATCGGTGGTGTAGACCTACCTACTTCTTATTACCCAAAATAGGTTAAGCCTTCCCAGTTTTGGAAAAACCCACCCTACATTTACGATTAGTCCCTACTGCACCTGTGAGACCAGGAGAGCTCCATTTGTGCCTCTCTTTGCCTTTTTGTTCTAAACTTAAGAGTAGGAAGCATTGGAAGACGCTCTTCATGCAGCATAAAAGCGCCATTTTCTCTCCTAAAGACAAATAACACAACCTGTTCCTTGGCAGAGTAACAGAACCGTTTTTCCACATTACAAGGGACCAACAGAACTCTTTAAAGAGAGGGAACGACGTATTGTGTTCTGTTGGAGAGAAACAGATTACAGAATCTGGGATTAATAGGTCCATTTCAATAATACCCATTTTACAGTGCTACGGAATTTGCTAGGCGCTAAATAATAAAAAATAATAAGAAAATAATAAGAAATAATAAGAAAATAATAAGCAATGTTCCATCAATTTTTAAAAGGTAATAAAGAGCATAGAACTAGGCATAGAGATACATATTGATCACCATGAGATTATTTGATTCACAGATAATTGCAGTGAACTGAAAATGGCTAAATTTTACCTAAAACAGTAAAACCGTGACTAGTGCTGAATTTTTTATTTTTTTTTCCCCAATCCAGCTTTTTATTCAAAGTTTGCAAACCAGGTTTACATTCACTGCAGTTCAATATTTAATGAACAAGCCATAAATAAACCATTATTTATTATTTATAAAAAAAAAACAAAAAAAAAATGACTTTTAGTGAATTACAGTAAATCCGAATGGCAAAACTGACACAAAAATAACAGAGTTAAATCAGGTGGGATGTTTTGCCATCTTGTTAAAATTCAGTGTTTGGTGAATATCATTCCAAGTGTTTCTGAGCCTTGGATCTATCTACCTGTTTACCTGCCTCTGTTCTTCAAAGCAGAGTTGAGAGAATGATGCAATTAAGAAAGCAGCCTGTGGGTGGCAGAGTTGGCATTTAAACAGAGAAATAGTGATGTCGCGAACATAAAATTTTCGGTTTGAGAACAGCGAACGCGAACTTCCGCAAATGTTCGCGAACGGGCGAACCGCCATAGACTTCAATGGGCAGGCGAATTTTAAAACCCACAGGGACTCTTTCTGGCCACAATAGTGATGGAAAAGTTGTTTCAAGGAAAAAGTTGTTTGGAATAACCTGCTTTAAAACATCAGGTATGATGTTGTATCGATTAGGTAGTGTAAGGGTTACGCCCGCTTCACAGTGACAGACCAAACTCCCCGTTTAACGCACCGCAAACAAAAGCAAACAGTCCATTTGCACAACCGCAAACTCCCCATTTGCACAAGGTTGGATACCAAGCTAGCCATGTCCCGTTCCTTGTCCTCACTGATGTCATTGAAGGTCTCTCTTCCTCTACCCAGGAAGCGGGAGATGAAAAAAGATGCTTGGTCGGTCCTCCTACTTCAAATTTGGGGCACTGCGCCTGCAATCTAATGTGCCACCAGATAGATATTACAACCAGGTACATATTACAACCGAATCTTGGGTGACTCATTATGAGCGATCTCCCAAAGGAACAACGAGTAATAATAGTGGAATTTTATTTTCAAAATAGCAGGTCCATTATTTTGATGCAAAGACCTGCCTGCCACCACTTCACTGTAAGCCACCACATTCGTCCTACGTTTCCACTCCCGATAACTTCCTGTGGGGATATCTGAAGGAGCAGGTGTACGTGAACAAACCGCTAATGGAGAATATCCATTCTGAAATCCAAGCGCCGGAGCCGCAAGCATTAACTAATGTTATGAACAATGCAATCGAAACAGCCGACTTTGCGAGGCGGCAAATGGAGCTAATTTGAAATATGTCATCTTCTGTACCTAGTCATAAAACCTCCATACATTATGCATTCATTGAATATAATATCATTGAAATTGGTTCATTAATAAAACAGTTGTTGACTCCTCAAACCCTACTCTGAATTTTGGCCAACCCTGTATAATGACACTATGAGGGTCTAGGCCTGGCGGAAGGGCCTGACTGTGGCACCAAAAATGACTGCTATTGGGAATTATATTACTAAAAACTGTATGAAAATCACACGTAGTCCCTGAATCAGAGCAGGATTAACTAAGGTCACATTAGGTCCAAGAGTTAGACAGTAATAGCAGAACCATACATTTTCTTGGTACCATTTACCTCCCTATGTGAAGAATGAATGGAGGTGCAAAACTAATATCTTTTTTAAAACTGCAATACCACATTTGACCACTGGGATTCACTACACCAGATCTATCCAACAGACAGCCCTCCAGCTGTCGATAAGCTGTAAATCCCATGACTCTTTGCCACTCTTTCGCCTGTCCAGGATATATATTAGCATTATTGTATTGAATTATTATTTTTATTTTTTTTAAAAAAACAAAAAATAGATTTACGAACATTCTCTAACACAGCCATAGTCAGAACTGGACTATGTCTGCCCAAATGATGCCATTTATTACAATTCAAAGTTTAGTGACACCAATACTTACTGCTAACATTTTGATTTATTTATTACTATAACTAAAACGTCCAAACTCTAACACAAATATAAATAATAATATTTCTTATTTTGCAAGCCTGCTAGGGTTGCCACTGGCTGGTATTTTACCGGCACAGGCAGTATTTGAGGCTGCCTGGCCGGTGCCGTTATTACAACCAATTTGCAATATTTCACATACATTCTGTATATTGTATGGATTCTCACACAACAAGGATACTTAATTTGTGTCACTCGACCTGTCAGCTGACTACAACTCCCATGATCTTCAGCCGAATAAAATCAGGTTAGTATTTGCGACACCAAAACCTATTAAGGATAACATTTTAGTTATCCAGCCCCCAAGTTGCACAACTTGGGCCATAGGATCTGAGTTGGAGATTTACGACTATTCTTGTCTCGATTTTGCAACTTAGTTGTCGGCTAACATCGACTCACAGTTTAGTGAATATACTCCATAAAGATTTGTTCATCGTCATACACATCTCAAGCCCCCTCTTTCTCCCTTACCCTTTTACACCATAAACTTTAATAGAAAAGACTGAATCTGAATCATTGTACCGTGAGTAACTGAATTACTGAGATCAGAAGAAGTATTGTCGAAAGCTCAGAACTGTTTAGTAACTGTGTCTAGTAATAACAATCGCTGTCATTCTTTAGATTAAACATATAAACACATACTACTGGCTGTGTAATGGCCCAGCAGGCCCAAATAAAGGAAGGTGTCACAAAGGGGATGAATAATAACCTGTAATTAGCAATACTATAAACATTTCCCAACCCTTTAACTCTTTCACCACAGACCTTGTCCTGTCAGGGATAAATAATAAAAAAGGCTTATTTGCAAAAGAAAATGAAAACGTCACGTTTTTAACACTTCCACCGGCAGGAGAATGTCATCGATAGCAAAGTGTGTTGCCCTGGTAACGGGTTAGGGTTTATGTACTAAATGGTGATGTAAGATAGATTGACAGACAAAATAAGTTTCAAATTTAGCTGAACTCATCGATTAGTGAACAACCCGAACATCATAATTTGTGGATAGCCCAAAAGATTCATTTGGGGAAGAAAAAAAAATTAAGGCACGCAAATGCAAAATATTTACATAATGTAAATATTCCAACAGTTTGGTTCACAGATCAAGGGGGAAAATGTAAACAACAGCGGGGAAACCAGGAGAGGCAATAAAGAAAAATCTATATATTAGTATATTATATATTTATTAATGGTAAGCTATAATGATAGGAAATCACTAGCACTATAGTACCCTCTAGTGCCTGCCTCCCTCTCCGTGGTGCTAAAAGGGTTAAAAACCTCACTGTCACTTACCCAAGTCCAGTGTCGATGTCCCTCGATGTCCCTCTCCCTCTGTCGACATCAGACAGGGGGGGCTTTATGCGCATGCGCTGTGAGTACATTTGGACTACCTTTGGATCATCTTTTATTCACATCAATTATCTCTTTTTTTGACAGAACTGGCAAAACTCTACATCTAGGGATGCCATCTGGCTGGTATTTTACTGGCACAGCCGGTATTTGAGGCCGCCTGGCCGGTGCTGTTATTGCAATAATAGAGGACACTGAGACACTAGGGGACACTGGGAGACATGAAGACACTGAGAGACTGGGAGACATGGGGACACTGGGAGACATGAAGACACCAGGGGACACTGAGACACTAAGGGAAACATGGGGACACTGGGGCACACAGAGACATAGAGACACTAGTTGATTCTAGGAGACACAGAGATATGGGGACAGTGAGACACTAAGGGACACTGGGAGACGTGAGGACACTGAGACACTGGGAGACATGGGGACACTGGGAGACATGAAGACACTAGGGAACACTGAGACACTAGGAGAGACATGGGGACACTGAAACACTGTGAGACATGGAGACACTGGGAGACATGGAGACACTGAGACACTATAAAATACTGAGAGGCATGGGCACACTGGGAGACATGGGGACACTGAGACACTTGGGAATACTGAGAGACATGGGGACACTGACACTAGGAGACATGGGGACACTGAGACATCTGGGGAAATAGTGAGACATGGGGACACTAGGGGACACTGAGACATGGGAACATTGGGATACACTGGGAGACATAGGAACACTGAGACACTAGGGGACACTGAGACACTACAGGACACTAGGAGACATGGAGACACTGCTGTGAGACAGAGGGAGCAATCACTTCACAGAAGTGACAGAGACAGAGGGAAAGAAGTTTTGTGGTGATTTTAAAGCATTTGCTGTTATGCCACTCCTTATGATTTACATTGTGTGATGTCACACATGCATAATTAATTATGCAAATTAGCACAGCAAGTATTTTTTTTTTCAAGAAAGGTGGCAACCCTACCTACATCGCGCATCAAAATGAACATGCTCGTCCATTGCGCTTTTTTTAAAATAGTTAGTCTGCATGGAGGTTCACAAATTGGTAATTTGTATAATTACCTGATTGGCCAAATTCTGAAAAAAATACAGTTTGCAACAAAATGAAGTCTAGATGTTGCATGCTTCAAGTGTTAATGTCTAACATAATTCCACGTGGAAACATCTAATATAGGGGGGTGGCACAGCTCTGGCCCTTGTTCCTACCTATCTGGGCTACAGTGGAGGGTGGAGGGGCTGGTCTGGATACCCTTACTCTGCAGGAACACTGTGATTGCTGTGTAAATCATGCACCCGCTAGGCCCCTATTCCAGTGCTGGCCCACGCAAGATGTAAAAGATGTTAAACACATGACTGGATGCACGTATATTATGTGAGTTTCAGCCAATCTGGACCTGCCTCGGCCTGGGGTCTTGCTCAAAGTATAACTGTATGTATCGAAGACGTCTTTGTATAGATCTATATGCTGTAGCTGGTACATTAACTGCCTGAGAGTTGGGAATTGGATGTAGCTAAACAGTCTATCAAAACAGATCAAAGCAGACTCGATTTCACTGATAAAGGCTCGGATGAATACTTATTTTTCAGTGTCTGAATTTAAACAGTTACATATAAAGGATTATATAAGAAAGGCGATTTTCTTTGTTTGTAAATTAATTTGTGAAATTCATTGTCCTGGTGATAGATAAACAACAAACAAAATAGCAAAACCAAAACATGTGTTTACCGCATTGCAATAGTAACCTGTCCGCTAGCAAAGCTGTTATTGGATTTGATTGAAGTTACAAACATTCTAACACTAGTAATTATTTGAAATGTGAGATGCATAGAGGCCATTCATTTAAGAGAGACCAGAAATTTTGTGAAAATAATTCTTCAGGATACCATTAACAGAATATCTGCGAAAAGATAGAATTTGAACTTTTTTTGGTAACTATGAAGTAAATAATATTTCATTGTATCCTTTGCAATTATTCTAACAGGATAAGGAAAAATGTACATAGTGGTAAATGTTAGTTTTTGTTTTTTATATATATATATAAATAAATACTTACCATACCGGTGTGTGTATTTGTGTTTGACATTGCATTCACTAGCCACTTATTTCAGGTGGAAGGGGTTTTCATCCACACTTTTTTCCCTACCACAACTTATTTGGTATGTACTTACCATACATATAGTGAAATTGTGAAATGCCCTGTCTATGCATTCGTAAGGAATTTGCTGACATGTTTGTGCTGATTTAAAAAAACACCAATTACTAAAAAAAGTATAAATAAAAGCGATGAAAGTTTCTTTTGAGGAGAACAAACCTTGGGGTGACCTGGTGGGGGAAGGCGACTTGTCCACGGATATTGCTGACTACCATCCAAAGAGCATTTTCTATTTATTTAATATGTTGCAGATTCGACAGTATATTAAACTAAATTTAAAAAAAAATATTCTCTGGTGGTCATGCGGTAGAGTGCATGTACTGTACCTCCTTCTCTGGACCATATTGATCGCTTTCTCGCAGTTTCGGAGCTCAGCGATAGAGTCAGAGCACAGCAGTAGATTGGCGGATTGTGGCGTTTGTCATGCTTACGCACCGTGTCTGCAATGCTTCTCTGTGAGATTAATTTGATTGGACCGGAGATTACCGATACTGATGATATAACCATTGGTAGATCAGCTTGCAGCAAAGAGTGTGACAATTTAAATTTATTTTTATTTTTATTATTTTATATTTTTGCTGTGCCTTAGAATATTACAGACAGGCATGAGGTACCCCAACGGCATTCCTCAGGCTTTCATATCACGTTTTACATTTGGGGTATCTGGAAACATATGCACAATTTCATATTATAGGTAGAGTACAACAATAGAATTGATTCAGGAATCACATTGTTATGTATATATCAGTAGATTAGGTTCTCGTTTAGGTAGGTTACAGGCTGTACTACTCGTTTGTGACACTAGTATGCTTTGTGGTTATTGCCAAGCTTATATGCTAAATTTATATGCTAAACAAATTAACTTTTATCAGATAAATGTTAGCTGCAGTAGAGAGTCCCAGCATGTGAGGCTTATGCGCTAGTCATCCGACCTGCCTGCACCTCATGGTTGAGGGCCAGTGCGTCGCTGGTGTGGCGGTTTCAGCCAAATCCCCGCTTGCACAGAAGTGTTATGGCCGGAGAGGGTGTCTGGCCTGGGGCCGCTTTGGTCGTCATCGTGTGAGGCAGTTCAGTCTCTTGGGTGAGAGTTCTCAATGGCGTAGTGCGTGGTTCGGTTCTCTGCAGTCTTTTGTATATGTTCCCCACCTGGTGAGCGCCGGCCCTCCAGAGGGTTGCGAGGCTGCGAAGGGGTAGTCCCTGCTGGGGGATAGGACGACTCACCGCTGGTCTGGTTCTGCGGTTCAGAGGTTTGTGTCGGGTCGTCCGCCTCCTCCTTCCCTCCCTCCAGGCATTGGCAGCGCCCCGGTCGGGAGCCGAAGGTCTCATCACGGCCTCTCCTTGGGTCATTGCTGGTGGGGTTTCCTCCTCCGTGCCCCCCTGGTGATAGATTTTGGCCCAAAAGGTGGCGAATAGGCGATCCAGCCTTTCTTCAAGGGGCGGCAGCAGGGCGTCATTCAGTGAGTTACACGTGGTAACTGCCATGATGTGCAGTGCTGTGCCGGCCGTGTGGGACAGTCACTGTAGTTGCTTTGTGCTTTATCACAGGCTTTGGTTGCCGGGATAACCCTCACCGGCAGGGGGGGAGAGAGTCTACCGGGGAGACCTCCAGGTTAGTGGGCTGCAGTTAGCATAGGGGATCGGCCGCCTCCCCCGTTGTAGCTGAGTAGGCCTCTTGTAGGCCTCAGGTCTTTCCCCGGGTAGGAGCCGCTGATTTCGGTCGGAGTGCTTGACTCTTGTCCCCACAGTCTTGTGCTCCCCTCTCCAGGTCGTGTAGTTGTCGTTTTGGGAGGATTATGCCCCGATTTTGGCTGGATTTGAGCGTTTTTGTGCAGAGCTCTTCTAATGTGCGACCGCTCAGTATGGCTGCCAGGCTCTGCCCCTTAAAAAAAAATTTTAAACAAAAGAGTCGATAATTTAACTTAAAAAATTAAACTGTCTAATGTACAAATAAATAAATGAATGAGTTGTTAACATTAGTGTCTTCCTTCACATTTTTGGCACTTTCTCAGTATTCTCATATCTTGTATTTGTTTTTAATGCATTGTGGGTATCCCTAAATTAAAAGTAATATCCCCGCGTGAACCCCATTCAGACTGTGCCTTGAGGGGTATCAGCTACAACTCATTGACATGGTCCAAAGAAGGACGAGACAAATGACTGAAGTTGCTTTATCTCTCATGCAGAGAAAGCTTGCCGGCATTGGGGATCTGGAGAGCCGCAGCGGTTTTTGACCGTTGTTTTCATATCTTCTGTTTGCTTTTGTTTCACAATATAAAATCATATATAAATAGCACCTCCGATCATTTATATTGAAACAGGAAGGAAGGCTGCGATATTTTATTTACCATGTGACTTCATACTCGCCACGTGCTACAATTTTCTATTGTGCCAACAGATTTATTAATCACTTTGTGCCACTAACCGCACAATCACTCATTGTCTCGGTGAATCACGGATTAGCATGATTTGCCGAAACTCCACAAGCCATTTACTGGCATTGCATGACATGGCAAATTAATTATTTAAAGAACTCTAAAAATGCAGGACTTTTATTTTTGCAGGTGACTTGATGGAACATAATTAAAAATATTTTGGCATCATCTCCCAAATTTCAAGACAAAGTCCTCTATTCACACAGTGCACCTAATCTAACGTTGTCTTTGCTTTTGTGTATTAGTGGCCTCTCCCATGTGTTTGCAAAGTGCAACCAACAAGCGCATTAAAGGCATTATTTAAGAGGTAACCATCTAAATCCCCATCTCTTGTTTTAATGGTCCGTACCCTGGTTCACCCTTCAGCATCCTGCTTCACAAAAACGCTGGAAAAAATAAGAGCATAGCTGCCACTACTGGCTATAATGTGCACGCACAGCCCACTGCAGTTAATACATCGGTGGCTGATAATATGCATGTTAGCTTAACTGTACATGTTCTGCTGGCTGATTGTGATTGGCAATCAATTTATTAGCTCTCTTCAGCATGCGCAGCTTGCAGACTACCTCATGCTTCTCACATCTCCTGCTTCCTGTGACCACTGCACAAAATGAAAGGTAGTACGCATCGAACTCAAACGTTACAGGTGATGCTGTCATATAAACAGTTTGGCCAGACTCATAGAATTTCCGTTTCTCTCCAGCACCCCCATTAGAGGACGGAATGGGGAGACATTCCAGAATGAAACAAATTTATTACACTTTCACAATCTTATATTGCAATTTGATATTCATCTTGAATTTCTCAGACTGTGATAATTGCAAGTTTTTTTTTAATAAAATGAAATTGATGCTCTAAACACCAAAACGACTTTAGCTTAAAGGACCACTCTAGTGCCAGGAAAGCATACTCGTTTTCCTGGCACTAGAGTGCCCTGAGGGTGCCCCCACCCTCAGGGACCCCCTCCCGCCCGGCTCTGGAAAGGGGAAAGGGGTTAAATCTTACCTTTTTCCAGCGCTGGGCGGAGAGCTCTCCTCCTGCTCTCCTCCTCCGATCCGCCTCCGTTCCTCCCCGTCGGCTGAATGCGCACGCACGGCAAGAGCTGCGCGCGCATTCAGCCGGTCACATAGGAAAGCATTCATAATGCTTTCCTATGGACGCTTGCGTGCTCTCACTGTGATTTTCACAGTGAGAATCACGCAAGCGCCTCTAGTGGCTGTCAGTGAGACAGCCACTAGAGGAAATAGGGGAAGGCTTAACTAATTGATAAACATAGCAGTTTCTCTGAAACTGCTATGTTAATAAAACAATTAGTTAACCCTAGAAGGACCTGGCACCCAGACCACTTCATTAAGCTGAAGTGGTCTGGGTGCCTAGAGTGGTCCTTTAACCCCTTAAGGACACATGACATGTCTGACATGTCATGATTGCATTTTATTCCAGAAGTTTGGTCCTTAAGGGGTTAATGAAGCAGTTTTGGTGTATAGAGCATGCCTCTGTAATCTCACTGCACAATTCTCTGCCATTTATGAGTTAAATCACTTTATTTATGTAGCCCTAGTCACACCTCCTATGGCTGTGACTGACACAGCAACTATGGTGGGGGGGAAAATGGTTTCATTTTTGCAGCACAATTTGTTTACTATAGAAGTTTTTATTTTCTGCTCTGTAAATTGAACTTTAATTACACACAGGGGCTCCTACAAGGTTTAGGATATTAACAGATACATTTTGAATTAAACAGACTGTGCAATAAAGTAAGTTTAAACATTAGATCTCACTTTACAGGAAGTGTTAAAGTAGACTGTCAACGTTATTTGCAAGGAGGGGTGACTAGGATTGTATAAACAAAGACATTTGACTCCTAAATGGCAGAGGATTGAGCAGTGAGGCTGCAGGGGCATGTTCTATACACCAAAACTGCTTCATTAAGCTAAAGTTGTTTTGTTACTTGGAATATCTCTTAAATTTTTTATATGACCAAAATAGAACAAGTATTTATTTTATTTATGTCACTATACTGATCATTTCAACAGTAATGGGACAGGAAGTGGTGAACAGCTCGATAGAAGAGTAAAGACAAACACCCCATCCAATGGGGATAGAAAGATGGGATGCGAATTGCGTGTACTATTGTCTTCTTTAGCGCCGTACAATAGATAAACAAAAATAAACAAATAAATGGTGACACACACCTTTTTATTATACAGAGAGGTGACCAGGACTTACTGAGATCACCTTGCAGTCTTTGAGACTTTAAAATATATGAAAGGGGATTTGGGAGATGTCCCTTTCATCCTATTCAACATGTAACAACTTTAGAAACAGGGATCTAAGGCAGGCATAGGCAACCTTCGGCACTGCAGATGTTTTGGACTACACCTCCCATGATGCTTTGCCAGCATTATGTGTGTAAGAGCATTTTGGGGGATGTAGTCCACAACATCTGGAGAGCCGAAGGTTGCCTATCCCTGATCTAAGGTCATAGCAATTTATAGAATATAGGAGGATCAAACTCATACCAATTTCTTTGTTCGGATCAACCCGTAAAGGTTTCCCTCCCTCTGTCGTCACCAAGCTACATAAACAAACAGTTGTTGATCATCTGTTAGAACCCAGCAACTGTTCTCTAAAGGTAGACATGGAACATTGTTGATAATTCGCTAATTGTTGATAATTCGAATATTATTATTGAAGTGCAGAACATTACACCTGCTCCGTAATCCTCGACTGCATCCCTTTATCTTCCATCCACTCTCAATTATTTTTATCGCCAAGGTAGCAAAGTGAGGTTTGGAAGGTATGAAATGTACTCACATTGATATGGAGAGGATTACAGACCTGGATTTAGAAGAGTTTGGTCTGTACCTGTCTCCCTCATTGCCATTATTCATTAGATATTATCAGAGACAAGGGACACCTGCTTTCTTACACAACCCAAGATGAACCACTGAGCAGCTGCCCGGAGGGAACAACAAACTCGCAATGTATTGTGTAAAATGACAGGAAAGAGCCGCTTGAAGACGATGGAACCCACTAAATGTCTGCTCAACATATCTGATTTTGACAAGCGTGTGTTGAATGATAACTGTCTATTTAATGCTCCTTCTAACCCTTTAGCTATTAAGTTCTTTTCATTTACAAAATAATAGGATAATATTTATTTGAAACATAGGATGAATATCTATAAAATAAACACTGATTAAATATTGATTTCGTGAAAAAAATGTTTATGGCTTCATCGTTTAGGGAAATATTTGATGGATAAAAGGTTTACAAGATCATTGGGTATCATTGGGTATCCCTTATCTGGCAATATTTCAATCAAGCTGTGAAATATTTGCACAGAAGAAAAAAAAATGTGTCACATAAAGTGTAACAAAATTATGTAAATAAAAATGGTATTTGCATGGTTATTGATGAAGCTTGCATGTAGTTTCAGAATGTAAAATAAAGTCTGGACGTGGGTAGAATGCCATATACCGTGAGCACAGTTACACCAAGCATGTCTACTATACACTGTATCTGGATTGCACTGAACCCATGGACCAACAGGGATCCAACTCATCCTCTGCTGGACCACCAGGGAAGGTAACCGGGGGAGGGGGCAAAATATACACTCACACAACACTCACACTCCCCTACACGCACACACAAAGGTCAACCACCACGCGCATCACTCAACCATCACTCAGACACCTACTACACTCTCCAACATATCACCCAGTGAACACACACTGTTCGTAGAGCCCAGAGCTCTATGAAGGGGCCCCAATCTGTCACCCTGCCCAGGGCTTTGAGCAACCTTAATCCAGCTCTGCATTGGAGGTAAGCATCAAAAAATGTGTTTCTTTAAGCAATTTGCCACATTCATAGTGATCCATAATGAGCATTTTAAATATTCTTTGTGGGGTGTAGACGTGTAGTCTGTCACTGCTTGCACTTAGACATGTCATTTACTCAAAGTTAAGTTAACCTTTTAAAAATTGCGAATCCAAGGACATCTTGAAAATTTGTCATTTTTAATTTACAATTTATGAGAGGTGGAAATAAATGTCACGACCGTGTCCCACCAACTTCCTGCAAATCTAAAGGCTGATATTTAGAAACAGAAATCTTCAATGCTAATTAATATGTGTGATTAAAAACCTAAAGCTTGCTTTCTCTCTGTATATTGTGGCTAATTCCGGAGAAAGATTTATGACTATGAGAAGAGTGAGGCCTTAATTGAATGATTCTTAATATATCATTAGCTGATTTTCGACAGCATCAAATGGATGAACAATACCATGTTCAATTTCCTGGACTTTTCTCATCATTAAATGTGTATTAGATGGAAAATGAGGCTCTAACTCGTTTACCATAGGCAGATCCTGAGTCATCCTTTCTGGTGTGGTGAGATCACTTTTGGCATAACGATTAATTGGGTTCTAGCCTATTGGTAATGGAAGTTCGCGTATTGGATGTACTTTCCAATAGTTCTAATTTTAGAATGTAGTTAAGTTCTAATTACAACTACACATCAAGTGTTTATTTTTAGTTTAGACGTTATATATATTCACCGGTTAACTTAAATTAATTAAAAACTGAAAATCAAAGATCATAGTAGAATTTCTTATGATGTAGAATTTTTCCATAAATCCAGACATGTGAAGAAATGACAAGGAATTATACTTTTTTTTTTTTTTTTTTAACTTTATATCCCCATTCGTATGGGGGCGCGAGGTTCCCTGGGGCTGCAGGCGACCATTCCCAGAAGTGCTTCGGTCCGCCATGTAGAGTAGCTATGGGCTCCACCTCTCCACGTGTTTGTCCTCGAGGCCCATAAGTGTGGCCTGCAGCGATTCCGCTCTATATATATCTTCCACACGTTCCATCCATTGCCTTATCGTCGGGATATTTGTTTGTTTCCAATATAGCGGAATCAATGACTTAGCCGCGTTAATTAGGTGTCTACGAATGTTTTTCCTATATATTCCTATGGGTTCAGGCGTGGAGTGAGGGTTCCTTCCGTCCCCAAGATTTCCACTATTTTCTGTAGAACTTCGTCCCAGTATGGCTTGATGAGTGCGCAGTCCCACCAGATGTGTAGCGGCGTTCCCCGCTCATCCCCACATCTCCAGCATGTGTCAGGTATATTCGGGAAGATCCTGTGTAGACTGTCAAGCGTTCTGTACCAGAATGAAAGGAGTTTATAGTTTGTTTCTTGAAATTGGGAGCTCGATGAGCATTTATGGTGCAAAATGAGGATCTTATCCCATTGGGACGCGGTGAAGGATGTCTCCATCATGCGTTCCCAGCGCCTGCGGAATTGGTCGTTGTTGGTGAGGTGCCCTACTAGCATATGTTGATATAATAGTGATATTGCCTTAGCTAGGGTAGTCTTGCGGTCACAGAGTGTTTCGAACCAGGTTAAGTCCCTATGTAGCTTTTCCTTGTCTGGGAGTGTCCGATAGTATGATCTGAGTTGCATATAACGGAAGGTTTGTAGGCTGGTAGGTTGGTCGCCCTCCATTAGTTCCCTCAGGGGGGTCACGCCTGTGTTGGTTAGCAGCCTATGTATGGGGAATGATTCCTCCTCTCCAAGGAAGGACCATGCCGCCTGCGGCAGTCCTCCTCCTATCTGAGGATTGTGCGGTATTTGGGTCATCGGGCTTGGTGTTTGAGATATGTGGGGGGCTCTCCTGATAGTATCCCATGCTTTCAGTGTCTGCGCAACCGTAGAGGTTGGTTCCAGAGTCACCCTTGGTATCCTCTTCGAATTCCACACTGAAGTCAGAAAGTAGGGGCCGATATGGTGTTTGTCTAGTTCAATCCATTGTTTATGCGCCGGTTGGGTATGCCACTCCAGTACACGTTGTAGTACTGTCGCATGGTGGTATTTGCGGAGGTCGGGGAGCGCCAGTCCCCCCCTCGCTCGAGGTAAGCATAAGATGTCCTGTCGGATTCTCGCCTGTTTCCCATTCCAAACGAACTTCACCATCGCGGACCGGAGTGAGGCGAAATATGCCGTCGGTAGGGCCTGCGGGATCGTCTGATACAGATATAATAGCCGTGGTAGTATATTCATCTTAAGAATTGCGATCCGGCCGAACCACGAAATGTGTGGGTATGTCCACGATTTTAGATCCTGCTGGATTCGTCACATCAATGGCAAGAAGTTCGTTCGGTACATGTCGCCCAGGTCTCTGGTTATTGCTATACCTAGATACTGCATGTGGTGTGAGCACCAGCGGAATGGGAACTGGGTTTTCAGCGTGTTTTCTTGGGCTGTCGGAACGGTGATGTTGAGTACTTCACATTTATTCATGTTCAATTTGAATCCTGAGACCTCCCCGTAGTCCATGATCATAGTGACTAAGTGGGGCATTGTTGCCTCCGGGTCCGTGATTACGAATAAAAGATCATCCGCGTATGCCGCTACTTTGTGTGTTGTATTACCGTTTTTGAAGCCCATGATCGCATTCGAGTTGCATACCGCTTCCAGGAACGGTTCAAGGGCCAGGGCGAAGAGCATGGGGGAGAGTGGGCACCCCTGTCGTGTCCCATTGTGGATCGGGAAGGAATCGGTAAGTGCTCCGTTCACTCTCACCTTCGCATTGGGGCAGTGGTAGAGCGCATCAATCCATGTCATCATGTTCCCTCCGAAGCCCATTTCCCGAAGTGTGGTTACAAGGAATGTCCAATCGACCCGGTCGAATGCCTTTTCCGCATCTGTCGACAGTAGTAGGAGCTTATCAGTGGACTTCTTCGCCAGGTGATGGATGGATTGTACTCTAAGGGTGCTGTCCCTAGCCTCCCTCCCAGGGATGAACCCCGTCTGGTCTGGGTGGACCAGTCTCGGGAGTATTCTCCCGATTCTGGTGGATAGAATTTTGGTGAAAAGTTTCACATCCACATTCAGCAGTGAGATTGGTCTATAGCTGCTGCATAGTTCAGGATCTTTCCCCGGTTTCGGGAGGACCGTTATAGTTGCCGCTAGGGATTCGTGTCGGAACTGGGCACCATCTACCAAAGCGTTGAACGCGGTGGTGAGTTTCGGGAGCAGTATGGTTCAGAATTTCTTATAATAGTCCAGTGTAAAGCCGTCAGGACCCGGGGCTCGGCCCGTTTTGGCGGACTTGAGTGCACCTGCTACTTCCGCTTCCGTGATTGGTGTATCTAGTAACTCTGACTCCCCTTGCTGCAATCGCGTCCTTACATGCGATTCGATGTAGCTCCGTATCCTGTCTCGTCTGGTCGCCATCTCCTCTGGGAGTGTAGGTCCCGGGATGTTGTATAATGAGGCGTAGAACGAGCGAATCTCGGACGCTATTTTATCCGGGAATTGTGTGGTCGTGCCATCCGACGTCCGTAGCTTATGGACTTGGGTCATCCCCTGGGGTCCCCTAAGCATTCTGGCCAACAGCCTCCCTCCTTTGTTGGCGTGTTGGTAGAAGGCTTTCGAACGTTGTATGGAGCTGTAGTATCGGGTCGTCATGTGGGCATGTAACGATCTTCGGGCCTCCAGCAATTCCTTGTATGTCTCTTCGAGGTGGGAGCGTTTGTGTTGCAATTCAAGGACATCGATGCGTGTCAGGAGATCCGTCATTTGTCCCCGGGATTATTTTTTCTTTTTAGAGGCTAGGTGTATCAGTGTACCTCTGAGCACACTTTTGTGGGCTTCCCATATCGTGGTCGCGGAGAGATCGTCTGTGGTGTTCAGGTCAAAATAAGAAGTGAGTTCCTCGGTGACCTTTTCCTTCACCGCTGGGTCCAAGAGTAGGGAGTCCTGGAGCCGCCATGTCCAAGTGGATGGGCGCACCCTGGGGGAGTCCATTTGTAGGATCACAGGTCCGTGGTCGGACCAGCTTGCCGATCCAATTTCTGCTTTTTGGATGGTGTCAAGGTGTTCCTGTTGGAGGAAGATATAGTCAATCCTCGCGTATCGCTTATGTATCACTGAGTAGTGGGTGTATTCCCTGTCCGCCGGGTGCATTGCGCGCCAACAGTCCACCAGCCTAAGATTCTTAAGCGATTTCTGTATGCTGCGGAGGGCTCCTTGGGAGATGCTACTGTGCCCTGTGGACGAATCTACCAGAGGGACGAGGGGTACATTTAGGTCTCCCCCAACGATCAATGTGCCCTCTGTAAATGAGGAGAGTCTGGAGAGAGACTTACGTATGAAGTGTGATTGGTTGTTGTTTGGAGCATAGATCGTCGCGAATGTGTACCTACGGTCCTGTATGTCCCCCTTGAGGAACAGGTATCTGCCGTTGGGATCAACCATCCGTTCCGCTTCCTGGAACTGTAGTCTAGCATGGATGAGGACCGCCACGCCTGCCTTACGTGCAGTCGGGTGGTCGCTACGGGCCGCATTGGGGTAGTGTTTGCTTTTCAATAGCGGGGCATGTCCTTCCCTAAAATGTGTTTCCTGAAGAAAAGCAATAGATATGTGTCTAGAGGATAGTTCCCGAAGGAGCTGCGATCTGCACTCCGGGATATTTAGACCCCTGCAGTTCATGGTTGTGACGCGTAAAGGATCAGGTTCGTAGGCCATTTGCGGTGGGTGGGAGCGGTTTGTTTGCACTTCCAGGCGGGGTCTGCTGTCGAGGCGTACCTCGTCCCTGTGGGAGTTCCGCGGGCACTAAGGCAATGGGGGGGAGGGGGAATTGTGGAGAGGCTGGGGGGGGGGTTGGGTCGGAGTCGTGGGAAGGGTGGGGCAAGGGATAGAGAAGAACGTGAAAAGAGATAAGGAAAGACCCCTGTCTGCACGACTGTGCAGGTGGGGGTGTTAAGGTGAAGATGGATTTTCCGTCCCCAGAGGGAAACGGTTACGGCACCTATAGGTAGGTGTCGGAAGTCCCTCCTGGGAGGGCTAGTTCGCATGACCACGGCAGCAGCCGGCAGTCGGGTCTGTCAGAGAGTATCTAACGACCTCCAACTATCAACTCCCCGTGGTTCGGGTTTGTTCACGCGAACTTGTCGGGGGTTAGTGGTCGCGTCCTTATTTTATCACCAGATTAGGATGTGTTCACTGGTTGTCGTTTTAGGTATATAAGTCCGAGATTACCTAACGGGTGTGCCACCACTATAGGAGCTTTTGTATGTCGTTTGCTCGTGTTAGTGTTAGTAATGGGCCTTATCAAGGGTCCTCAACGGCTCTCAGTGTTGTCGTTATTTGTAGCCTAGTTAGGGGATATCATGTGGGTGTGGAGGCGTGAGTCCCACCTCATTGTATTCCTTATACGTCCCTACCCCTGGGGCGATAAGGCGCGGATGGCCGCGGGGGGCAACGTACGGTCGGGGGATCGGGAGTTGTCGGTCGGGAAGTGCAGTTAACGTAATGTAACCAGGCAAAGTAATGGCTAGGGGTTGCACGGTCAATCTCAGACGGGGAGTGGTGGCCGGGATCGAAATCCACGTCGTGTCAAGGCTAGGGAACGTGGGGAGGGCGGTGCCCCGATGGGCCGTGCTTGTCGTGTGAACCACGGGATGTTGGGCTGGGCCTTTGAAGGGGTGGGGTCACCACCAACCATCTCAATGGGTAAGCTGTCACCAGGGCCGCCACCAGAAATTTTGGGGCCCCTAACTCAGCTCAGGGTCTGGGCCCCCTGGGGCCCGCCTCCAATCCCGCCCACAGGGTCCGCCTCCAAATCCCGCCCACAGGAATACACACAGACACAAAAACACACACTGATACAAAAGGACACAGACACACACACACACACAAAAATACATACTAACAGACACACATACTGAAACAGAAATACACGCATATAGGCATACATACTGACACACACATACTGAGACATACACACATATACAGACACACAGGCATACATAGTGACAGATAGACACATACTAACATACATACATACAGACACACATGCATGAGGACTTACACACACATACACCGACATCACATACATACACACAGACATACATTAATTCATACTGGCATACATACATATAGACATACTGACATACTGACATACACACACAGACAGTCACAGACATTCTGACATACACACAGACATTCTGACATACATACAGACATACTAACATACACACAGACATACGTACAGACATTCTGACATACGTACAGACATTCTGACATACACACAGACATACTGACATACGTACAGACATACTGACATACGTACAGACATACTGACATACACACAGACATACTGACATACACACAGACTTACTGACATACATACAGACATTCTGGCATACACACAGACATTCTAACATACATACAGACATCCTAACATACACACAGACATTCTAACATACATACAGACATTCTAACATACACACAGACATACTGACATACGTACAGACATTCTAACATACACACAGAAATTCTAACATACATACAGACATTCTAACATACACACAGACATTCTAACACACACAGACATACTGACATACACACAGACATACTGACATACACACAGACATTCTAACATACATACAGACATCCTAACATACACACAGACATTCTAACATACATACAGACATTCTAACATACACACAGACATACTGACATACGTACAGACATTCTAACATACACACAGACATTCTAACATACATACAGACATTCTAACATACACACAGACATTCTAACACACACAGACATACTGACATACACACAGACATACTGACATACACACAGACATTCTGACATACACACAGACATTCTGACATACACACAGACATACTGACATACACACAGACATTCTAACATACACACAGACATTCTAACATACATACAGACATTCTAACATACATACAGACATTCTAACATACATACAGACATTCTAACACACACAGACATACTGACATACACACAGACATACTGACATACACACAGACATTCTGACATACACACAGACATTCTGACATACACACAGACATTCTAACATACACACAGACATTCTAACATACATACAGACATTCTGACATACACACAGACATACTAACATACACACAGACATACTAACATACATACAGACATTCTGACATACACACAGACATACTAACATACACACAGACACACTAACATACACACAGACATACTGACATACGTACAGACATTCTAACATACACACAGACATTCTAACATACGTACAGACATTCTAACATACACACAGACATTCTAACATACATACAGACATTCTAACATACACACAGACATTCTAACATACATACAGACATCCTAACATACACACAGACATTCTAACATACATACAGACATTCTAACATACACACAGACATACTGAAATACGTACAGACATACTGACATACACACAGACATTCTAACATACATACAGACATTCTAACATACATACAGACATTCTAACACACACAGACATACTGACATACACACAGACATTCTGACATACACACAGACATTCTGACATACACACAGACATTCTAACATACACACAGACATTCTAACACACAGACATACTAACATACACACAGACATACTAACATACACACAGACATACTGACATACGTACAGACATTCTAACATACACACAGACATTCTAACATACATACAGACATTCTGACATACACACAGACATTCTGACATACACACAGACATTCTAACATACATACAGACATTCTGACATACACACAGACATTCTAACATACACACAGACATACTGACATACGTACAGACATTCTAACATACACACAGACATTCTAACATACGTACAGACATTCTAACATACACACAGACATTCTAACATACATACAGACATTCTAACATACATACAGACATTCTAACATACACACAGACATTCTAACATACATACAGACATTCTAACATGCATACAGACATTCTAACACACACAGACATACTGACATACACACAGACATACTGACATACACACAGACATTCTGACATACACACAGACATTCTGACATACACACAGACATTCTAACATACACACAGACATTTAACATACATACAGACATTCTAACATACATACAGACATTCTAACATACACACAGACATTCTAACATACATACAGACATTCTAACATACACACAGACATTCTAACATACATACAGACATTCTAACATACACACAGACATTCTAACATACACACAGACATTCTAACATACATACAGACATTCTAACATACATACAGACATTCTAACATACACACAGACATTCTAACATACATACAGACATTCTAACATACACACAGACATTCTAACATACATACAGACATTCTAACATACACACAGACATTCTAACATACATACAGACATTCTAACATACACACAGACATACTGACATACGTACAGACATACTGACATACACACAGACATTCTAACATACATACAGACATTCTAACATACATACAGACATTCTAACACACACAGACATACTGACATACACACAGACATTCTGACATACACACAGACATTCTGACATACACACAGACATTCTAACATACACACATACATTCTAACATACATACAGACATTCTGACATACACACAGACATACTAACATACACACAGACATACTAACATACACACAGACATACTGACATACGTACAGACATTCTAACATACACACAGACATTCTAACATACATACAGACATTCTGACATACACACAGACATTCTGACATACACACAGACATTCTAACATACATACAGACATTCTGACATACACACAGACATTCTAACATACACACAGACATACTGACATACGTACAGACATTCTAACATACACACAGACATTCTAACATACGTACAGACATTCTAACATACACACAGACATTCTAACATACATACAGACATTCTAACATACATACAGACATTCTAACATACACACAGACATTCTAACATACATACAGACATTCTAACATACATACAGACATTCTAACACACACAGACATACTGACATACACACAGACATACTGACATACACACAGACATTCTGACATACACACAGACATTCTGACATACACACAGACATTCTGACATACACACAGACATTATAACATACACACAGACATTCTAACATACATACAGACATTCTAACATACATACAGACATTCTAACATACACACAGACATTCTAACATACATACAGACATTCTAACATACACACAGACATTCTAACATACATACAGACATTCTAACATACACACAGACATTCTAACATACACACAGACATTCTAACATACACACAGACATTCTAACATACATACAGACATTCTAACATACATACAGACATTCTAACATACACACAGACATTCTAACATACATACAGACATTCTAACATACACACAGACATTCTAACATACATACAGACATTCTAACATACACACAGACATTCTAACATACATACAGACATTCTGACATACACACAGACATACATACACAAATACAGCTAATTTTTCTTACCTTTTTTTGCAGGTGGAAGGCTGTGGCTGATGGGAGTCGGCGTGGCTCCTGCGGGCTGCAGGCATGTCCTTCTTGTCTCCCGCGCGGTGCTGAGGGGAGGGGAGGGGAGGGAGCTGGGAGGAAGTGACGGCCACTTCCTCCCAGCAGTACTTTGCGGTTGGGATTTTTTTTTAAGGGGCCTGGTCGCGCTATTGCACGGCCGCAGCGCTGACCGGGCCCCTGAAGATACAGGGCCCATGGGGTGGCTCTAAGTGAGTGGGCCACCCGATGGGCCCCATCAGCATGCGCTACACGTGGGGCCCGGACGGCCGGGCCCCCCAGGGCCGCCGGGCCCGTGACAACCGTTATGGTTGTCACCCCCTGATGGCGGCCCTGGCTGTCACGGCCACTGTCATGGTGAACAATAAAATAAAAAAAATAAAAAAAAATATGCATATCATACATTACAGTATATTCCCTCCCCATTCAGAACATATATTAGGGCATATATACAGTAAGTACAGCAATGAGTCCCCTTCACTTTCCCTCCAACTCCTATTCACCTTCAGCTACTCCCTCATCCTACCCCAGCGTGTCTTTTTGTAATCACATCTAGGCCTGCAGGGTATGGGGTGGTATCGCTCACGGTAACCTCTGGCTATTCCCTCTGTATCAACGATCTATCTGCGCTAGGCATCTACTCAAAGGGGTTCTAGATTCCCATTTCTCCCGCTTCCCCCCTTACCTCCCCATCCCAGAGCTGTTGGTCTAGGCCTAAGACCCCCCTCCTGCAATCATATACAGTTCTGTAAGTCCCGCCCTCCCACCCGCTCCCCACATAAGCCCATAATATTCGGTCCACCCATCGTCCACCAACCCCCCCTGAACCTGTTGGTATGAGTCCTCCAGATTGAGATATCCCTGCCAGGACGGGTGTTCATCCCCGGATCAGACTCTTGCGCCGGCACAGTGGAGGCGTGGTAGTAAGTCGGGCCAGGTGGGCCGGCCCGTGATTCTGCAACCTCGCGGGGTTCCCCATGTGGCTATCACAAGCCTTCCCGCCTCCCAAAAAGAGTCTTGTGGTGGTACCACCCCCGTGGGCCATAGGTTGCGTAAAAATGGGTGTAGGGTGGGAGTCAGCATGGCCAGTCGGGCCTTTCAAACCAGTGACCATCAGTTCAATCTCCCGTGGTCAAGTGCATGTCGTATCCCTCCCAGTCCCCACCAAAACTGTGTCGGTCTCAATGTGTGCGCCCACCCTAAACATTCCATGGAGTCGTCATATTGAATCAGGGGGTTGTGATCTATGGATAGTAGCTGTGTGCAACTGCGTGTGTCCATACCTTCTCGAGCAGCCGGGTCTCGGGTAGCATAGTAGTGCCGAGTCCGGCGTCACCTGGGCATGGCTACTCCTCTGGGTTGGATGGGTGTGGAGGCGCATCATGTATGCGGTTCTCCCTGGGGCCTCTCCGTGGGGCCCGCAGTTGTCTTTGGGGTCTGGGTTCTCAGTCCAGCGGTTCCAGTATCCAGTCTGGGACCGCTATGGGCGGGAGATCTAGCCTTTGGAGGAAGCGTGGTATTTCGTCCGGCCAGCACTTGGATGCTAAATGGGAAGCCCCATTTGTACGGGATATTGCGTTCCCTCAATGCTGTAGTGATGGGTCTGAGAGCTCGCCTAGCTTCCAACGTGGTAGGAGAGAGGTCGTTGTACAGGGAGACCTCTGCCTCTTGATAACGCCACGTGTGTCGGGTCCTGGCCCGTTGCATTATGCGGTCTTTAAGGGGGAAGGAGTGCAAGCAGCAGATAATATCTCTGGGGTCCCCATCCCTGATCCTGGGTCTCAGGGCCCTATGCGCCCGCTCAAAGCGTATATCTGGGGGTGCATCTGTCCCCAGGATTTGGAGGAAGAGCGCAGTGAGCAGTGCCTCCACATTTTCCGGTCCCTCACCCTCTGGCACCCCCCTTACCCGAATGTTGGAGCGGCGGCTCCGATTATCCAGGTCCTCCACCTGTCTGCGCATGGCCAGCAGCATGTTGCCCTGCCTAGTTAGGGCTGTGTCTGCAGCAGATGCTTGGCGCTGTGATTCCAGGGCCTGGGTTTCCAGTGCCTGGATGCGTCCACCTTGTGCCTCCATGTCAGTGCGCAGTGCCGTGACCGCTGATGTGAGGGAGGCCGTGAGGGTGGCTGTCAGGGACTGTAGGTCAGATTTGGTTACCATATTGGCTTCCAGTCTCCTGATCTCTGCCCCAATATCAGCCAGAGTAGGCTGGTCGGGCTCCGAGCAGGAGGAAGCTGGGGAGACGGGCGCCATCTTGGATCCGTGCGCCTCGCGGCTCGGTCCCAGTGGTGTTTGCAGGTACCCGTCCATCGGGCCTGACGGCGGTGCCGACGGTGTTGCCCTGGGGGTATGTTGGGTCTCCTGCCTCTTTGTGCGTCCCATTTAGGCAGGCTAGCGGGTGTCCGACGGCTTATGCTGGCTTGGTGGCGAGGAGCTCGGGACTTACACGTCCATGCTTGTCGGACGTCAGGCCACGCCCCGGAATTTCACATTTTTAAGGCAAAATATGTGTTCTGGGGGCTGGGCCAGACCGCCGAGCTGGTTGGTCGCAGGGGAGATCAGCTGCTGCAACTTATTAAACTTTAAGCCCCATAACTACAATTTTCGACCCATACACTGACCAACAGCGGTGGCCCTCAGTGCACAGGGGGCACTGGATCCAGGGCGAGGCTGGCTCCTTGAGTTGTAGTCCCTTGGAGGAGAAATCTTGGCTATCCCAGTTGAGGCCCTCTCCGGCGGTGAGTGGAGCAGACGGCCGCTGCTCTGCTATCCTGCCTAACAGGGCCCAGCCAGGAGCCCAAACATGTGTGGCTCTGGCCCTGTTCCCCCCCTCTTGACCAGGGCGGTTATCCAGGTCCTCACCCTGTGGCCCCAACCGCTACAACGCAACCAAGGTCTAGCGACACTACCACCCTGACCTGCAGCCCAGGCACTTCCTCTAAGATGGCGGAAGCCATGTGCGCAAGAGCTGGGATCAGAGGGACTGAAAGCAAACCTACCCGCACTTATAGCATTCAATGCGGTTCACACCGCAAAGACAACCGGAACTCAGCCCGCGCACTTCAACCCTCAAGGCGTGCCGGAGAGCCGGTCACCCATGCAAGAGGCCGCATCATACTCCTGACTGCCACACCGCACCTCTTAACCAGCCCTGACGGAACCGCGACGCACACAAACAGCCAACTTGCAGCGGAAACAAGCTAAGCCCACAGAGGGCATTGGCTAAGCAGAGATTTGAGAGGCCATTGGGATCTGTCTCCTGCCCGTGGTGGACAATCGGCTGAGACGCAAGCTAAACACAAGGGGACTAACACTCTGACACTCACCTGGATCACAATCCCTACAGCATTTTTCGGGCTCTTGTCCCTCTCTGTCTCTTTAGATAAGCAGGTCTCATGGTGCACGACCACTGACTGACATCTTGTTAACACAAGGGTCACTTGGGGTGGACACTCTTAAAGTTATATTCTTACCTGTCTGATGCCTTTTCCTATTGTTGTCTTTAAGCTACTTCCTAATCTTAACCGGGCAGGTAGTTTAGTAAAACGTTTGCCTATTTAGAAATATTCAATCATTCATGTATGTACGTAGTGGGGAATTACGATGAAGCATAAACATAATTAACCCCATTCAACCTCCCCCCAATAACGACAGACAACGTGGTATGGATGAACAGGCCACAGCATTTATTATAACATAAATAAATTACTGTATAACACACCCATAACTCCATATATTAAACTCTTCTTTCTGTAACGAAATTGTTAGCAACAAAACATAAATAACATATATATATAAATAACAACTCAACATACAGTGCTATACAGAGAAGCCCCCGTCCTTGCCAATAAAAACCTGCAGTGGCTCCTAAACACCACTGCCTCTCACCTCCCCCCCCGTCATAAAAAACATAATCCAATGCCTGCCATCAGCCGACCTTATCCACGCTCGATGGGCACGAGACCTCAGGCAACCTAAAGTTAAACCTTTTGAAGCAGGGGAGGCTGAGACCTGTAAACATGAGGAACTTATTCCATCCTTAACATAACCACACTTAATTGGCAAGGACATACCCCCGACTCGCTGTGACTAACTAAACCTACGCGGGGTGGACGGGCGGGAAGCTGTTCACTGGCCCGAATCCCAAGTGGCACTGAGGTAAGACCTCCCCCCTGCTAGCTCACATAGCCCTAACCCCCACAAACACAATACACCCACTATCAAAGACCCTCCCCTGCATCTATCCCCACACTCCTACATGTGCCCTTGTCCGCTTAGCTGCGCTATCTCCCCAGGGCCTCTCACCTTGCTTCTGCTACACTTTTATTAACACAGTAAGTGGATAAGCTTATACAACCTTTCACAAGCACGCTATAACTTGCACCACACTACTGCTCACTCTTATTAAATTAAAAAATGTGCACAGTTTAACCATGCTTTGCAACTGTCTTTATATGTTGATGAAAACTCTGGCATTAGCCGCTGCGGCATTGTAATCTTTCTTTTATTAAGGCACAAGTGAGGGGTACAGAATAAAAAGAAGGGAAATGCATGAATATTCTTAGAATAGGGTTAAGATAGTGAAAACATCGTTAGTTACATTTCCGTGTTATCAATGCCTCATTTTTTATTTTATAAGCCGCTTAACGTAAACTTGTTTGAAACGGGCTAAGTTAAGGTGTTAAATGACGAGTGTGACCTTACCAATATAAAAGATTACATAAGAGCATACCGGTTGAGCATTGCAAACTAATGCTGGCATGCGAAAACCAAACCGGGTCAAATTAAACAGGCCCAACAGGATTATATGTAGTACTAGTGATGCTTGCAGGGCAAAAATGCAGCACATTCTTTATGGTATGGACAGTCTGGCAAAAAGTTTACTATCTCATGTTATTACGGTGTGTGTTATCTGCACTACTGTGTCTGACACAAGTTATACTATGGTAGTGGGTAGTGACCCGCTTTACTCAGGTCGTTAGAAAAAACGTATGAAGCTGCCGACATGCAGTATAGCTAGCAGAACTAAATAAATGTTCAAGGCAAATGAAATGAAAAACGTTTGTGTCTCCATGCGGTCATACAGTTACTGAAGTATAAGAGCGTCCCATGTCCTCCTCAGTGTCTGGTCCGGTAGCCGGGTTGTGGGCTGCTGGGACACCTCACCCGACGCCGCTAGTGTGCTTTATGAGGCCGGCTTCTCCGTGGCATTGCGTGTTGGTCTTCGTGTTGTGTCTGCCCGGATCCTCCCGGTTCCCAGCTCCCCGTGCTGTGGTTGGCTCTCTGCATTTCCTGGATGTTTGTCGCCCGGGTGCCGTGTGTCTTCGGCCCGAGGCTTTAGTAGGGGCCCTTGCCACATGTCCATTGAACCCATCAACAGGGTCGGGGGCCCAAGGATTTGCCGGCGCGCGGCCTTTTCCTTGAGTATATGGATGGCATGGGAGGGTTACCTCCGGGTGAGCCCCCAGCTCGGTAGAAGATTGTACGGTCCTAGTATCGACGTCTTCCCCTTGTGTGGTGAGGTGTGTCGGGTGGTTGGTTTTGGATGTGCTCAGGAGTGCATATATATACTGGTACATGTGTATATATATATATATATATATATATATATGTTTGTGTTCTGGAGAAAAAGCTGATTTTTTTTTTTGGTTTGCCTATTTTGGCCTCGAATTTGAAATCTCCTTATCAAAGGTCCACAGGTTCATGTTTAGTGGATGACCATAAGTAGTGTTTCCAATAGAGCCTGAGATGTATCACATACTAACTAATCTTTGGTTTAGTAATCTAGACTGTCTGTGAGGGTATTCAAATCAATAGAGAGTCCACAAAACCACTTCATATTCCCTGCTCAACAGAATGTTTAAATATCAGATTCTCATTGGCTGCAGACACGTCACAGTTCCAGCGACCATTTTACCAGTTGCTGAGGGTTTAAAATCTGTGATGCAATTATAAAATGTCCACCTCCAAATCGAAAATTCATATTTTCAAATGATCCATAGAGTAAAATTATCTATAACCGGGTGCTTCATTAAAGGTCAATGAGAACAACATTTCTAATGTGACTGAATGGATGGACAACTTGGTTTGTGAAGTGGGAGAATTCTGACAACTCAATAGAATGAGCCTCACAAAAAAAAAACATTTTCTTTCAAATGTGAACTAATTCTCCTGTTAGTATGTACAATGAAAAATAAAAATAACGCACTCAGATTCAGCTGTAATTGAGCAGTTAACTGGAACATTGCATACCAAAAATTACAATTGAAGTCCACTCTAAATGGCCAAATAGCTTGTGCGAAGGTCGAGAACAGGTTGACCTCACTTGGAGATCCACTTCAGCAGAAAGCACATTTGCTGTAATGTGAGGTTTTCATTTATCTCCAACCACTGAGCAAGTGATTTCTGTGTCTCCCTGTTGCCTATTTGGAGGTCTTATGTTCCCTGAAATTACCTAATTATACTTTCAATCACATGTACTGAAGAAGAAAATGAGAGAACTTTTGTTGCTTTCACTGCATGGCAAATGATCATTTATTACAGCCAAGACCGCTTCCATTAGTTTGTTCGTTTATGCTTAAAGGGACAGTAAAGTCACCAAAACAACTTTATCTTAAAGGAGCAGTTGTGGTGTATAGCTCATGCCTCTGCAGTCTCACTGCTCAATTCACTGCCATCTAGGAATTAAATCACTTTGTTTCTGTTTATGCCATCCTAGCCAAACCTCCCCTGGCTGTGACTGACACAAACTGCATGAAAATAAAATAGTTTCATTTTCAGTCAGATGTTAACTTACTTTAAAAGTTTGTATCTCCTGCTCTGTAAATATAACTTTAATCACACACAGGAGGCTCCTGCAGGGTCTATCAAGTTATTAAATTGATATGAAATACAAAATTAAGCAAAATTTGCAGTAAAGGAGGTGTAAACATTAGATGACTCTTTGCAGGAAGTGTTTAGGAAGTCTGTGTATGTCACATGCAGGGAGGTGTGACTAGAGCTGCTGTGATTTAACTTCTAAATGGCAGAGAATTGAGCAATGAGACTACAGGGACATGATCTACAGTATACACCAACATTACTTCATTAAGCTAAAGTTGCTTTGGTGTCTATAGAATCCCTTTATGGAAATTACCCAAGTTCTGGAAGGAATTATGTTTCCCAAAAGGTAAGCATACCTGCCACCTTTCCCAACCCACCTCAGTCTCAAAAGAAAGCAGGCTTGCTGGTCATCAAAGAAGGACAGGCCTGCCAGTCAAAGGGTTTGGGCCTTACCTGCAAAGGGGGCATGTCCGCCTCTCTGACAGTGGTGAAAACATCTGCCTAAAGAAAAGGCTCACTTTTGCAGATATAGCAGTAACAAGTTTTGAACCGGAAAATTACCTACATGGAATAGAAAAATAAAATGACCAGAAGGTAAGGAATATTTGGGTGTAATTAAGGGAATAAATAGGGAAAGTGCCAGAAAAACTGCCTTAAAAAACCTAAACGCAAAACTTTTTAACAGTAAATCTGTTTGGTCGGAATATGAGTCCCCTTAGAAAACTGGTCAACTTACCTTCCCATAATGCTGCAATCTCATGACGTCAGTGTTTACCGCACGTCCTACTTAGACATCAATTCACATCATTCTCAGCCATTCCACAAACTGACCACAGCTAAACCATAAGAGACACACACCTGCCTTCCCCATATGCTGTGCTTGCCAATTATTGTTAAAGCCTCATAATACAGAGTCTTTATTACTCGCATTTATCCCGTGTTTGACATATTGGTTGGATGCCCACTATACCAGCGTATAGAGATACCCGTTCTCCCCTCCTCGCTTGCTGTGCAACATTGTAAAGAGTTGCATCAGCTCAGCTTGCTTTGTGACATGCGGTGCGTATACAAGCAATAAAATCTTATGTAACATCCATTGAGTGCACATTGTGTCTTTAGCTGTCGGGATAAAGAGCTGTTTAATGCAGTCATTCTAGCTTTGACAAGCTCATTAGTGGCTAACTCACGGTAATTTTCACTTCATTTGCTCACAATCCACCTATTGCTGTGACATGTAGAACAGGCGTAAAATATGTAAGTGCCGAATGGCTGCAGCCTGGGTATAAATAGAAATATTTGTCTTATGGGCTCTTTAGCTACAGGGGTCACTTACAGCGACCTACACTCACTTCTTCATTTTATTTTTCTTCCTGTTACCTACAGAGACTTCAAGAACACATGAAATTGAAGAACTGACTGTTCACTTGCAGCCAAATATATCCCACCTCCTGACAGGTGCCACTGTAACGATATAATAATACGTGTTATATTCACTTCACCTGTCAGTGGTTTTAATCTTGTGGCTGATCAGTGTATATCCTTTTTATTTGCTGTGATTACACTTTACATTTGGTACAGCTTACACCGTTCGTCATTTTAATTCCTTTTCCTAAAAGCAATTTATGCTTTCCACGTGCAAACGTCTGCGTTGCGCTCAGGAGTAGGAATTAATATGACGAACAGTGCACACACCGAAATATACATTCGGGAGGATGGGGAAGATTAAGATGAGTTTGAATGGCCGCTTATCCAATCCCCGAAAATCACCTGGTCTGAAATGTGTCATTTATTATTTTTAGCCCCAAGTGTTCCATTTCTGTGCCAGAATAAGGGACTCGGGACAAATAATAAATCCCTCCTCCTTACTGTAGCGGGGCCAAGCAGCAGCACCTTCCTGCAGCCCAGCCCCTGGGTTCAGAGTTCATGCCAGAGGTTATGAACAGTGCTGAATCCGGACTGACCATCTGTGAAGCGAGCTCTGGTCACTGACAAACTGCATTTAAAATTGGCCAGTGGACCACCAAGGATCAGGATTACCCCCTCCCTGGGCAAAGGAAAGTTTCAGGGAGGGGTGGAAGGAACATTATGTTTTGAAAATTAAATCCCATTATCTACCCCACTCCACCACATATCGCCCCACTTCCGCATCTAACTCCCAATTACAGTCCCTAACCCCCAATTACAGCCCCTATCTCTCACTACTGCCACTAATTCTACCATCATTCCCTAGCCCCCCACTACTGCCCCTAGCCCCTCACTACAGCCCCTATCTCCCACTACTACCTTCAACCCCAACTATATTGGGCTAAGAAGCATCTAACTTGTATCCCCCTTCCCATCGTTTACTTAATGGAAATACCACTACTAACCACATGTATTTCTTCATATGTGTATTGTGTCTGTATGACAGACTGTTTATCTGTATTTCTGAGAGTGTGTAATTGTGTTTACATGTGTCACTGAGTGTGCAGTTGTTAATATTTGTGACTGTGTGTCTGTATGTGTACACTGTGGGTGCACCTTCAGGTATGACTGTGTGTGTCACTATGTCTGTCATTGTGTGTGTGGCTAGTTATGAGGATGAGTGAATAAGTGACCGGTTTGTTTACTAGTAAAGAAATTTGGTCCATTGTTTCGTTGGAACTTGCTCAATGTGAGGAAAACAAACAAAGTGTGTGTGAGTGTATGTGTGCGCGCATTTACAGTGGAAAGTAAATCTCAGACCTGGCTAGTAGCCCTGGACCAGAACCTGTCAACATGTATCTGTGAATTTGTCTGCATGTATAGCTGAATGTGTATCTGTATATAGGTAGCCAGGCTGAGGTAATAATTACGTTAAATAAATAATATTATATATATAATACATTGTAATTATTTTCTCTGCATATGATTTATCATTTGATATCTTTCCCATGTTTTCTTATTTTTTTAGTGAGTTGCTGGACTTGCCCCCTGGGCAAAAGTTTCCAAAAGTCAGCCACAGTAGGATGTGCTGGAACAACAAATCCGATCCGTGGAGGTCCCACCTCACAACTTGCAGGACTTAAAGGATCTGCTGCTAATGTCTCGGTGACCGATACCACGGGACACGTTTACAGGTCTTGTGGAGTCCATGCCAGGGGTGTTTCGGCAGCACGAGGGGAGCCTACACAATAATAGGCTGGTGGTTTTAATGTTGTGGCTGATCATTTTATCTGCTGTTTACCTTTAGATCGTTTAGTTTGTCTGCAGACCTTCCATTCCTGTCAACTCAATATTCTCTTCTCATTTTGTTTCAATGTGTCTATGTATCCCATGTGTGTATAAGCATTAATGTTATTTCCACCTATATTACAAAGCTCCTTGGATAAGGGCACTATATAAGACTTAAATAAACAAATAAATACATTTACTCTTCACTTCATTCTGCATTAATTTATCTACAGAACTTCATTTTACATTTATTCCATTTATCAGCTGACTTTCCATTTAGCTCCCAGTCATTGACCTTCATTGGTGGTACATCAAAGTAGATTGACATTACAGGATTTCTTTTTACCTTTATGTCATGTCCTCTAGGCTAAAGTTAGTTTTACCAGTCCTACTCCAGATATTTGGCTTGTCTATTTACTAATTGTTTTATTCACCTATATTCATAATGTCTTCTCTCTGTGATTTCTGCACTCGCCCAAAATGTTTGTTTTGCTCGACAAACCCTCACCTCGTCCGTGCATAGAGGCATCTTCCCATTCAATAGCTTCATTGCAGGCCTAACTCACCCTAATATCTCTCTCCCACAGTCTGAGTCAAAGGTTTCCTGTCTCTGACCTGAACAGAACTACGCTCTGCCCAAGATCTGTGTTTATTCTCTGTTCGTACTCGCCCCTCTGACGCGCGCATTCAAGACTTCTCTAGGGCTGCACCGTTCCTATGGACCTCTCTTTCCTGCTCTATTAGATCCTCACCCAGTCTCAGTTCCTTCAAAAGATTATTATAGCCTCACTTTAGCGTATCAATTAAACTGTTAATATCTTTCCTTCTCCGCACCTTGCAACTAATCCTTTATTGTAAACTATTCTAGTAACCTACGTTCTCCAATACATAGAATACATCCAACCCTTACCTCTTGTGTCACTCCACCTCACTCAATCCAGAATGTAAGAGCAGGGCCCTCAACCCCCTTTGGTCCTGTGCGTCCAACTCGTCTCGTTACAATTGTGTATCTATCAGGCCGCCCATTGTACAGCGAGACGGAATTTGTTGGCACTTTATAAATAATCTACATTAACACATTGGCTAGTATTTATAACACAGGTTGTTAGACATTAGCACATTGAATAGTACTAGTGACACACATTGCTTTTAACAAGGTGCCTTCCAGGGCACCTCTCTATAATAAATGACAACACTAACCATCTTTGCTACAAGTTGTTAGAATATCAGTAAGCCCCTACGTATAAGTGTACACCTCCCCATTAAGTAACCTCCAGGTTAGCCAGTTTTCATAGTTTTCAAGTGGCTAATAATTTCAGACACCGTATTGTGTGAGAAGCAAGTTGTCTAATTTCACTCTTTTTCCTTTTCGCTGACCTTGTTTTTGGTGAGTTCACACCTGCTCATTATCTGCTTTGTAAAACAGCCCTTAGAGTTTTGAGCATTGTAGGAATCTCTGTTAAAAATCAACAATAGGGCTCAACAGATACATCTTCTCTAAGCAGGTGACATCTCACTTGGGATTTTAATTAGTGTTCTTTTGGGTTTATATTGATTTGTGTTTTTGAGATTTTATATTTTATTTGATAAAGGTTACGTTTTGTAACATTTCACGATTTCATGTTCTAATCCAGGCAATCTTCTTAGGAGAACTAGCTGTCCTCATTAAAACACCATTTTGTTTTTTAGGATGTAGACTGTTTGAGCAAATTAGGCGTTAACAGTTTTTTCTTTGTTTTCACTTTTTAAATATTAATAACAATCCAATCACCATAACCACTGCATTGTACTGTAGTGGTTATGGTGCCAGGAATGACCTGGTCCTCCCCATGGATTAGTCAAACTAGTTTCTAATGGTCTCTGCATTGCAGTGCAGGGCTTAGCTCATTGGCTGAGGACGATCAGCTGTCTCTCTCTCTCTGCCAATGAGCTTGAAGGTTTTAGCTCAGGAGAGCTAACGGAAGCTGTGTGCAAGATCTTCGTGATCTCATTGGTGGAAATGACTGACCGGCACCTGACGGACCCCAGGTCAGTTACTAAACTGTTAGAAGATTGAGTACGTACATTGGAGGGAGGGTGCCAGGGCACACCTGCAGTGGTTATGGTTCTTGGAGTGTTCCTTTATTGTGCCATCTTTACTTATCAAGGAGTTGAGGGAGGAAGCGTGTATATTATCGTGGAGGGAATTCTAGAATTCTCAGGATTAACTCTAGGAGTGCCGCTGGGATGAAAAACACCATCAAAATATGCACTTTGACTCATATTAAAGGAAATGTGGTGGAATCTCGGTAAAAATAAATTTAGTAGGCCGAGATCACCATGTGTGGCATGTGTACGTGCATATGCTGACGTATCGATCAGTTGGTTTCACAAGGCAAGATACGATCAGTAGTGTACGGAGCATGTGCAAGAATACAGGATGTAGTATTCCCCTCCTCCATTGTGCTGGACAAGCCATGCGGTCAAGCAGGAAGTTAATTCTTATTTGTATTGATTGGTCAAGGGAATGTGCGGGTGGAGCTTAATATGGGAGGAGTTATGTGCCTATATAAGGAGCCTGCACTATTGTCCGGGGCTCAGAACTTGCTGTATTTTGGTGACATTAGTCCCTCTGAGTCCCGATCGGTGATCCAATAAAGAATCTCTTCCTTCCTGAAGAAACCTGTGTCCATCTCTCTGTGCTTGGCTTCCGTCAGTTTCTCCGGTATCATTTGGTGCATTGGCCGGGAAGCTCATCGTTCAACGGTAGCTGAGAGGCAGAGGCGTGAGACGGTCTATCTTTGCCCACGTTCTCTACGGCTGCACCCCTGAACTTCTGCGTGGACCTCCCTTCGTCTCGGCGCCACTGGTCTGTTGTCCAGGAGATCATCGGCCTCTACGTAAGAAGTGCTGGGGTGTCCCCGTCGATGAGTGTGAACTCAGGTTCAGGAACGAGGAGGTAAGACAACTGCTGTTTTAGACGGCAGACCCACTAGGGGTATACCGATTGTGCGGTAGGCCCATAAGGGGTTATTTGTGTATGGAATCTGCCCCCTCTGTCGGAGGGAAGGCGCACCGCTCAATCGAACGCTCTTTAGTCAGACCGTTTGATTTGGTTAGTCAGGCGGGGTCCTGTGTAAATAGCCCTAGCCGGACACCGGTGTCTTGTCTAGACTAGCGTTCTAGGGTGTATATTACGTTCGCTAGGTCGGAGGGACCGGGAGACTAAGCGGCGCCTGTGTAAATTCGGTTCGCTAGCTCTCAACCTATCTTGGCTAAGTGGGAAGGCGTGTAAATTTGGAACCCACTAGATTTTTGATAGTAATCGACTAAGAGGCGCCTGTGTAAATTCGGTCCTCTAGCTCGCTATATGTGGTGCTTGGGCAGTGTGGCTAACCAAAACGGGTGTACATAGTTTTAGGTAGTCCATTCTGGTACTGGCCAATAGTTTAGTTGGGAATTGTAAATGTGTTAAAGATTGTTTAGTAAAGTGTATATCTTGTTAGATTGCGCGAGCTCAGCCGTCTAGCGAGAGTGTTAATAGTGTGTTGCTGTATCATAGTGCACGGTACCATAACCCTGTATATTTACTGACACTGTATATAAGTACTAATCATTGTCGTCTATTGCATGTTTAACACCATAACCACTAATAATTGTATTGTGACCTTAAATTGTGCTTTGACCTATGCTAACCGTACTGTAACCGCTATTTGTAAAAGACGATGTTACTGGGGTGTGTTATAGACGGGTAATTCATATATAGAGAATTATAGCGTGGGTGACTGTATAGTTTCGCCAAAGGGCATAATATTGATTATTTAGTGACTGGTGTAACAGCTGTGCGTGTACGGGAATTCCCTGAGTGTTTATTGTGTTATTGTGTACGTTTCACTTGGTAACCGTACCACGTGGTGCTGTTGCCAGAGGAAACGGGTGTGACTGTTGAATAGTACGCGTGCATAGTATTCGTTGTCAACGACGTTCCATTGATAAGTATGGGCGCGTCGGAGTCAACGATTCCGGATCCCTTAGGTTGTATGGTAAAGAATTTTAAAAAGGGATTCAAAACATGTGATTTTGGGGTTAAAATGTCTCCTGTACGTTTGGTTACTTTGTGCACTAGGGAGTGGCCTACTTTGGTTGCGGCATGGCCGCCACGTGGCAGTTTGGATCCAACTCTGGTACAGCGCGTACACGTGGCTGTATCGGGTAGGCCTGAACTTTACGGGCAGTTTCCTTATATTGATTGTTGGAGACAGGCCGTAAATGACTCGCCAAAATGGATTCAGACATGCCACGAGGAGCAATGTCGCCTCATGGTGGCCAGGACTTGTTTGTCCACTAGGACTGGTGTTAGGCCCATTTTGGACACGCCCCCTGAGTCCGAGATCCCTTTGCCGCCCCCTTACTTTCCTTTAAGAGGAAGTGACGCGAATGCAGGAAGTCCTGCACCCCTTCCCCCATTGCCCCCATCCACTTCCGCTTCCTCCTCCAGTACAGAATCCACCCCCTCTCGTACTAAATCTCCCCTTCCGGAACCAGAACCAACCCCCATTAGATCTGAATATCCTGATTTGGCGCCACTTCAGACTTCCGGTCAAGCTTCTTCTAGCTCGGCTCGAAGTGTTCTATTTACTAACTTTTCCCAAAACCAAGCTCCCACATCCTCATGCTTTATTACCCCCCGACCGGAACCTCTAACTGACGCCCCTTCACGTAGCCCTATATTAACCCGACAACTGACAGGTACCCAACAATTAAAACATTATCAGATGCCTCTTCGTCTGAATCCCGGGTCAGCCTATATCGATGCTGCAGGTCAAATGGCACATGCTGACCCAGTCTTCGTATATGTCCCGTTCACGACTACCGATCTCTTGAATTGGAAGACCCACAACTCCTCGTATACTGAGAAACCACAAGCTATGACCGATCTGTTCACCTCAATAGTTCAGACACATAACCCGACATGGGCTGATTGCCAGCAGTTATTAATGACTTTGTTTAATAATGAGGAAAGGACAAGGATTAATCAAGCGGCCATTAAAGCACTAGAGGATAGAGCCCGTGCCTTGAATCAAGCCAATCCGGCAGCATGGGCCGCAACACATTATCCTAACACCGATCCCGACTGGAATGTAAATGGCGCAGATATGGTTCAACTCAGAGCCTATAGAGACGCTATAATTGCTGGCATGAAAGCCGGAGGGAAGAAAGCCATTAATATGTCGAAGACAGTTGAGGTGATTCAGAAAAGTGATGAAGCGCCCAGTGTCTTTTATGACCGATTATTGGAGGCATACCGCTTGTATACCCCCTTTAATCCGGAAGACGCAGATAATTCCCGAATGGTGAACTCCGCCTTTGTCAGCCAAGCTTCCGGAGATATTAAGCGCAAGCTACAGAAGTTAGAAGGGTTTGCAGGAATGTCTATCACCCAACTAATGGAGGTAGCGAATAAAGTGTATATGAATAGGGAAACAGAAAGTAAGAAAGAGGAAGAGCGCAAGATGCGTAAAAAGGCTGATATGCTAGCGGTAGCGATCGCAGGCGTAGATAGACGGGGCCCAGATAGAGGCGATAGTAGATGGAATAGGGAGCCTTTGAGTAGGAATCAGTGAGCGTATTGCAAGGAAGAAGGGCATTGGAGGAACGAGTGTCCACAAAGAGAGCAGTACGAGAGAGACCAACCCAGGGCAGGTTACGGAAACTTTAGAGGCAGAGCGAGAGGTAGAGGAGGCCCTGGAGGGAATAATGGTAATAGAGGGAGTAATGGGAACAGAGGAAGTGTTAGGGAAGATAGGTATTTTCCAGCAGCGCAAAGGTCCCGCGATAGAGAAGGTAGGGACTTTGTAGGATTGGCTGACACGGTCATGGAGGACTATTGATACCGACCGGGCTCCATCCCCCTTGGTCGAGCGGAGCCTATGGTCGATGTATCAATAGGGGGAAAACGGAGTGCGTTCATGATCGACACTGGTGCTGAACATTCGGTGGTGACTAATCTAGTTGCTCCTCCATCTGGAAGAACTATTACTGTAATAGGAGCAACTGGAAGAAGTGCTGAAAAACCGGTTCTTAAAAGTCGACTCTGTACATTGGGAGGCCACGTAGTAAAACACCAATTCCTTTATATGCCTGAATGTCCAGTTCAATTGCTGGGACGTGATATGCTATCCAAATTACAAGCGCAGATTACGTTCCTACCAAATGGAACAACATCCTTAAAGTTTAATGGACCTTCAGGTATTATGACATTATCCGTACCAAAGGAAGAAGAGTGGCGACTTTATACAGCGTTGACTAGCCAAAACCCTAGGAGTGATGAGTCCTTATTCAACATACCAGGAGTTTGGGCAGAGAACAACCCACCAGGACTGGCCCGCAATATTCCACCTATTAAAATCGAACTAAAACTTGGGGTTTATCCAGTAAGCCTAAGACAATATCACATCCCGCAGAAGGCTAAGAAGAACATCCAATCTTATCTGGATAAGTTCATACGGTATGGTATCCTAAAATTCTGTACTTCCCCCTGGAACACCCCATTGCTGCCTGTTCAAAAGCCCGGTACAGATGAGTATCGACCTGTGCAGGACTTGAGAGCAGTCAATGATGCGGTTGTTAGTATACATCCAGTTGTACCCAATCCATATAACCTGCTTGCTTTAATTCCAGGCGGGGCTACTTATTTTACAGTCTTAGACCTCAAAGATGCCTTCTTTTGCCTCCGAATTGCCGCAGAAAGTCAATGTATCTTCGCTTTCCAATGGGAAAACGCTGTAACGGGCTCAAAACGCCAAATGACCTGGACAAGACTGCCCCAAGGGTTTAAAAATTCACCTACCCTATTTGGTTCAGCTCTAAGTCAAGATTTATTGGATTTCGAGTCCATCCCAGGAGAGTGTGTATTGTTACAATATGTAGATGACTTGTTGATAGCAGCAGTTACAAAGGAAATATGTCAGCAAGCAACGCACGATCTACTACACATTCTCTGGAAGGCAGGATACAAGGTGTCTAGAAAGAAGGCTCAGTTGTGTTTGCCAACTGTCAAATATCTGGGATTCCATATCTCTGAAGGTCAAAGAATTATGGGGCCAGAGAGAAAAGAAGCTGTGTGCCAAATACCGATACCCAAGAATAGAAGACAAGTGCGAGAATTCTTGGGGGCAGCAGGCTTCTGTAGGATATGGATTCCCAGCTACGCGATACTGGCAAAACCTCTGTATGCAGCTATCAAAGGTACAGAGCACGACCCCTTCTTATGGACTCAAGAACAGCAAACGGCATTTGAAGATGTGAAGAAGGCTTTGATGAGTGCCCCAGCATTAGGTCTACCTGATCACACACGACCATTCTACCTGTATGTACATGAGCAAAGAAGAATGGCTGTGGGAGTATTGACACAGTACTTGGGATCATGGCAAAGACCTGTTGCCTACATGTCTAAGCAACTGGATGCAGTGGCCAGCGGACTTCCACCTTGTCTAAGAGCCGTAGCTGCAGCCGCCCTGCTAGTAGCTGAAGCCGATAAACTCACTCTGGGTCAAGAACTTTATGTACGAGTCCCACATGCAGTACAGACGTTGTTGGATTACAAAGGAAATCATTGGTTTAGTAATAGCCGTATGACCAAGTATCAAGCAATGTTGTGTGAAAACCCAAGAGTGCATTTAGAGACTGTAAACACCTTAAATCCAGCTACCCTTTTGCCACAACCTACTGAAAGTCAACATGATTGTTTGGAAGTAATGGATGAAGTATTTTCAAGTAGACCAGATCTTCGTGATTTTCCCATCCAGAACCCCGATGTTCAATATTACACCGACGGCAGTAGTTATGTGAAAGAAGGGATCCGCTATGCAGGATATGCAGTAACAACAATAGACAAGGTGATAGAAGCTCGGCCACTGGCGAAAGGAACATCAGCACAAAAGGCAGAATTGATAGCACTGACACGAGCGTTACAATTGGCTGAAGGTTTAAGAGTGAACATCTATACGGACTCCAAGTATGCGTTTTTAACCACTCATGCCCACGGAGCTTTGTATAAAGAAAGAGGACTATTGAATTCAGAAGGCAAAGAAATCAAGTATGCAGCTGAAATCCTACAACTATTGGAAGCAGTGTGGGAGCCGAAAGAAGTCGGTATTATTCATTGTCGAGCGCATCTGAGAGGAGATGGTGATGTGACTAAAGGAAATCGGATGGCAGATAGTGCAGCTAAGCGTGCCGCTGAATCGGGAAGACAGGAGTATGTGGGGCATATAGCTGCTCTTATACCAACTCCACTGTCTCAATGGACTCCAGTTTATACAGCTCAAGAAGAGGAGTGGTTAAAGACTGAACCTGGAAAGTATTTGGAGAACAAATGGTTTCAGTTAGAAGATGGAAGAATAGTCATTCCAGCATCACTAGCGGTAGAAATTGTCCAAAACTATCACAACGGGACACATTCTGGGAGAGACAGCACAGAAGAATCTCTCATAAAACATTTCTACATACCAAGATTGTCCAACTTGACTCAGGCCATTGTACGAAGATGTGTAACGTGTGCTAAGAATAATGCAAGGCAAGGACCAGTAAAGCCACCAGGAGTCCAGTTTATGGGGGGACTCCCCATGTCCGATTTAAAAATTGACTATACAGTGATGCCTAAATCGGGTGGACATCGTTACCTGCTGGTAATTGTGTGTACCTATTCAGGCTAGGTAGAAGCATGTCCTACTCGTACAGAGAAAGCAGGAGAAGTTGTGAGATTCCTGTTACGAGAAATAATACCCCGATATGGACTACCCTGCTCTATAGGATCGGACAATGGTCCAGCTTTTGTTCATCAGTGCCTACAACAACTGACTCATATGCTTGGTATAAAGTGGAGGCTTCATACGGCATATAGACCCCAGAGTTCTGGTAAGGTAGAGAGAATGAATAGAACTATTAAGAATCAGTTGGCTAAAATGTGTCAGGAAACCCAACTTAAGTGGAACGTTCTCTTACCCATAGCTCTATTGCGAATCCGCAGTACACCTACCAGAAGGATGGGCCTCTCTCCTTTTGAAATCATGTATGGGCGACCACCTCCCGTACTTGGTAACTTAAGGGGGGATTTGAGTCAGTTGGGAGAAGGAATTACCCGGCAGCAGGTTGTAGAGTTGGGTAAGACTATGGAGGAGGTACAGAAATGGGTACAAGATAGATTACCTGTGAATATTTATCCCCCAGTTCATAGTTACCACCCAGGAGATCAAGTGTGGATTAAAGAGTGGAATAATGTACCGTTAGGGCCCAAGTGGAGAGGTCCTTATGTTGTTCTTTTGTCTACCCCTACAGTGATAAAAGTAGCCGAAGTGACTCCGTGGATACATCACTCCAGGGTTAAACCAGCAGCAGTCGATTCTTGGCAAGTTACAGCAGATCCAGAGAATCCCTGCAAGATCCGGTTAAAGCGCACGACTCAGTCGGAGTAACGAGGAACCTTGTGGATTACAAATTTTATTGTTTCAGAGATTTGGTAAAGTGAATGTTTAGACGGCCATAATAAAGCCTGTCCGCTCACCAACGTGTGATTTAAAAGCCAGGAAAGTCTCGAAGGGACCCCTGTGAAGACGAGCAGAACTCCATTCCCTGCAGCCCTTACATCCTGGAAGCTGAGGTGCCTTCGCACGGACGAAGACTGAGGATGACGACGAAAAAAGTGCTTATAATAATGTTTATTTATGTGTATTTTTATATTCAGGAAGGTAGAGGTACCGACACTCCTAGCTGTGAGGTATGCATTAAGACTACAAGAACAGGTAACCATATTTCCCAAACCCTAATTTGGCATTCACAATACGAGTGTAAAGGAGATGTATCAAGATGTAGATACCTAAATATAGAATATAGTGTGTGCCATTTAGGAGTAGGAGAACCTAAGTGCTTCAGTCCGGAGTATCAACCTCGTACAATTTGGTTGACTCTCAGGAATGGAGATCCTCAGGGGACCCTAATTAATAAGACGGTGTTAGAATCCGTACATTCTTCGGGTGTTCTGCTATTTGATGCGTGTAAGGCGATATCAAGTGGTAGAAAGCCGTGGAATGTATGTGGGGATCTTAGATGGGAGAGGACGTATGGGTCTAACGATAAATATATTTGTCCCAGTAGTAAAAATAAATATGTGAGTCCTAGATGCCCAAATAGAGATTATAACTTTTGCCCATATTGGTCTTGTGTGGGGTGGGCAACTTGGGGACAGACAGTAGACAAGGACATGATTGTGACTAAGTTGCCTACCAGCCCATATTGTAAGTCTATGGAATGCAATCCAGTCCATATACTTATAAATAACCCCGACAAGTTCTTAGATACATATGGTAATTTATTTGGGTTTCAAATATATGGGACGGGTTTAGATCCTGGGACAGTATTGTTTATAGGGATAGAGACTGATATGGTATCCTCCCAAACTCATCAAGTATACCATTCCTTTTATGAAGAGATGAGCATAGATAATAAGATCCCCTATAATGCTAAAAACCTGTTTATTGATTTAGCTGAAAGTATTGCCGGTAGTCTTAATGTTACCAACTGCTATGTGTGTGGAGGTACTAACATGGGAGACCAATGGCCTTGGGAAGCAAAGGAGGTAATGTCCGGTTCTGAGGCAGTTGACCAATTAATATCTACACAAGCCGATTATCATATGAGTGTTAGAGGTAAATCTGAGTGGAGATTAAAGACCTCCATCATAGGTTATGTTTGCATAGCAAGGAAAGGAATGATGTATAATACTTCTGTAGGAGAATTAACTTGTCTAGGGCAAAAAGCTTATGATGATGATACAAAGAATACAACTTGGTGGTCGGCTTCAAATGTCTCAGAACCATCTAACCCGTTTGCTAGATACGCCAATTTAAAGGATGTGTGGTTTGATCTATCCATCACATCTAACTGGAGAGCCCCAGCAAATTTGTACTGGATCTGTGGTAAGAAAGCCTATTCGGAGTTGCCACAGGACTGGGAAGGGGCATGTGTGTTGGGTATGCTCAAACCATCCTTCTTCTTGTTACCTATTGAAACAGGTGAGACTTTAGGTGTTAAAGTGTATGATGTGAATCATAGGAAGAAAAGGGGACCCATAGAGATAGGCGCCTGGGAAGATAATGAATGGCCTCCCCAGCGTATTATAGATTATTATGGGCCAGCCACGTGGGCAGAAGATGGTACCTTTGGTTATAGAACCCCTATTTATATGCTCAACCGTATTATAAGATTACAGGCGGTGGTTGAGATCATTACTAACGAGACATCACAAGCGCTCAATCTTCTAGCGAAGCACAATACCAGGATGAGGACAGCAGTATACCAAAATAGATTAGCCTTGGATTACCTTTTGGCAGTAGAGGGAGGTGTATGTGGGAAGTTTAACCTGAGCAATTGCTGTCTTCAAATAGATGACGAAGGGCAAGCAATAGCTGAGCTTACTAGCCATATGGTTAAACTAGCGCATGTGCCTACTCAGGTATGGAAAGGGTATAATCCAAGCAGTTGGTTTGGTAGCTGGTATGAGTGGTTTGGAGGGCTTAAGGCAGTGGTAGGTGGAGTCCTACTGATTTTAATGTTGTGTCTACTCCTGCCGTGTCTTATACCCTTAGTAGTTAGGTCTGTGCAAAGCCTGATAGAAAATATAGCAGAGAGGAAGGCTGCTGCACAGATAATGGCAATTTATAAATATAAGGCTCTAGATCAGGGAGAACCAATGCAGGAAGATGAGTGTTGAAGATTCACATCATAAGATAAGTCTGGTCTGGTTCAAGGTAACTTGCGGTGTATGCAAACTAAGGTTAAGTGATGCCTCAAGTAATTGTGAAATATCAAGAGGCATCAAAGGGGGGAATGTGGTGGAATCTCGGTAAAAATAAATTTAGTAGGCCGAGATTACCACGTGGCATGTGTACGTGCATATGCTGACGTATCGATCAGTTGGTTGCACGAGGCAAGATACGATCAGTAGTGTACGTAGAATGTGCAAGAATACAGGATGTAGTATTCCCCTCCTCCATTGTGCTGGACAAGCCATGCGGTCAAGCAGGAAGTTAATTCTTATTTGTATTGATTGGTCAAGGGAATGTGCGGGTGGAGCTTAATATGGGAGGAGTTATATGCCTATATAAGGAGCCTGCACTATTGTCCGGGGCTCAGAACTTGCTGTATTTTGGTGACACTAGTCCCTCTGAGTCCCGATCGGTGATCCAATAAAGAATCTCTTCCTTCCTGAAGAAACCTGTGTCCATCTCTCTGTGCTTGGCTTCCGTCAGTTTCTCCGGTATCAGAAAAATTATTATTTTTTTAATTTTTACAAAATCCCATGTTCTAAAGCCTCTGTGTATATTAGTTTGTAAAGCATGCATATGAATAAATAACTCTTTATAGTGCATCTCCTGGCTTAAACTTGCTTTTTGTGGGTGGCCATCTTCAGGTCCTCAATTTACAAGTGCATCTTTTCTGACCACAAACCATGCAGGTAATGAGAATGAGTGTGCGTTCACACATCACGACATCGTGAGCAAGCACAGGGCTTCTCAAAAAGCATTCTGGGATTGTTTCAGCTCGCCAGCTGGTGCGAGCTCTTGAATGTAAGTGGTGACGATCGAGGAGTTCTAAAAATGGCCGCCACCATTAAGCATCGGTAAACCAGGAGGTGAATTACAATATATATACCGTATATATATATATACACACATGGGTGTGCATGGCTAATAACATGTTAATTAAAACATAATACACTAAATCTATATTACGTATAATCTTTTATTCACATTAAATGTTTCCTTTAATGTATTGTTTGATCACTGAAATAATGATTTGCCCAAGCCTATGGCCCCCATAGTGTTAAACCAGAATGTTTACACGTCTTCCGTGTAATAGTGAAAAAACACCCGCCATTTTACGTTACTTGTATTTTTAATGTAGAAAACAATCTCTTGCATCAGGCAAAGACAACATAACTACTCACAAACAGGCGTCGATTATGTAGATGGGAGTAGATTGTCTGCGGCAGTTTTTCTAACGCGGATTCTAGCAGACTGGAAGGCCTGTATGTGCTGAGATTAGCATATCTGACATCAAGTTATATACATCGAACACTTCAGACGCAGATTATGTCTTAATACTGCAGTACAGCATGTTCTAACGTTCACAGAGTGAAAAAACAAAACAAACAAATTGTGAATGTAAATTTCACAAAGGTTTGCAACAAATATTGAAAAGCTGTCTAGTAGTGTGGGATGTGCGTCAATAAACACAGATTTAATTGAATACATACGTGCGTCTTGTTTGTAAAGTATCATTTTGAGTTTTATGTATATTTCCTGTACTTTCTCTCTTCTGTAATGTAACATGTAAAGTACAAAGTACACCGTTTAGCGCTATATAAATAAAATATACATACACTGTATACCTACTGCACTTACTGTACCTTCCTCTACTGCAATGCAACCTGTAAAGTGCTGAGTGAGGAAACCTGTAGGTCAGTAGTTAGTAAAAAATAATTTATTGCGAAAATGTTTCAAGATAAAAAAATAAAATAATTTTAAAAAATCCCAGGTCCTGTGCGTTTTGTTCCCTGTGGGAACTTCCTCAAGGACCATACAATTACTATAAACAAAGTGAAATACAATAATGCCAAAGAAATTATAAGCCTACCCAGCCCTTCATGTCCTTCCCTTAAATAGGGTTAGTCATAGGTTCGCGCATGCGTTCGACATCGCACTCCTCGCGTTCCAACAGGCGGCATCAGAGGTTAGGAGTTCTTGTTTTTAAAAAAAACACATCACCCTCACAAAAACTAATAACAAACAATAGTGGTAAGAGGTTCATCTGCAGGATCCACTAATTAACTTAGAATATAATTAGTACTCTCTATGTAATGTCACTCATTCTAAATATAACAAAATAAAAATGAGAAATAAAAAATTAAAATCGAAATCTGAACCAAAATTGAAAGGCAAAAATTAAAAAATTAGAAATAAAAATAATATTTATTAAAATTTATAAAAAAAAATTTAAATAAACATTCAAATTGATAGTATTTTCCTATTCAGTTTCTTTAAGTTGAATCTCCACCACACGTATGACCTTAAATTATTGGCAAAAAAAAAAGGAAAAATCAGAAGAGGAGAAAATATGAGCATGACATGGGAAGAACACCAGCCACTTTTAAAGAAAACAAACCAGGTCTATATCTACATTAAGACCCAATGGCTCCAATGTGCACAGTTTGCCTATCCAAGAGGTTTCATGTTAAGAGAGTTTTTGACCCTTTCTCCCTCTCTCCAATGGGGGTTTACTCTATCAATGCCCATATTTCTCCTGTAATGCTACTTAGAAATTTAAGATGTTTTAGTCACCATACTTTTTGCCTATCTTTTTCAGGGTATCCGTAGCATCACCGGATTTTGCAAAGTTGTCCGGTGCCACAAAGCATTAGCACTTAGCATTACAAGACCCCAAAGCATGGGCGGTCCTCATAGCAGATTATGTGCTGTACGCTCGTGATGGTGGCCCTGCTGCTCTGGAAGCCTCAGCTTACAGGTGTCTCCTGCTCTCCCATAAGTTCCATCTCACTCTTACCAAACCTAGCTCCCTCTCACCTGAATCCATCCCACTCTAATCCCCCAGCTCCATGTTCCTCTCTTTTCCCAGCTCCATCTCCCTCCCATCCCATAGCTCCATCTCTACTTCTCTGTCACCTCGGTAGCCGGTGATATCTTGCAGTGGGAAGGAACGGTCGGTGTTGACAGGTACAGACTAGCTCCTTCACGGATATAACCTTCGCCTAGGCTTTCATCCGATCACCTAATCTTTGGGACTGCCTGCAGTATTATCTGATGCTCGGCACCTATGCTGGTGCTCCTCTTCCCTCCCTTGAATCTGTGCTGCGCGGGGAGAAATTGGCTGCTGTCCCTCCTCTCACCACCTAATAGGCGGCTTAAATCACCTAACTAGAGAGCCGCCTATGCTGTATACCTACGGCACCCACTGTACAGGCCTTTACCGTAATGTCACCTGTAAAGTGCTAATTATAACATACAAAGAGATAACATGCAATTCTTGAGCAATATGCACTCTGTTTAGAAGATACCCTTGCAATGTTTTGTTAACTCTACTGGTAATGACAGAGTTAACTCTATGTCATGTAGATATTAATTTTATTATGTAAAGAGAAGCCATTGTCGATTCGTTTGTTTTCCAAGATAAAGGCAGCTCGTAGTGATTTGCTCGCTAGGATTACATAAACCTGGCTGAGTGCATGGAGGTGGTGATTACTTGAACACACACTGAATGGTTATGATGACCCAGAGCTTATGGCCACTTGATACCCAGCGCCGCGCTCCCTGGACTGACGTACATTTAACTCAATGTCCTCCTTCAGTATCCCTATGGCTGAGATCTACCTTTGACCACCTGTGTCCTCTGGCAATTATAACCGATGCTCATTTAATAGAAAAATATTGAATAAATATGTGATCCCAATTAAATATCGTTTGTCAGCCTTTCTTTTTGAAAGGCTTCTGTGCGATTCTTAGAATTTTCCAAGAATCTCAGGTAACTGAGTTTGGATTACTGTATCATCAACAAGCGCAAGATTTAAAAAAAAACTATAGAGATAATTTGATAGATTATATTACATATCCAAAGGCTTTTTTTTTTTGCAGTTTATGTTGCTTTGAGTGGGCATTTTGAATATATATTTATGCTTTTTGCGGATAAATGTATATTTACAATAAAATTGATTCAGGCTTCTGCAAGATTAGCAACTGTGAATAGGCCCCAAATTTTAGGATGGGGCATTACGGCAATCTGAGAGCTTCAATGGACATAATTCACACTACCCATGATGCACCATGATGAGGCAAATGGGGTGTGGCTTATTGTACACTCTCCCTATTTTCGTGGGGTTCCTTCTCTGTATTTTCCTGCCCCTGCTTGTAGGATGGGAGTGCATAACTGAACATGTACACATTCACAGACATATAGGCAAATAAATGTAATATTCAGCCTAATAAAATAAAAAATAACTGCTTTGCGTCTTTGAAAATGTGTGCAAAAATGCAGAGATGGTAATATAAATAAAACAAAAAAATAAGCGCAACTGAGATTATAAAACATAAATTCTTCTTTATGGCACCTCGTAATTGATATTTGGGAAAGTAGAGGACTATATAGAGCACCCACGATTTTGTCCAGTGCTCTGGGTGAATGTTCCGGTACTGTGTTCCCCTCTGCAAATATAGTAAGGAAACTCAGTTCCCACAATTTCCCACTGCACTAGAGCCCTGCTCTAATGTGGTCGAAAAATCAAATAGTATAATGCAGCGGTTCCCAAACTGTGACAGGCACACAGGGGCGCCACAGAATGTTTCCCCGGTGCTGTGATTAAAGCACCGGGAAACATTACTGCTGAACAGGGGCCTTGTAATGTCGGCCGGCTGGGAGGAAGTGACAGCCTGTCACTTCCTCCCACTATCATGGAGGGAGGCAGCATGGGAGGGAGAGGAGGCAGCTGCAGCATGAGGTGAGATGCCCAGACCCCTCAGTCCCATCAGCAGCAGCAGGACCAGGACTCCAAGCCACCCTCCTGGACACATAAGGTAAGCTAACACGAGTGTGGCTGGAGATATTAAAAATATCACTTGTGTGTGTGTATGAGTGTGTGTGTGTGTGTGTTAATGAGTTAGTGTGTGTGTATGTGTGAGTGAGTGTGTGTGTGTGTGTGTATGAGTGTATGTGTGTCAGGATGTGCATCTGTGTGTGTGTGTGTCAGGGTGTGCATCTGTCTGTGTGTGTATGTGTGTGTCAGGGTGTGCATCTGTGTGTGTGTGTCAGGGTGTGCATCTGTGTGTATCAGGGTGTGCATCTGTGTTTGTGTGTGTGTGTGTGCGTGTGTGTCAGGGTGTGCATCGGTGTGTGTGTGTTTATATGGTAGTGTCCTTCTGTGTTGATGTGTGTGCCTGTGTGCGCACACACATTTGTGTGTCAGGATATGCATCTGTGCATGTGCATCTGTGTGTCAGAATGTGTGTTTTTATGTCTGTGTGTGGATCTGTATCATGGTGTGTGCATGTATCAATGTTTGTGTGTGTCAGAGTGTGTGTGTATATGTCAGTGTATGCGTGTTTTAAGTTGTGTGTATGCGTTGGTGTGTATCTATGTGTGTTTATGTGTCAGTGTTTATATAATTTGTGTGTATGTATATCTGTGTAAGCATGCATGTATGTATGTGGTAGTGTGTGTGCATACATCCAAGCAGTCATACACCAGCACAACATAGAAACACAAACATTACATACAAACACACCCCTTCACATAAACACAAATGTACATCCGCATTTAAAAGTGAACATTACATTCAGACACACCCCTACAATCAAACACAAAAATTACATACAAACACACCCCCGCAATCAACCACTAACATTACATACAAAAACACCCCTGTATTAAAACACTAAAACTATATACAAGCACCCCTTCATAAACCAACACTGTACATTACACTATAGCGCTCTTAAAAGCTGCAGCGCTGTACAGATATACATCTGTATACAGATATACAACCTTGGAAAAATACTGACATTTTAAGGGCGCCTTGAACCTAAAAAGTTTGGGAACCACTGGTATAACTTATAGCAAATTTTAGAAGGGATGTTTCCAATTTATAATAAAATAAATAAATAACATATTAACCTATGCAGTACGAACATTGATTAAATATTCAGTGCGATGACATGGCGCACTGTGCAATATATTTTAATGCAGAAGACAATTGAGCGAATAACAGGCAGAGTGTTGCCTTTGCGGTCACCACCACCACTTGTACGTAACAATTTAGCATTTTATTCTTGTTCGGGATAAATTTCCTTGCTTTCGTTTTATCTAAACCTTCTAGGTTGCATCAGGTAACTTACTATAAATAGATACATTTTGCATAAATTCATTTTATGGCTAACTCACACTACACATTGATCCAGTGCAGCTGGGGTTAGAATGGAAAACGGATTAGGAGACCTTAAACAGGCTATGCTTCGTTAAAATGCAAGAGGCTGACCTGATATATAAACATTCCCAGACTTTGGAGTAAATGTCCTAAAAGCGACACAAGGGCGCTGTCCTTACGTCTTCCGGGGATAGTAACAGACAGCGATGCCCGATATATAAATACAATACTCACAATTAGGTAATTTTTCTTAAAAGGGGGCTGGCACTTCTCTTAGGAATAAATTTAAAGCGTACAAAGCATGGAAAATGTACAACTTTGAATGAAGACCAAAATGTGTACAAACTTGACGGCTGACCCAAAACCGAGCTATCCCGAATAACACACAGATACTTTATTGTGTGGATAAGGTAAACAGCCACAACTTTATTTAACTTATAAACATGCCACAATTGAAATTCTAAACAACCTGCCAGCCCGTGTGAGGTTTACCCAGCAGACAGTTTTTCCACGTTGTTCCCATAAGTCCAATGCAGTCTGCCTACTGCCATTGGCCCTTAGCAGACTACGACTCCCCAAGTTAATCCCGCACATCAAGTCTATTTCTACTGCGCTGGCGAGTAATGCCACCACCTCGATGCCAATAGCGCACTATTCCAAACCCCAATTAAAGATATCTAAACCAAAGGGAGATAAATGTAACCCATCAGGACTCATTAAATCAGAATTTGCACCTTCCAGATCCTCATGTCAGACCACTATTCCCCCTAGGTGGTGCACAAAATGCGACACTGAAATATTTCATTTGCACCTACAACGCTCTAGCCAAGCTGACTTTCAGGTGGTGGTCCCACCCCTTTTTGTGCTGCAACACCCTTTTTCTGGGCCCCCTTGCTCATTATTTGCATTTGGCATTGCTAGTGACATGAATCGCATTACTGGCGATGCACCCTCACGACTCAACCAATTCTGCTTATACCCGTTCGCATCAAATGCAAAACCTAAGTTGCTGCCATAGCTCCTGTCCTCTGCAAAACGAGTGGCCCAATAAATGAAGGAATGGCCCAGGATCCATACATAATAGGGACCCCAATGACCAGCTACCAGCACATGGACCTCCTCTTAATCCAATTCGGAGGACTACTGTGTCCATCCACTTTGGCCCTGGAGGGGGGCCATCTCTGACATCTGCCACTGTGGATTGGGGATCCAAGATGTCAAAGTGCTTCCCTGTGTCGATGTCAAGTGCTTGGCCCGCATGGCATTCTGGGAATCCCACGATGCTCATGCATTGGTTATCCTGCATTGTGATGTCACTTTTGGAAGCACCTGAAACGATGACCAAGAACTCCTCAAGCATGTGGACTTCCTGTTGCCATCTTGTGATTGGACACTCTCAAGCTAAGCAGACTTCTATTGCCTCATTGATGGACCTCTGGATCCTGAACTCCCCATGTCTGGGTGCTGATATTGTCCAGAACCCCACCTTGAGCCACACGCTGCCACGTTTCACCAAGGCTAGGGGAAAGTAATCCTCAGCCAACTTTCTAAAAGTCTCCACCATTTTACCCCTATAATGCAGGCTATCCCAAATTTGCATCATTTTAACCCCTAATTCAAGCCCCCATCTTACAGGCAGCGGTCATGTTCACCATCCTGCTGTAGTGGTTATTGTGCCAGTAGTGCATGGTACCCTGGGTAGGCCTCAACTGCTTGGCCTTCCTACTGCTTCTCGGAAGAGACTCAGAAGGTCCTGCTGCATCCCAGCAAAGATCTCCTCCAGAGATGCCCAGCAATGGGATCGACTGTAAGCCTGGAGCTTGGCCCTCACAGCCTCTCTGTAATCCTCAGCCATCTTCCTAAAACCCTCTCTAATCACTGGTGTATCCTCTTGTCACATTATGCAGTCCAGCAAAGAAAACCAAGTAAGGCTCGCTCAACTTCTTCTTCGCTTGACTGGTAAGTCTCCACCGTTTTACCCCTATAATGCAGGCTATCACAAATTTGCATAATTCTAACTCCTAAGTCTAGCCCCCAAGCTTACAGGCAGCGGTCATGTTCGCCATCCTGCTGTAGTGGTTATGGTGCCAGCAGTGCACCTTAACCGTAAACAGCTAAACCGTAAGAACTGGTTGATGCACTGCTTGGTTCAGTAGAATAAAGTTGTCAAACGTTTCCTAAATGGTTTGACTATTTTCACTGGGAGGGGGCCAGGGTACTCCTGGCACTATAACCACTAAAGCAGATCTTAGGGGCTATGGTGCCTGGAGTGTTTCCTAGTGCATATACAGAATATTAATATTAACTCTAAATCCATTTATTGGTTAACTATTTTTTTCTGTTTTACTTATTCATTCTTACTAAAAAAAATTATTGTAGAGGAAAATGTAAGTTGTTTTTTGTTACACAGCACATATTCATGAAGAAATCCTGCCTATTTAGTGAGTGATTTACATTCAGGCCCGTCTTTAGCGCGGGGCAAACGGGGCAGCTGCCCCGGGCCCCCCAGAGCAGCTGCCCCGTGGGCCCCGTGGGCCCCGCGATTTGAGCAGCCCCCATGTACCCTGCGGTGCGGCTCTGTGCAGCCCGCCAACTAAGGAGGCCCCCCGGGTGGCCCATGCACTAAGGGCCACCCGGTAATCATGTGTGAGCAGGAGTCAGTCGGGCGCTGTGACACTTAAACAGCGCGACCGGACCCCTTCCTGTACCGGCTGGGAGGAAGTGAGTGCCGCGCGTCACTTCCTCCCACCGGAGATAATAGCCGTGCGGGAGGAGAAAGGCAGGAGGAGGGGAGTTCCAGAGGAGAACTCCCATCTGCCTCAGCCTGCCACTGGACCCCAGGGAAACCACCCTCCAGGAAAAGGTAAGAACCTGGAGGGTGGCTAAATGTGTGTGTGTGTGTGTCAGTAGTATGTCGGTGTATGTCAGTATGTCTGTGTGTGTGTGTGTGTGTGTGTGTCAGTATGTCTGTGTGAGTGTGTCAGTATGTCTGTGTGTCAGTATGTCTGTGTGTCAGTATGTGTGTGTGTGTGTGTATGTCAGTATGTCTGTGTGTGTGTGTCAGTATGTCTATGTGTGTGTGTGTGTGTCAGTATGTCTATGTGTGTGTGTGTGTCTGTGTGTGTGTGTGTCAGTATGTCTGTGTGTGTCAGTATGTTTGTGTGTGTGTATGTCAGTATGTTTGTGTGTGTATGTCAGTATGTTTGTGTGTGTGTGTGTGTGTGTGTATGTCAGTATGTCTGTGTGTGTGTGTATGTCAGTGTGTGTGTGTATGTCAATATGTCTGTGTGCGTGTGTGTGTGTGTGTCAGTATGTCTGTGTGCGTGTGTGTGTGTGTGTGTCAGCATGCCTGTCGGTGTGTATGTTAGTATGCCTGTGTGTGTCAGTATGTCTGTGTGTGTGTCAGAATGCCTGTGTGTGTCAATACATCTGTCAGTGTAGGTGCCTGTGTGTGTTTCAGTATATCTGTCAGTGTATGTGTCTGTGTGTGTTTGTATGTATGTATGTGTGTGTCAGTATGTCTGAATGTATATAAGTATATATTTGTGTCAGTGTATGTGTGTCAGTATGTATCTGCGAATGTTTTAATATATCTGTCTGTGTGTGTATGTGTCAGAAGGTCTGTCAGTGTGATTGGGGGTTGGGCGTAATTGGGGGGGGGGGGGAGGAAGGGGCAGGGCCTAGGGGGCCCAAGAAAATGCTTTGCCCAGGGTCCTATTCATATTATAGACGGCCCTGTTTACATTAAGTATGGTTAAATAAAATGACGAGAAGGAATTACTATGCAGAAGAGTTTATCCATCCGCTACACCACTTTATCCCACCTAGAACTAGTACCCAGTTAAAATACTTGACTCTTACTTACCCACACTCAGTCATGCCACACACATTTCACCACTACTCTCACTGAATCCCTCTGACTACGGCTAAATTCATCTTCTACATCAGAACACTACTCCTAAGCAGAGGCGGCTCTAGACTTTATGAGGCCTTAGGCGAAACGCAAACATGAGGCCCCACTAACAAAAAAGTGTCACATATACACATTGACGCACTGTCTACCTGTGTATGTGCCTGAGAGTGTGTCTGACAGAGAGTATCCTTGTGTGTGCGAATGTATGTCTCTGTGAGCATGTTTGCGTTTTTGTCTGAGACCCTATGTGTATGGGGTAGCTGATGGTGAGAGGGAGCGGGGGGTGTGATGGTGAGAGGGAGTGGACGGTGATGGTGAAAGGGAGCGGGGGGTTGATGGTAATGTGAGAGGGAGCAGGGGGTGATAGTAATGTGAGAGTGAGAGGGGGTAATGTGAGAGTGAGGGGGTTAATGTGAGAGTGAGGGGTTAATGTGAGAGTGAGGGGGTTAATGTGAGAGTGAGAGGGGGTAATGTGAGAGTGAGAGGGGGTAATGTGAGAGTGAGAGGGGGGTAATGTGAGAGTGAGAGGGGGGTAATGTGAGAGTGAGAGGGGGGTAATGTGAGAGTGAGAGGGGGTAATGTGAGTGAGAGGGGGGTAATGTGAGAGTGGGGGGGTAATGTGAGAGTGGGGGGGTAATGTGAGAGTGGGGGGGTAATGTGAGAGTGGGGGGGTAATGTGAGAGTGGGGGGGTAATGTGAGAGTGAGAGGGGGTAATGTGAGAGTGAGAAGGGGGTGATGTGAGAAGGAGGGGGTGATGGTGAGTGGGGGGAAGCTGAGGGTGGTGACGGAGGGTTATGCTGAGGGTGGTGATGCTGAGGGTGGTGGGGGGTAATGCTGAGGGTGGTGAGGGGTGATGCTGAGGGTGGTGATGCTGAGGGTGGTGGGGGGTGATGCTGAGGGGGGTGATGCTGAAGGTGGTGGGGGGAGTGATGCTGAGGGGTGGTGAAGCTGAGGGTGGGGTGAGGCTGAGGGTGAGGCTGAGGGTGAAGGGGTAATGGTGAGGGTGGTGGGGGTGAGGCTGAGGGTGGGCAGGGGTGAAGCTGAGGGTGGGCAGGGGTGAAGCTGAGGGTGGGCAGGGGTGAAGCTGAGGGTGGTGGGGGGTGAAGCTGAGGGTGGTGGGGGGTGAAGCTGAGGGTGGTGGGGGGTGAAGCTGAGGGTGGTGGGGGGTGATGGTGGTGGGGTGATGGTGACGGTGGTGGTGGGTGTAGCTGAGGGTGGTGGGGGTGAGGCTGAGGGTGGTGGGGGTGATGGTGGGGAGGGGTGATGGTGAGGGTGGTGAGGGGCGATGGTGGTGGGGGGTGATGGTGGTGGGGGTTAAGCTGAGGGTGGTGGGGGGTGAGGCTGAGGGTGGTGATGGTGGATGATGGTGGTGGGGAATGAGGCTGAGGTTGGTGGGGGGTGATGGTGACGGTGGTGGGGGGGTGAAGCTGATGGTGGTGGTGGGTGTAGCTGAGGGTGGTGGGGGTGAGGCTGAGGGTGGGCAGGGGTGAAGCTGAGGGTGGGCAGGGGTGAAGCTGAGGGTGGGCAGGGGTGAAGCTGAGGGTGGGCAGGGGTGAAGCTGAGGGTGGGCAGGGGTGAAGCTGAGGGTGGTGGGGGGTGAAGCTGAGGGTGGTGGGGGGTGAAGCTGAGGGTGGTGGGGGGTGATGGTGGTGGGGTGATGGTGACGGTGGTGGTGGGTGTAGCTGAGGGTGGTGGGGGTGAGGCTGAGGACGGTGGGGGTGATGGTGGGGAGGGGTGATGGTGAGGGTGGTGAGGGGTGATGGTGGTGGGGGGTGATGGTGGTGGGGGGTGATGGTGGTGGGGGTTAAGCTGAGGGTGGTGGGGGGTGAGGCTGAGGGTGGTGATGGTGGATGATGGTGGTGGGGAATGAGGCTGAGGTTGGTGGGGGGTGATGGTGACGGTGGTGGGGGGGGTGAAGCTGGTGGTGGTGGGTGTAGCTGAGGGTGGTGGGGGTGAGGCTGAGGGTGGTGGGGGTGATGGTAGGGAGGGGTGATGGTGAGCGTGGTGGGGGTGATGGTGGTGGGTGGTGAGGCTGAGGGTGGTGGGGGGTGAGGCTGAGGGTGGGGAGATGGTGGTGGGGGTGAGGCTGAGGGTGGGGTGATGGTGGTGGGGTGAGGCTGAGGGTGGTGATGGTGGGTGATGGTGGTGGGGAATGAGGCTGAGGTTGGTGGGGGTGATGGTGGTGGGGGGGGTGAAGCTGATGGTGGTGGTGGGTGTACCTGAGGGTGGTGGGGGTGATGGTGGTGGGGGTGAGGCTGAGGGTGGTGGGGGGTGAAGCTGAGGGTGGTGGGGGTGATGGTGGTGGGGGGTGAGGCTGAGGGTGGTGGGGGGTGATGGTGAGGGTGGGGGTGAGGCTGATGGTGGTGGGGGGTGAAGCTGAGGGTGGTGGGGGTGATGGTGGTGGGGGGTGAGGCTGAGGGTGGTGGGGGGTGATGGTGAGGGTGGGGGTGAGGCTGATGGTGGTGGGGGGTGAAGCTGAGGGTGGTGGGGGTGATGGTGGTGGGGGTGAGGCTGAGGGTGGTGAGGGTGATGGTGGTGGTGAGGCTGAGGGTGGGGTGGTGGGGGTGAGGCTGAGGGTGGTGGGGTTGATGGTGGTGGGGGATGAAGCTGAGGGTGGTGGGGGGTGATGGTGGTGGGGGGTGAGGCTGAGGGTGGTGGGGGGTGATGGTGAGGGTGGGGGTGAGGCTGATGGTGGTGGGGGGTGAAGCTGAGGGTGGTGAGGGTGATGGTGGTGGTGAGGCTGAGGGTGGGGTGGTGGGGGTGAGGCTGAGGGTGGTGGGGGTGATGGTGGTGGGGGTTGAAGCTGAGGTTGGTGGGGGGTGATGGTGGTGGGGGTGAGGCTGAGGGTGTTGGGGGTGATGGTGGTGGTGGGGGGTGAAGCTGAGGGTGGTGGGGGGTGATGGTGGTGGTGGGGGGGGTGAAGCTGAGGGTGGTGGGGGTGAGGCTGAGGGTGTTGGGGGTGATGGTGGTGGGGGGTGAAGCTAAGGGTGGTGGGGGTGATGGTGGTGAAGCTAAGGGTGGTGGGGGTGATGGTGGTGGTGGTGGGTGAGCCTACCTTTCCCTGGTGGTCCAGTGGGCTCCCTGGTGGTCCGGTGGCCCCTGCTCCCGGTCTGCAGCTCCACAGAGCTGCAGACCGTGTAATCTCGCGAGATTCAGAGCGTTGCCGTGGTAACCCGCGGCAACGCTCTGATTGGCCAATTCTCGCGAGTCACATGGTCTGCAGCTCTGCACACTGCGGAGCTGCAGACCAGTGTCTGCGGTGGCCGGCCTGGCAGCAAGGAGGGGCCTCGCACCCGGCGGCATACTGGGCAAGCCGCCGGGCCCCCTCCTGGTGTCAGGTCTTCGGTCACTGACCGAGGACCTGACACACTCTGCTAACAGGCGGTTTAGGCGGCCGCGAGGCCCCCGCCAGCGCGAGGCCTTAGGCGGCCGCCTAAACCGCCTAATTAGAGAGCCGCCTCTGCTCCTAAGATTGGGTTGTATCCATGTCTCGGGTCTTTCATTTAGAATAGGGGCAGCTTCGGTCTCCTTCAACACTGACACTCCAGTGCATATTATTAAAAGATTGGGCAGATGGAAATCCTCAGTCTACAACCGATATATTCCTCATCCCGAGAAAGAAATTAGGAAAGCTTTTAAAAGTTTGGCTTTGTAAATTTGAAGCAATAAGTGTGTCTTTCTTTAATACCTTTTCACCCTCTTTCCATGAACCTGATTTACATATATTACTAATATGTTTCTGAACATATATATTATATTATTCACTCACTCACTCTCTGGGCCGGCCTAAGACATCATGCTGCCTAGGTCCAACGATAAACGACTATGGGGGATAATGTATAATAAACACAGGTTACTGGCTATGGGGGGATAATGTATAATAAACACAGGTTACTGGCTATGGGAGGGATAATGTATAATAAACACTGGTTACTGGCTATGGGAGGGATAATGTATAATAAGCACAGGTTACTGTCTATGGGAGGATAATGTATAATAAACACAGGTTAATGGCTATGGGAGGGATAATGTATAATAAACACAGGTTACTGGCTATGGGGAGATAATGTATAATAATCACAGGTTACTGGCTATGGGAGGGATAATGTATAATAAACACAGGTTACTGGCTATGGGGGGATAATGTATAATAAACACAGGTTACTGGCTATGGGGGATAATGTATAATAAACACAGGTTACTGGCTATGGGGGGGATAATGTATAATAAACACAGGTTACTGGCTATGGGGGAGATAATGTATAATAAGCACAGGTTACTGGCTATGGGGGGATAATGTATAATAAACACAGGTTACTGGCTATGGGAGGATAATGTATAATAAACACAGGTTACTGGCTATGGGAGGATAATGTATAATAAACACAGGTTACTGGCTATGGGAGGATAATGTATAATAAACACAGGTTACTGGCTATGGGAGGATAATGTATAATAAACACAGGTTACTGGCTATGGGAGGATAATGTATAATAAACACAGGTTACTGGCTATGGGAGGATAATGTATAATAAACACAGGTTACTGGCTATGGGGGGATAATGTATAATACACACAGGTTACTGGCTATGGGGGGATAATGTATAATAAACACAGGTTACTGGCTATGGGGGATAATGTATAATAAACACAGGTTACTGGCTATGGGAGGATAATGTATAATAAACACAGGTTACTGGCTATGGGGGGATAATGTATAATAAACACAGGTTACTGGCTATGGAGGATAATGTATAATAAACACAAACACAAAAAAAAAAGAAAAAAAAAAAAGAATGCAGCTTCAGAATTAATCTAAATTGTATGCTGTCTAGGAGGTGGGAGGGTCTGGGAGAGAGGGTCTGCTGCTGATTGGCTGGAATGTGTCTGCTGATTGTGAGGTACAGGGTCAAAGTTTACTCAATGATGCCGAATAGGGGGCGAACCGAACATCACATATGTTCGCCATCCGTGGCGAACGCGAACAAGATATGTTCGCCGGTTAACTATTCGCCATCGAACCGTTCGGGACATCACTATCAGTAGATAGATGCAAACCAGGATATTCTGTTCTAGAATAATTCATATGACCTGAGAAATCGAACTGGCACATGGAGTCGAGTTTTAATTTTTATATTTTATTTTCCTTTTTTAGACGCAACTGGAAGTTTTTACCTTCTTTTTGATCAACAACAGAATCAGCGATTTGACAACATGAACTTGTATTTACTACATTAACAAAAAGAAACCAATACATTTATAAAGACAATATGATACTACAACTCTCATCATACATAAAAAAATAAACATTTTCCAGTAGCTGGCCTTTTAATCCTAGACTATATATAGCAAGTGACAGAGGTCCTATGGTTTAGTTACTAGGGGAGAAAGAGCTATTTTACCAGTGAAAGCACTATCACGCAGGCTGCATTATGCTCTTAACTAAATACAGCTATAAGTTTCAGACAGTGCTTACTTATTGCCATTACATGTTTACTTTGAGAACTGATAAGGCCCATAAGAGGTCATCTAGTTCATCCTTTGTCATCTCTGATGTGCGTTGACTTGGAAAAAAAGAAGATCAAATTTCACTAAAGCAATTTTCAATTTTATGTCCAGCGGAAAATTACAAAATCTTTCTCGCTCTGAACATTTTCTAAATTTTTTTTTTTTTTAACACGTTATCAGATATATTTATTACAGTGCAAATTCTGTATATTATTGGAAGTTCTCTTCATGAACTTCCCAACAGCATGTAGACCCGGTGCTCTTAAAATAAACATGCCAACAGGACCAATTCTAACTTCCCATCTACATGCCCTCCCATAAGCGAGATACACTATACGGGGAAATAAACGGCCAATAAGAAGTGGTTTAGTCTTACCAGTGGCAGCGAAAGGGTTTGTCGATTGCATTGTTTTTAGTTAATAACACATTAGACAGCATTTAGCTGCTTTTCCAACCTTAGTGTCGGAGCATATCAGCAATTAGCTACTTGCAAATCACCTCACCCACACATTACATTGAAATTATCCTGACTGCCGTGGTGAGCAGCTAATTACATCTCTTTCTGAAGGACGAGTTCCCATCAAGGCTAGTTTTAAAAAAAAAAATATTTGTAATAATAGATTTCAATGCAAAACGCTACGGGCAGCAAAAAATAACAACAGTACGGAGACTCAACCAATCACCTGGCAGATAAAAGCAGGAATAAATCCATTAGTATAATTGTCATACTATTTAATACATGTGATTTTTAATTGCTCGTAAAGATGAATTCTTTACTTTGTTCAAAGAACAAACTTACTTACATAAATGTGGCCACTTTCTTGTACCCAGGTGTCACGTGTGATGCTGTGTGTATACGTGTTTTTTAGTCCTTACAAATTTATGAAAATACACAGAATTAATACAATATGCTTCTACATAAAAACAAAATTCCTATATTGTTCCCATAATGTCCGTGACCGTGAGATGTAATTATTACCCGGGTGGGCGCAGAGGAGACGCACGTGAGGGCCAAGGAGGACTCCTTGATTTTGTCGAACTCCGAAACGTTTTATTTGACAGATTTGTCCAAAGGACTTGTCAATCAGGCATCAAAACTCATTATACCATAACCACTACAATGGGCTGTGTCTGTGTTTTTCTGACTGTCATTCTGCCAGCCTACCCCCCAATTTTCTTATCCATCCCCCGCCACAGCACAGAGCTTGACCACCTCAAGCTACCTGAGCGCCCCCCATCTGCCTTTAGGCCCCCCATTCGCCTACACAGAGCATGTCTTAAACCTTTCTGAAAAGCCAAATTTAAGAAATATATGCCCACATCCAAAACGCCCCCAAACCGACACTACTACTCACCAATTCACTGATATGGAAAGCTCAAAAAAATGCCCAAACGGTTGCCACCGAAAACAACAAAATTTCAAAGTGAGAAAAACATAGAGCTTGCAATCCCCCAACCAGCCGTAGGAGCAAATCAAACGAGACTAGCCTGACACACCAGAAAGTGCTTGGTTCAGCCTTACCACTCATTTCACTTGAAGAGGAAAGCCAACGCTGCCAGGCTACGATCAACGACCGACGGTGAGGCCCCAGACGCAAACAACCAACACAGAAACCATAACAAAACAGTACACCCCAACGCAGCATCCCAAGAATCCCACACTTTACTGTATGCCGCTCAAGTGCTTGATGTCAACGAATCCCTGATTAGTCCTCCAAGCATGAAGTCCCGAGCTCCAACATTTCGACCGGGCAAGGTAAACCTTCCGCCTGTACCACTGGTGCCTCTGCACGGAATCTTGCCCACTGGAAATGAGAAAGCGAATCAGTGATTACGTTCAAGAAGACTGGTACATGACGTGCATGAAAAACAATATATATATATATTTTTTTGTAAATCTAGTTCATGAAAAACAATATTAAGTTGCATGCAGTGCAGAACAAAGCGATGTAGCAGCCGTACCACAGGAATTGAAGAGGCTGACAAGTTATTTACCGCGTCCACCACCGACATGTTATAAGTGATGAAGACGACTTTCCTGTCACGCAATATGGGTCCCCAAAATGACAAAGCCCCCAGCAATGCAAATAGTTCAAAAAATGGCAAATTCCGAATAAGCGAGCTCGAAGACCAAGATGAAGGCCACCGTTCAGCGGACTATTGGCCAGCAAAGTACTGTACCCAACGCATCCATGAACAATTCCAAGGCGGGCGATGAGACTGCCTTGTCCCGAAAGAAAATCCATCCATTAAAATCATACAAGAATATTTCCCAAATACCCAAGTCCTCCTTCATGGTTCCCAACACCCTGATGAAATGATTCGGCGACCTTATTCCACAGGTGGCTTTGGTCAAGAATCTATTGAACACCCTTCCAACGGGGATCACCCAACACGCAAAATTCAAGCGACTGCAGATTGCGTAAGGTCACTGTTTTAGACCCCCGAACCTCAGCAATCGCTTCCCGAAGAGCAACTAACTTGTCCTCCGGTAAACGACATTCGCCTGCCACGGTGTCGATTTCGAGCCCCAAGAAACTTAGACACATTGAAGGCCATATGGTTTTGTCACCCGCCAAAGGTCCCCCAAAGATATTAGAACCCCATGGGCAGAAGATGATGCCGAGGCACCTCCAGCGGCTCCAGCTGATGCAGTTTTACCACGCTTGAAGCATCAATTAAAACCGTGTGCTCCGCCGCAACCTGAACACGGGTGCTTGAAACGGCATGTCCCTCGTTGAACAGCCATTAATATCCCATCCTGTGGATAGCTGACAAGGTAGAAGAGGAAGCGGCGCCAGCCCCACTTTGAAAGGGCAGCGTTTTTTGCGCCATCATTAGTTTCATCCAGAGCGGGAGGTCCATTTGGTCCCACCGCATGCCTGGATTGGGCGACAGACGCTGACAAAACTGTTCGTCATATCTCCACCATGCGAGACCCCCATACGTGCGATAGGATTCCCAGACCCCATCAAGATAACAAAACAATTGGGAGCACTTATCCGGCGATTTCTCTCCTAACACAGTAGCCAAGATACAGAAAGTCCTAAGTCAATTTCCGAAAGTTTTAGGAACCTTCCTATACCTACGTCTCTTGTCTTTCTCTTCTTTCTTGGAATCCTTCTTGTCCTCTTCTTTAAAGTCTAAATAGTCCTCTAGAGTAAGGTAATCCTATCTTTGACTTTGTGCTTTAGATGGCAGCCCAAAGGACCCACAAAAGAGACGTGCACGTTTTAGTATGCACTGCCTACCGCACTCATAGCCACCACCGAGGTACCTGGTTCCACCGATCCACCCCTTAGCGACCCTGGGACCCACGCCTGACTAAAATAACGTTTGTCCCTTTTTCCTGAACTTCAAGAGTGAAGAAATGTCTTTAAACCCTCCATCAGTTCCTCTGAATATGGTGCAAGATGTGACTCACCAACCGAACCCCGTACGTATTCTGATCCTAGGGCTGCTCCCTGGTGTATGCCGTATGTAATTCCTGGTTAAGCCATATCCAATCGAGCTTCCTTGTCCTGAAGACTCCTTATGCTTGCAGCTTCACGATCTGGCGACCTGGAAAAAGAAAAGGACATCCTGGAGAGGCCGTCACCAATACTCCCAAACCTCCTGGCCTCTCCTTGAGCCCCTGTTCGTGAGCAACAACGTCTGGACCTGTCGTCCTGACCCTTACGACTGTACACGTCTCTAGCAGATCCCCTTGCACAACTGCCAGGGAGCCTCTGTGGATGGACCTGGAAGCACTTCTCCTAGGACAAGGCGACCAAACCGGTTAGTTGTAGTGTCTTTTGTCCTGGCTACAGCTAGGTGAGCCCCTACTGGCGTTGTCATTTCTGCTCCTACGTCTGCCAGTCCCACTACCTCCTGAGGAACCTGGGGACCTGGTTAAATGATCCTGAGTGTGGCTAGTCCTGCCCACTCGTTCCCCTGCAGATCCAAAGTCAGCAGAAGTGTCATGTACTGGAGGGGGCACCCTGCTGTGATGAGAAGTGACGCTGCTACATATCGCGTATGTACTTTTTTCAGTATTCCGCCTTGCTGCCTGAAGCCACTGCACAATATGGGAGGATGACTGGGATGCTGAGGTAATAAACCATGGAGATCTAGGTGGCTGCCCTCCATCAACCCAACCCCTATGTGAGTCTAGGAGTGCCAACATACTTCTGGTGTCCAAACCCTTACTGGTTGTTGCGTCCTGGGAAACACCTGGCTGTGACTGGGTCTCCCCAGCTTCTCCACCTATCACATTGCCCTCAGTGTCCCTGCTTTTTTCCTCTCCTAGTAGCACTCCCATGGAAGTGGGGGCCCACCGCAGGCTTCCTCCATGCTGTTCCACTCCTGGTAGCGCCCCCAGAGGCCTGGGGATCTACCGCAACTGGGTTACGTGCTGTCCTTGTGACTGCTGCCAAGCCGACCTCCATGACGTGCAGCTGCACCGGAACGTCGTCCACGAACCTGCATCTCCACTCTCCATCCTGGAATCCTGGTCTAGAAGGGAAGGGCTCCTCCGCCGATACGGTCCGCGATTCTCTCCAGGGCTCAATAGCGCCTGTATCCCAGAGTCTCCTGCTGCTCCAATCGAAGTTCCCAACCGCTCCTGCATCCAGGCCATACCACGGTCTGTCACAGCTGCCTGGACACTGCCAGTGAAGGCTTCCACATCCCGGTCTGCATCCATGGAACCTGAAAGACAAAAGACACAAATCCCACACCAACGGGCTGCTGGACAACAACAAATAAGTGGGAATTAAATTTAAAATGGAGTCTCCCTAAAAATGGCGGCTATTTATAACAAATTAAACTAGTCCACTCCCCCTAGCCATATGCCTGCCTCCTAGCTAAGTCAAGGCCCACTCCACTTAGCTCACAAACACGTATTCCTGACCCTATAGTGTTAAAAACACCATTTGGGTGGCTTGCCCCCCTGCCTTGACAGCCTTAAAAGGTACTAAAACGTACCTTATTTCCATAGCTGGTCACGCCTGTGATCTGCCTCCTTACTGCCATAATCGGAATTAAATGATTTCGGCCAATCCAATGCTTTCCCATAGGGAAAGCATTGGATTGGCTGAAATTGGCAAAGAGACAGGGTGGGGCCAAACGCCAGCTAAACCAATCAGCACCTCCTCATAGAAATGCATTGAATCAATGCACCTCTATGAGGAAAGTTCAGTGTCTCCATGCAGTGGGTGGAGACACTGAATGTCAGTCACACTGTGCAGCACTGCCCCAGGAGGCACCTCTAGTAGGCATCTGAGGAGTGACCACTTGGAGGTGTCCCAAGGGGGCAATGTAAACACTGCCTTTGCTTTGAAAAGGCAGTGTTTACATGAAAATGCTTGCAGGGAATGATTATAGTCACCAGAACAACTACATTAAGCTTTATATATATTTTTTTAAACCCTCTTTTCTAACAAAAAAAATGCGGCTCTGGTGCGCGGTAAGGAAAGTTTAGCATCAAAAAAGATACATAAGTGGGCGGTAGGTATTAAAAGGTAAACTACAACTGAATAAAAGGGTTATTCCACTTCAGTGATTCGATGGGGTAATGGCGCCTGGAGTTTGTAAGTGCAAAAGTTCTGGACTGGTTAATATGAATTATTTGCAAACAGCATGCTGACAACAAACAGTCAATGGCGGCACACCTCCCCCCCCCCCATGTTCCCCCTAGATGCTTGCCCTTGATGCTAGAGTAGCAATAAGTTTATGATTTATTTATTTATTTAAGCATTGACAAAGGTACCAGTACAGCATGAATTACTCTAATCAAAACCAGAGTTTTCTTAAAGCACTGTTTTTTGATTGGAGTAACCCTTAAAAGGCACACTATAGGCACAGTGGCGTCGCTAGGGGGGGTGCCAGAGGGGGCCATGCCCCCCCCCACATCATGCTGTGCCCCCCTTTGGGCCCCCCCCAAATGCTAGCAACTTCCTGCCCATGTGTTTAAAATCTATTCCCTCGGGCTGTAACAGTGTGTGAGTCTGTAACAGTGTGTGAGGCTGTAACAGGGTGTGAGTCTGTAACAGTGTGTTACAGCCCGGGGGAGGGAATGCAGGGCAGAGCAGCTGGAACTGCTGGGTGTTTTCAGCAGCTTCCCTGGCACAGGCCCCGCCCCAAAACGAAGCCCCGCCTCCGCACATAAGTCCCGCCCCCCACCGTTAAGCAGCAGCCAATGCTGCTGCTGGAAAGGATGAAAGATGGCTGTCTGACCCCCAGCAACAGGCTCCAGTGACAGGTAGGCTTAATGTGCTTGTGTGTGTGTGTGTGTCTGTCTGTCTGCTAGTGAGGAAGCTTGTGTGTGTGTGTATGGACTCAGCAGTCTCTCTGTGTGTGTGTGTATGGATTCAGCAGTCTGTGTGTGTGTGTGTATGGACTCGGCAGTCTCTCTGTGTGTGTGTGTGTGTGTGTATGGACTCAGCAGTCTCTGTGTGTGTGTGTGTCTGTGTATGGACTCAGCAGTCTCTCTCTCTGTGTGTGTGTATGGCTTCAGCAGTCTGTGTGTGTGTGTGTGTGTGTATGGACTCAGCAGTCTCTGTGTGTGTGTGTGTGTGTGTGTGGACTCAGCAGTCTGTGTGTGTGTATGGACTCAGCAGTCTCTCTCTCTGTGTGTGTGTATGGACTCAGCAGTCTCTGTGTGTGTGTGTGTGTATGGACTCAGCAGTCTGTGTGTATGGACTCAGCAGTCTGTGTGTGTGTGTGTGTATGGACTCAGCAGTCTCTCTGTGTGTGTGTGTGTGTATGGACTCAGCAGTCTGTGTGTATGGACTCAGCAGTCTGTGTGTGTGTGTGTGTGTATGGACTCAGCAGTCTCTGTGTGTGTGTGTATGGACTCAGCAGTCTGTGTGTATGGACTCAGCAGTCTCTGTGTGTGTGTGTGTGTATGGACTCAGCAGTCTGTGTGTGTGTGTGTGTGTGTATGGACTCAGCAGTCTGTGTGTATGGACTCAGCAGTCTGTGTGTCTTTGTGTGTGTGTGTGTGTCTGTGTGTGTGTGTGTGTGTGTGTATGGTCAGCAGTCTGTATCTCTGTGTGTGTAAGAACTCAGCAGTCTGTGTGTGTGTGTGTGTATGGACTGTATCAAGGGAAATGTGTTTGTTTTTTAATAATCCTTGGTGGAAAATAATGAATTCTCCACCAGGGATTATAAAAAAAACAAAAACAAACACATTGTGTCGGGGGCGGGGCTTAACATGCGTCAGGGGCGGGGTCAAACTGTGGTTAGGGCGGGGTTAAATGTGCCCCCCTACTTTTGTCCCTGGCCCACCATGTGCCCCCCCCTAAAAATGAATCCGAGAGATGCCACTGTATAGGCACCCATATCATTTCAGCTCATTTAAGTGGTCTAGGTGCTGTCTTTCAGCCCCCTTATCCTTGCAATGGTAATTACTGCAGTTTTTGATAAACTGCAATAATTATATTGCAGGGTCAACTCAACCTATCGTGGCTGTCTACCCGCCGGCTGACTTAGGGTTGATGAGTGAAGGCGGAGCCTGAACCAGCACCGAAGGGCATCAGCTCTTTAATCATGTAATCAAAATAAGGGTTTGTTAACCCCTTCTGCACCATAGGGGTCGGGGTGGGATGCGAGGCAGCAGCACTATAGTGAGCTATAGCGCCAGGAAAACTACTTAAATTGAGTGAAAGAGCATATACGCCAAAACATACATAGTGACTGGGTGATGAAATCACAAGCAATAGTAAGCAGCAAGGGTCACTCAAAATACACCAAAGAACGGCTCCCCTTTTTACGTCTATATTTCTAAACTTGTTATTTTAGACTTCCTGTTAGTTTTATAGCGAGTTTGGAAGAAGTCGAATCCCAACTTCTGAAAATATTTGAAATATTGAAAAGTACATCATTCAAAGAAAAAACAACAACTCCCTGCCATTGACCTTTCTACCTATTTCCAAACACCACCCAAATCCGTTACAGCCCCGAGGTGCGTCAAACGAGCGTGAACAAATATCTCATTTTTATTTTATTTATATTACAAATCATAACATCCACATAGAAATGTGTTTTTTTTCCAACCCATTCCACAGACCATAAACAGACTGAAAGGGATTTAAAAAAAAATGTTTTTGCAAATGAGACAAGAGGCCTACTCTTCTTACATTCGTGTAATTGCATAAAATTCAGGCCTGTGCAAACACTGGGGAGCAAAACTTAGGAAAACATCACGTCAGCAGTTATATTATAGAGACCCAGCAGGGCTGTGAATGGGGCAGCTGGGTAAACAGCCACAGACAGAAAGCGGCCTGCTTAGTAGCAAGGCGTGGGATTACGGTGTTTGTGTAATCGATGAAATGTCATTTTGCTCTAGGTGAAAGGAAGAGATTTGACTCTATACAAGGCGTAGTTACTAACAGTAAATTTCCACAAATCAGCCATTTTAGCTTTAACGTGGCCCTGTTACTGTCTACAGTCTTTGCATATTTTTAAAAATTCCCTGTTGATGAGTGCTCTGTTGGGCATCTAGTGGCCGATGGGTGCAGGGAAGTCGAGTTTTACTTATCTGAATCCATCCCTTACGGTCACAAGCAGGGTCTTCCTAATGGTCCTCTTCAGCTCCTGGGTCTGCATCAGACAGAAGCCAGACATAAGTGTTGAACTCCAGCACATGCGCAAGATACAACACTGAGGTCTCTCGAGGAGACGGCAGGACTGCGGGTTCCTCCACAGACAATGTCATTTTCCCTACAGTCATCACTAGTGACAGCTGGAAGAGATGACAAAACCTGACAACTGTAGCTCCACCTTCTCTTAAGTTTTGTCAAGCGTAGATAATATACTAAAACAAAATGGTCCCTTGTTTAACTTATGATATCTTTTGACTGCGTCGGAATTTCATTGAAATTCCATCACAGTCACCCTGAGTATTTCATGAAGATTTTATCATTGCTAAATACTCAATACGCTGTGCGATCAAGACACCCCCCTAGCACACTGCATCTCAGTCCTATACCAAATGATACTACCGACTCACAGTGGAAACCAGCCTCCATACTTTGCCAAATACTGGGAGAGAGACCTGGGGCATACGCTGACAGATGATCAATGGCTAGATGTTTTCGTGAATACACACAAATCCTCATTCAGCACCAAGTACCAGGAATCGGGATTTAAGCTAATCACTCACTGGTATAAGAATCCCGAAAGGATCTCCACCGCGGGCTTAAGCTGTGATCCAGAATGCTGGCGATGCGACAGGTAATTGGGCACGCAATTCCACATTTGGTGGAGCTGCCAAAACATCAAGCCCTTTTGGGAGGGGGTGCATAGGATCCTTACTACAATAACAGATGCCAGCGTGGACTTTACCCCCAAAGCCTATCTTTTACATGTTACCTCAATCTCAATGCCACCCACAAAATACAAAAAGACGGTGATACCGCACTTGCTCAATGCAGCACGCAGCCTTATACCTTGCCACTGGAGACAGAAGACAGTCCCCTCCATTAGAGACTGGATACGCAGAGTGGAAGATATAAGGGAGATCGAGGAACTCATCCTCACATGGACGGGATGGACCCAACGATATCACCAGACCTGGTACCACTGGACAAAATGGCTCTCCGACGATCCGGTGGACGGACGGGAGGCGCGGGGGATGGATCTGTCAGGCCCATCTGGGGTGGGGGGCGGCCCCAGCGGGGGGGGAGGGGTCCGGGAGCACTCTCTAAACTGCGCTGGCCGCACGCTGGCTCCTCCTTTCTACCCCCCCATGGTGTTCATTCCTATGTCTGTTCGCTGCCCTCCTCCTCCCCCTATTCTCCTCTCTCCGATTCCTTCCCCGGTTGTCACCCTTGGTGACCAGGGATAGATACCAGACACCCAAGGGAAGCACGCCCATTAGACATACAACCAGGACCCTACAACACTCCAGTCCCCACAACGACCGAGACGCACAAGGACCCCGACGGGCTACAGAGGGGTTGGAAGAAAGAACAAGAGACGGGTTAGACACTACAAACTAATACAGTATATACCTGTGGGGCACATGATGGGATGATGGGAGGGGATAACTACGTTCACGGGGGGGGGGGGGGTCTCGGTATAAAATTAGATAGTAAGAAAGGAACGGATAGAAGGGGGACCACACGCCGGATCCCACAATACACAGAACCAACCAATACACCAGGGACTAGACGCAACCACATCACACCGACCACAACTACACAAACACAGGGGGAAAGACCCTGGAAGACCCATATTACCAGCTAAGGAATCAGAATGAAAACTGGTATACACACAGTGAAATCTAACAAAAACGAGGGTTCAGTTAAAACGTTGGTTATTGTTATCGTTCATATTATTAAGCTACAATGTTAAGTAGATGTTGGTACGAATGTCAGCTAGACCTACGCACGGACATGCACATCAGACCCAGGCAGACCAGGAGACACCTTATGGAGGAAGGGGCCGACTTAGGTCCGGCTCCAATCCACGCACGTCAAACAACCTGTAATGACCAATATATAGATTGTGATTGTGACTACGCTGTATAATTTTTGTGCTGTTATGAAATCCAATGTACACAACCACACCAGTGCAACAATAAAAAGCTTTAATAACAGAGAATATTGGCATGGCATTGGAAAACATTGCATTGTTTCTTGTTTTTCTCTGAGTGGAAACATGTAGTAAAGTGGGACACACTAAGAGCAAGGCATAATGAGTAGCCAGTGATGGCTGACATTTAGGCCCAGAGGAGGCGGGCTGAAAGCTAGCCGGATAGGAGGCATGTGTGGGTGTGGTGGGTGTGGGTGTAAAATGGGTGTGGCATTTAGATTAAGGGTTTGGGTGGGGTTGTATAAATAACGGACATTTTGTCCCCTTCACCTCAGCCATCTTAAAATAACGGCAAGGTGACAATCTCTTTCCTATCATTGTGTTGCTTTGCTTACCCCACGGCCAGAAGCATGGATATTGACGGAATCCTTGCTGCTCTTCGGGCTGAGGCCCTCCAGGACGGTGGCCGGCACCTGCAGGCCCAGCTGGTAAGGCTGCAGGGTGCCTCCCTGGTAGCTGCTCCCTCTGTCGGCAGCCAGGGTACTCCGCGCCGCCGGGCGCGTCCTCCTACCCGTTATAGCCCCTCGCGGGAGGGTCGGGTGAGGGGTAGGAGCAGGAGCCCTGTTGCCGGCCCGCGCGCCAGGTCCCCCGCGGCCGCGGGCGGCAACGTGTCAGTGCAGCCTGTCGCCTCCTCCCCGAGGCGGTCTAGAGCTACCCGTGCGGCTGCCGCATCTCGGGGAGGTGATGGCCATCCCGCGCCGGTTCCTGCTCCTGTGATCTCGCGGGCCTCCAGGAGGTCGTCCGCGAGATCACTCTCCAGCTCAACGATGGCGACAACCCGAGCACCTGACAGGCGCTCGGCTCATGGTGGATCCCAGGCGGAGCGCGAGCAAGTGAGGTCGGCGTCCGGCTCTTCTTCAGGAGTGGTGAGTAGGCCGCGAGGCGGCAGGGCAACCAGTAGGGGGTTGGGGGTCGGGGGGTCGGGGTATGGAGCCAGGTCCGGCTACTCGTGGGCACAGCCCCCCCCCTTATCATCCTCCCCACTCTGTCTCCCCTGGCCCGGCCACTACCACACTCCCATCAGCCTCATCCGTTCAACAGGCACTTCCATCAGCTTCATCCGCCCAGCATGCACTCCCATCATCCTCATCCAGCCAGCATGCACTCCCATCATCCTCAGCCGGACAGCATGCACTCCCATCAACCTCATCCGTTCATCCTGCATTCTCATCATCCTCAGCCGCCCATCAAGCTCTTCCAACACTATCTCCTGCCCATCCTACCCCCCTTGGCCCCCTCCCTATGGGTCTGATGCCCTCTGCATCTGCCCCGCCATTACCCATGGTCCATGCTGCCCCCTCTGGGGCTCCTTCTGCCATGCCAGTTTTACACACAGTCTTTACCACTTCTGCGGGTCCCCAGTTACCTGGGTTGGGTGGGCAGGGTTCTTTTTCACCTGTCCTGTCTTCACAGGTCACCCCTGGTCGGCTGACAAGTCGGTCCCCCGATGCTGTGACTGGTGCAGTGCTTCCTGCGGTCGCAGTTCCCTTGGGGCCGTTGCAGCCTGGTGGGCATGTTGAAGTCCCGCTACTACCTGTCAATTCAGCTCCAGCAGGTGAGTACTCTGGTATAACGGGGTCGGGTTTGGGGGGCGCTGGCGCAGGGGAGGTGCAAGAATTGGGTTCTGTACTCCAGGCTATGAAGCAGGTTTTGCTAACCCTTGAGCGGGGTTATCGCCCCGGGGCTTCCCCCCCGGTGTCGCTAGATAACCAACTTCGGGCGGGTTGGGCAGGTTCCGCAGGGTCTGATCCTTCTGCAGTCGCGGCGCCAATGCCCGCTAATATAACACAGGCCCCCATCCCCTCAACCTCGGCGTTACTGCCGGTGACGCCGGAATCTGCAGTGGGCACGGCCGGGGACGCCGCTGCTCTCTCGGGTTTGGGGGTTGCTCCGGCTGCGCACGGTGCGGCGTACATGTGCTGGTCAGGCCCTCTGGGCCTCCATCTCACGCCGGAATTGCGCGCCAAAATAGACAAGGGGGAATTTGTTGAAATTTTTTCTCTCCTCCCTATGGAAGATCTTCCCCGGGTTGACGCTGACGCTAAAGAGTCCGAAAAGGACAAAGAAAAGTTTCGGTACCGGAAGATTCCGAAAACTTTCGGAAACTGGATCCGAGCCTTTTCGATCTTAGCCAGCGTGATAGGTGAGAAGACTCCCGCCAAATGTGCTTCCCTATTCTGCTACCAGGACGTCATATGGACCGCTTGTCGGGTGTACGGCGGTTTAGGTTGGTGGCGGTATGATGAGCAGTTCCGCCAACGTTTAGCGGTTCGGCCTTCCATGGGCTGGGATCAAATGGACATTGGCTTGTGGTTAGCTATCATGACCCGCCCAGCCTCACATCAAGGGGGCCTGTCGTCCTTTCTTGGGGGGGCCGGCGCGGGTTCTTCAACCGCAGCGTCGGCCGGGCAACGTAAAACAGGCTGCTGTTGGCAATATAACGATGGCCAATGCAAATTCGGGTCTAGTTGCCGCTTCAAGCATGAGTGTTCGGGGTGCGGTGGGTCTCACCCCGCTTCAAAATGCTTCAAACGAGCCAAAACTGGCGACAAAGGGGACTCCGTGGGCGCTAAGAGCGAAGACGCCGGTGGACGTCGACGCGATGCGCCCATGGCTAAATCGTTATAGGAATAAGAAGGCGGCTGCCTTATTGCTAGAGGGATTTGGGCAGGGGTTTTGGATCCCTCACCGGCCTCGGCAGGTCTCCGGTTTTTGCAGAAACCTGAGATCTGTTTTTGAATATCCAGGGGTGGTCAGGGAAAAACTGGCGAAGGAAGTGGCGCTGGGCCGAATGGCGGGCCCATTTCGGGATTCGCCACTCCCCGATCTAAGGGTGTCACCGTTGGGCGTGGTGCCCAAACGGGAACCGGGAAAGTTCCGGCTGATTCATCACCTGTCGCACCCTCATGGGTGCTCGGTAAACGATGACATTGCAGCTGAATTATGCCGCGTTTCCTATGCGTCCTTTGATGCTGCTGTGGGCATAGTCAGGGCCGCTGGCCCCGGGGCACTTATGGCAAAAACTGATATCGAGTCTGCCTTTCGCCTCCTACCAGTTCACCCAGAGTGTCATCATCTCTTGGGATGTGCATTTGAAGGTCATTATTACGTGGATATGTGTCTCCCCATGGGTTGTGCAATATCCTGTTTTTATTTTGAATGCTTCAGCTCTTTTCTAGAATGGGTAGTGAGAATGGAGTCCGGTTATGATTCCCTGCTTCACTACTTAGATGACTTTCTGTGTGTGGGCCCCGCGCATTCCCCGATATGCTCCCAGATCTTACAAGCAGTGTCGGATGTGGCCTGTATGTTCGGCGTGCCGCTGGCACCTGACAAGACAATTGGCCCTTCCACGTGCTTGAGCTTCCTCGGGATCGAGATTGATTCGGTCATCGGGGAATGTCGGCTTCCGTTGGACAAGTTGGCTGACCTACGTGGGGTGGTCCAGGAGGCGAGCTCCTTGCGGAAGATCACGCTGCAACGACTTCAGTCCTTGTTGGGCAAATTAAACTTTGCCTGCCGGATTATGCCCATGGGTAGAGTATTTAACCGACGCCTGGCGGCTGCCACGTCAGGGATACTGAAGCCGTTCCACTTTGTCCGCCTGACCAAACCGCTCAGGGAGGATTTAGCGGTTTGGGCGGTTTTTCTGGAAGAGTACAATGGTAGGTCTTACTGGCAGCAGCCCGAGGTAGCAAACTCAGTGCTGCACCTGTTTACGGATGCCGCGGGTTCGTCGGGTTTTGGGGCTATCATGGGAAAACAATGGTGCGCAGAACCTTGGCCAAGATCGTGGTTCGACTCGGGCCTGACCAAGAACATGGCGTTCTTGGAGCTTTTTCCCATTGTGGTGGCTCTCCATCTTTGGGGACCGGAGATCAAGAACAGGCGTGTCGTGTTCCACTGTGACAATTTGGGCGTTGTCCAAGCCATTAATCGGTTGACAGCCTCCTCTCCTCCGGTGGTCAGGCTCCTGCGGAGCTTGGTACTGCGTTGCCTGTCTTTGAACGTTACATGTCGCGCTGTGCATATTCCCGGTGTAGAGAATACCACGGCTGACGCCCTTTCTCGTTTCCAATGGCAGGTGTTTCGTCAGATCGCGCCCGAAGCAGATACGATGGGCCTTCCCTGTCCCAGAGAGCTATGGTCCCTTGGCCTGAGCGAATAAGGGAATGGATTCGGTCTTCAGTGTCAGATGCTACTTGGGCCCGGTACGGTAAGGCATGGGGTGACTGGGTCGCTCTAGAGCAGGACCAAGGTGGGTTTTCTTCATCTGCGGAGAGGGTTCAGGGGGTTTTACGGTTGCTCTGGTTTTGGGAGGCTAGTGGTTGTTCCCCAGCCACGGTATCAGGGAAGCTATCAGGTCTGAGCTTCTGGTTCAACCTTACTCGCGTGCCGGATGTGACCAAAGATTTCATGGTCCGGCTCGCTATGCGTGGCTGGCGTAGAGGTCCGCAGCCTCGGGATTCCAGGAGACCGGTTTCTGGCGCACTGCTACTTGGTATTGCGTCGGTCTTATCCAGGGTCTGTTTGTCCGATTTCGAAGCGCGTTTGTTTCGGGTGGCTTTCTCTTTCGCCTTCTTTGGTGCTCTGCGGATTGGGGAACTTGTGAGCCCTAGCAAGCGGATTCCAGGCGGCTTGTTGTTCCATGATGTGTCGGTCGTGGATGATACGGTGCGTTTTCTGGTGCGAAAGTCGAAAACTGACATTTTTGGTAGGGGGGCATGGGTGTCCCTTCGTGCCATTCCCGGCTCGGCTGTCTGTCCCGTCGCAGCTTTTCAATCTTACCTTCTGTGTCGCCCGGATGTTGTAGGCCCATTGTTAATCCATGGGGATGGGTCTTTTCTTTCCCGCTTCCAATTTCTCCGGGTTTTCCGTCTGGCACTCGAACATCTGGGTATTTCGAGCACAGACTTTGGGGGTCACTCTTTTCGGATTGGGGCCGCTACGGAAGCCTCTCGTTTAGGTTTCTCGGACCAGGCCATTCAAAGGATTGGTAGATGGGAATCGGGGAGGTTTCGGTCCTATGTTCGGCCCACTCGGCTGATCGGTATTCCCCTTGTGTTTTCTCCACAGGGCCCGGCCGACGGATCTGGATAATCGGTCATTCCTATATCTACTGGGCCCACCTGCGGGCTGGGGTTCGCCCGGGTGGGACAAGGCTTGGAATACCTCGGGAGCTGGCGGAGGTCCGGTGGTTCGGGTTCCGGGGCATGAAATGGGGTCAGCTGTTGCCTGAGGTCGTGCAGTTATCCACGTTATTAGGAATCCCGGATATCTTGGTGGTGCATCTGGGAGGGAACGATTTAGGTTCGCTGCCCGCGTGGGGCTTAGGGGAGCTGATCAGGCGAGACTTGGCGCGCTTGCGAGTACTTTTTCCAAAAATTTGCTTAATCTGGTCAGGAATAGTTTCCAGGAACTATTGGAGGTGCGCACGCGATCAGGGTGCTATGGAGCGCTGTCGCATAAAGATTAATAAGCGGGTTTCCAAGTTTGTGCTAGGTGTCGGGGGCTTGGCAGTGCGACACCGTATTTTTGAGCGGGAGGCGGCTATCTTTTTCCGCCCGGATGGGGTCCATCTCACTGATGTCGGTTTGGACTTGTTTAACCTAGAGCTGCAGGATGCGTTGGAACAGGCCATGGCGTTGCTTGGGGGTCGCGCCCGCTGATTTAGGCGTAAATGCAGCGGGGCTAGTGGCGGGTATGGTCCTTGCCGAACCAATTGGGAAGAGGAGTACAAGAAAAAGAAGGATGCTGGGTCGGGTCCCCTCCCCTAACCTCGGGAAAGGTTTGGGTATTTGCGCGTGCCCTCTGTGCCAGGAATGGTGGCCAGGGGTTGGCATGTGGTATTGGAAGGCCAAGGTGAAGGCCAGGTATCATGGACGAGGGGGGAGGGCTGATGCCTCGGTAGGGCGTGTACCCTAGAGGGTTGGTGGTACGGTTGGCAAGGACTAGTTCAAGTTAAATAATGTTTATACCTTGTTTTATTTATGGTTGGTTTTATAAATATGTTTGATAAATTATAAACGAAATATAAATAAAAGCTGTGGCCACACATATATGTTTCCTGGTTTTGATTGGGTTAAGGGTTTGAATGGGGGTGATGTATTGTGTCGCACCACACGTAACCGCTACCTACACACATGCACATGTGCACATTCAAGAGGCTAATGATATGAATGACTTTGGTGTGTTCTATGAGTAAGCTAATTGGTTACATAGCTAGCAGGTGTATCAGTATGCGGTTTGTAGTAGCCAGGTCAACTGCTTATGTGCCTTATGCGTGTAGTAAAAAGCTATGCTGGTGCAGTGTGCCCCTAAGTTTGAGGTGTAAACCTGCTGGATCTAAGTGGTAAGCTGCATGCAGTATATCACCCTGTGTATGGTATAGGGCTATTCCAAGCTAGGGAAATAAGAAATATATGGCATAGTGCAATACTGTATATATTATAATTGGATATATGAGCAAGTGACAAATGCTCACTCACACTTTGACATCCCAAGAAGTGCCTTCAGAAATATACTTGGTGTGTCTTCTTTGCTTCAAATACTTGGTAAATGTGAGTCTCACATAAAAACAAAGTGCAAAAAAATAGATTGGATGACTGTATGAGTAAAGAGTAATAAAGCATTTATTACTTACATCAAAGTAAATAAAAGCAGGTAAATATCACCCTGGCTGGACTAACATGCATGTTCCGGGACAGGCTCTGGGAGTCGTCTGTATGGCGGGCACGATACCTCGCCGATATGAGCCGACTTGCGGTTAGCCGATGCCCAGTCTTTTGCGTTGGTGTGGCTGGGTACAATTGTCCATCAGGGCAGGGATCTGGGTAAAGTCCATTTGCAGGTTTCCTGGGTGCCATAGACGTGTTGGACCAAGGCTGCCCGGTCCGGGTAACAGGAGGGTAGAGTCCGTTGGGGTAGGCTGTTGAGTGTAGTCCAGGAAAGCTTGTTGCCAGGTGCCACATGTAACCCCTCTCTGGGGCTACCGTGCTGGGGGTTGTGTGGACGATGGGTACGTGGTCTGGCCCGCTGTGTGAGTACCGTGCTTGTTGGCAAAATCATTAGTCTACGGAGTAGTCTCTTTGCAGCTTTCTGACCCTCCTCGGCTATGTCGCTGTCTCTGCTTGCCGTTGGCTTGGCTCGTTGGTGGGGTGGGTAAGAGCTCTTATGGTGAGCTGCGATGTAGGGCATGGAGGTCGCAGACTCCTCCAACCCCTTGAGTCTCCGTTCGACAGCCTCGCTGTTTGCTGTGGGCTCAATGAGGGAGCAGACTTTCTCATCGGCCTCGGCGCACCGGGCGTCCGCCATCTTGCATGCTGCGTCCAGTCCCCCGATCGGGGTGGCGGTGTTGCTGGGCCTGGATTGCATAGCCACTGGGTGAGGACCAGGATCAACCCCACCAGTCCATAGGGGGGGGGGAACAGGGCCGGGCCTGCTCGGTGCTGGGCCTCTGGCTGGGTGCCGAGTGGGGCAGCGGCCGTCCACCCCTCTCACCACCGGCAAGGGCCTCGACTGAGATGGCGAAGACCTCAGCTCCAGGGGACTGAAACTCGAGGAGCCGGCCTCACCCTGGATCCAGCGTCCCCTTAGCACTGAGGACCATTGCTGTCGATCTATGGTTAGTTCGTTTTTCATGTTTATTTGCTTTAGAAGTAAGTGAGTTGCAGGAGCTGGTCTCACTTGCGACGCTCCAGCTTGGCGGTCCGGCCCTGCCCCCCGAATTTTCTATTTTTTAATACAATTATTGGTCTTATTCACAGAAAAGTTGACAGGCAACAAATTTGCAAAATGTAAATTAAAATTTGAACTTGGAAAGATATTTTTACAATTAAACTATTATGTTATACGAATTGAAAACTCATCATATTTTACTACTTAGGAAATAAACCCCACAGTAAAATCAAGAAATTACAGAGGTAAAAGCATTGGCTTGTATCTCTCTCTGCATCTACCTACGTATACAAATTAGCCATCGATTTACCTCCGCTCGATGATTAATGAATAACCACAGGAAATTGGTGATCAATTATTTTGAAATCTTCTGCTCTCTGTAAATATTTGTTGGTTTCTCTCACACACAGTAGCACAAACAAAAAAAAAAGTAAAAATATAACAAATTATATTACTATTATTTTATACTTCGAGTTTGCCTTGTATTTAGTCACAGTGATTAAAAGTATACTTTAGACACTTCTGCAATATGCGTTTGAATCCAGAATATCTATTTTTTTACTCTTTTCTCCATTTTAACACATTTTCATAAATAGAATACATAAATTGCAAGGTACTAAGAACCTCGAGGCAGTAAAGTAATGGAAAGTAATTGACTCCTGGTGCATTTTTTTTCCAAGCTAATGGATGTTAGTAATTAAATGTTTGCAGGTCACAGAGCCGGAGAATATCAGGATATGTATCAAGGTGAATGACACATTTAAAGTAGAGGGTCAGGAAGAAACGGAAGCAGCAACATGATGTTTGTTTAATTTACTCAGATTTTACCCATTAGTGCATGGTACTTAAAGGAAAAGGCTGGTAACCAATTCACTACCGATTACGTGTATACACAGACCCAGGTTTGGTCTCAGGCTCAAGGGTAAATTTTAGGGCCCTTCGAAAAACCTCACCCTATATACCATGCCCTATGTCCATCCCTAAATCCAAACAAGTTCTGTGAATCACATTCTGACACCAAATAATTACACAAATTTTGAGTATAATATAATAATAATATAATATGCCCATGTGGGAATTTTTCTTTAGGTCTCCCCGCCTATATATTTTTTTTAATAACTAATATGTTTTACTTATCTGAACTCCAGGTGCTGCTTTCCACACCCCCTCCTGATATCACGGTAGCCGTGTGAGGTCCAATCAAAGGCTTCTGATACGGAAATGGCTCAGAGCACATGATGCACGCAATCTGAGCCAGGGGAGGGACAGTGGAGTCAGAGAGGTTGGTGGGAAAATTAAAAATAATTGAGCTTGTTAAGAGGCGGGGAGGGCCGCAGACTAAAAGGGTCCGAGGGAGGGGACATTCACGCTTTTCACATGAGAAGCTAAATATGTCTGTTGTTAACATGCAGTGCGCACTGACAACGGACAGAATATATGCACAGAATTGACTTTAGGCAGTCCTGAACTAGCCCACCGCACACAAGGGCCATCATCGCTGTATGTGCGTCATTTCAAGCACAAACTCTGCACATCTGAATCCTGCCTCCAGGGCCGGGCTGGGAAAAAAAATTGACCCAGGCATGGTTTATTGCAGTGGCCCAGTGGCAAGGGGGCGGCCCAATCGGGTAAAGTTGTGTCATCACCAACGACAAGCATGCCTCCCCCCACCCAAACTGAGCATGTTGGTTCAATGCCCTTCCAGGGTAGTCAATGCATACAGCCCTGCTGAAAAACTCTTACATTAGAAAAAGACCCTGTATTTGTTCTGCACAGCACAAGCAAATGTATTAACACGCTTGCACTGTGTTTACTTGTGACTTGTCTCTGCTGTCTCCAAGAGTGGAATATCAGAAGACAAAAGGGTCAGGAAAGCGTATTGTGCATGTGTTTGGAGCCTGCTTGTGGGATTGCGTGTGTTGAGTGAGCTGATTGTGGTATTTTAAGTTTCAGTTGTGTTGAGTAATGTATGTGTCTAGAGGCTGTAAACAGTTTGTGTGTATATGGAGTGTACAGGCCCGGACTGGCCATCGGGCAAATGCCCGGTGGGTCGCGGTGGCCAGGGGCCGAGGCCGGCAGGGGAAGTCCCAGGATCTCCCCTGCCGGTCTATGCAGGGCCGGCACTATCCGAGCGCCGGCCCCGCTGTTTTCAATGAAGGGCCAGTGGGGAGATCAAAGCTCTCCCTCACCGGCCCACTTGCATAGACCTGAGGCTGGGGAGAGAGGGAGAGGACCTGGCGGAGCTCTATCTTGCAGCTCCGCCGGGTTCCTCTCGCGAGATCTGGAGCGTTGCCATGGCAACGACCGGATCTCGCGAGAGTGAACTCTAGCCCGCAGGCTAGAGTTCACTCACCACTGGACCACCAGGGATGGTGTCGGAGTGCGAGTTCCGGTCCCACCCCCCTTTCCCAGGTACCAGCGTGCCGGTCCCCCCCTCCCAGGCTAAAGGTAAGAAGGGAGGGGGGGGGGACATTATAACTGCTTAATTTAATTTTTTACCCCCCCCCACACACACACAATTCATTCAAACATTCACACACAGCACTATCACACACAGCACTCTCACACCCATCACACACACCACTCTCACACCCAGCACTCTCACACCCATCACACACAGCACTCTCACACCCATGACACACAGCACTCTCACACCCATCACACATAGCACATGTTGCAATCAGCAGTTTAGGCATTTCATGTGAAGGAAACTGTGCTGCATTTACCAATAAAATGTTTTGCTTCTGATTAGTGTTGTGTTTAGATTTACCATTAACTTGGTTATAGCATGGGAATAAGTCAAATCAAGCTATTTAACAGAAAAATGACATGCATTACAAATAAATAGTACAGATTAATGATTTATTTTCTAAGTCTTCCTTAAATAGTTATACTGTGAGAGTTTGTGAGATCTTTTCATATTATAATATGCTATTATGTACAGGATGTATAATGGTGAGATAGGCATTATGGGAAAATAAAGCTTTGAAGATTCTGGAGACGTTGTAATCAATCACAAGACCAAATGTCAAAAGGTTTAAGAATTTCATCAGAACTCCACGATGGCATTCATTTCTCTTAATGCATATTTCGCTGTTATGTCATTTTTATGTAACATATTTCATTTAGAGTTAGGTTTCCTTAAAGGGAAACTATACAAATTTGTTTTCCTGGCACTATAGCTCCCTATGATGCCCCCCTCTGTCCATTAAAAACCCCTTCTGTCACTTACCTGATTCTAGCTCCTAACGACCCGGATGTCCATCTAGTAGCTTTCTTGCAGACAGCCACTAGAGGTAAAGTTAACCCTCAAAGGTAATTATTGCAGTTTATTAAAAACTGCAATAATTACCTATGCAGGGTTAAGGGACCTGGGACACTGCACCCAGACCACTTCAATGAGCTAAAGTGGTCTGGATGCCTATAGTGTTCCTTTAAGACAGAACCGGGATTAAAGGAAACCTAACTTTCTGTTCTAGATTGGTGGGTGTTATGTACCCAGGGAGCAACTGCCACATTTTATGAATTTAGATCCCTTTCGTGGTGGCGATGTGCTGGCAGAGTAGCTGGGGAGATAGAGTTGTGCTGAGAATTTGGATGCCATTGGCAGGAGGGTAAGGAGGCGGACCAGTGATAGGATTGCACCACCAACTCTGCCCAAAAGGAAGCAGACCCACCTGTAAAGGGTGCAGGTCTGCCTTAATTTCTGGCAGTTCTATTATTACTAAGAGCAGATTCTGTAGGGAAAGCTGTTTCAGAGCTCTCTGCATGGTCCTAGTGCCCTGATATTGCTTCAGACGCATTGGCGAGTGCATGTAATGATGCGATCTCTCTATACTTGTTGGGAACTGTTCCAAGGTTTTCCCCAAAAGCTGGACACCAGGGAAATAAGGTGGGATGGTGGGACCTAAAAAATCGTGACGCACTCTCACACCCATCACACACAGCACCCTCACACACAGCACCCATCACACACAGCACCCTCACACACAGCACCCCTCAAACACAGCATCCATCACACACACATACTGCACCCTTCACATACACACTACATCCCTCACAGACACCTACTGCACCAAAGACACACACACACACTCACAATACTTCCGAACATATTTATATTATATATATATATATATATATATACACACACTACAGCACCCCTCACACACATACTGTACTCCTAAACACATTACGTTCCAGACACACACTAGATCCCTTACCCAACTCTGGATCATATACACACCAGATCTCCTACACATTCTGGGTCCTTCAAACACACACTAGACTCCTGTATACACACACACTGCACCATCTACACACACACTACATTTCTGCACCATCTACACACACACTACATTCCTAAAATACACACTCTGGATCCCTTATAAACACACTAGATTCATTGTAAACAAACACATACTACACCCCTAAACACACACTCTCTACAACCTTTACAAACACTACATCACCTATACACACACACACACTATAGCCTGTATGCACACACTTACTACATCCCCTATACACACATTCTCTACAGCCCCTAGCCACATATGCATTACATTACACACACTAAAACCGACCTTATTACACAATACCACACCACAATCACCTCACTCTACACACACGCAATCCCACAAGCAGGCTCCAAACACACGCGCAATACTCTTTCCTGGCCCTTTTGTCTCCTGGTATCCATTTATAGAGACACCAGAAACAAGTTGCAAGGAAACACAGCGCAGCATGTTATTAAATTTGCTTGCGCTGTGCAGAACAAATACAGGGCCCTTTTCTCATGCTAGAGCTCTTCAGCAGGGCTCTGCGCATGGTCTGCCCTGGAAGAGCATTGAAGCAACATGCTCACTTTGAGAGGGGGCGTGTTTGTCAGTGGTGATGCCGAAACACACCCTCTCTGCCGCTGTGATAAAAAAATGCCCGGGCCGAAATTTTCTCCCAGTCCGGCCCTGGTATAGGGGGCATAGTGTGTGTATTGGGGATGCAGTAAGTATGTACATAGGCGCTGTACTGTATGTGTAATGGTGACGTAGTGTGTGTAGGCGCTGTACTGTATGTGTAATGGTGACATAGTGTGTGTAGGCGCTGTACTGTATGTGTAATGGTGACGTAGTGTGTGTAGGCGCTGTACTGTATGTGTAATGGTGACGTAGTGTGTGTAGGGGCTGTACTGTATGTGTAATGGTGACATAGTGTGTGTGTAGGCGCTGTACTGTATGTGTAATGGTGATGTAGTGTGTGTAAGGGCTGTAGAGCAAGTGTGTTTAAGGAATGTAGTGCGTGTTTGTACAGGAGATCTAGTTTCTGCATAGGGATATAGTGTGTATGTCAGGAATGTAGTGTGTGTAGGTGGCAGAGTATGTGTCTAAAGGCGATCAAGTGTGTGTAGGGGATTCAGAGTCTGTATAGGGTATGAAGTGTGTGAGTGCAAGATATATAGTGTATATAGGGGATGACATGTGTGAGTGTAAGGGATATAGTGTATATAGGGGATGAAGTGTGTGAGTGTAAGGGTTATAGTGTATATAGGGGATGTAGTGCGTGAGTGTAAGGGATATAGTGTATGTAGGGGAAGTAGTGTGTGGGTGTAAGGGATATAGTGAATATAGGGGATGTAGTGCATGCGTGTAAGGGATATAGTGTATATAGGGGATGTAGTGCGTGAGCGTAAAGGATATAGTGTATATAGGGGATGAAGTGTGTGAGTGTAAGGGATATAGTGTATATAGGGGATGAAGTGTGTGAGTGTAAGGGATATAGTGTATATAGGGGATGTAGTGCATGCGTGTAAGGGATATAGTGTATATAGGGGATGTAGTGTGTGAGTGTAAGGGATATATTGGATATAGGGGATGTAGTGTGTGAGTGTAAAGGATATAGTGTATATAGGGGGTGTAGTGTGTGCGTGTAAGGGATATAGTGTATATAGGGGGATGTAGTGCGTGAGTGTAAGGGATATAGTATATATAGGGGATGTAGTGTGTGAGTGTAAGGGATATAGTGGATATAGGGGATGTAGTGTGTGAGTGTAAGGGATATAGTGTATATAGGGGATGAAGTGTGTGAGTGTAAGGGATATAGTGTATATAGGGGGATGTAGTGTGTGAGTGTAAGGGATATAGTGTATATAGGGGATGTAGTGTGTGAGTGTAAGGGATATAGTGGATATAGGGGATGTAGTGTGTGAGTGTAAGGGATATAGTGTATATAGGGGGTGTAGTGTGTGCGTGTAATGGATATAGTGTATATAGGGGATGTAGTGTGGGCGTGTAAGGCATATAGTGCATATAGGGGATGTAGTGCGTGAGTGTAAGGGATATAGTGTATATAGGGGGATGTAGTGCGTGAGTGTAAGGGATATAGTGTATATAGGGGATGTAGTGTGTGAGTGTAAGGGATATAGTGGATATAGGGGATGTAGTGTGTGAGTGTAAGGGATATAGTGTATATAGGGGGTGTAGTGTGTGCGTGTAATGGATATAGTGTATATAGGGGATGTAGTGTGGGCGTGTAAGGGATATAGTATATATTGGGGATGAAGTATGTGAGTGTAAGATATATAGTGTATATAGGGGATGTAGTGTGTGAGTGTAAGGGATACAGTGTATACAAGGGATGTAGTGCATGAGTCTAAGGGATATAATGTATATAGGGGATGTAGTGCGTAAGTGTAAGGGATATAGTGTATATAGGGGATGTAGTGTGTGAGTGTAAGGGATATAGTGTATAAAGGGGGTGTAGTGCGTGAGTCTAAGGGATATAGTGTATATAGGGGATGTAGTGTGTGAGTGTAAGGCATATAGTGTATATAGGGGATGTAGTGCGTGAGTGTAAGGGATATAGTGTATATAGGGGATGTAGTGTGTGAGTTTAAGGGGTATAGTGTGTGTATATAGGGGATGTAGTGTGTGCAGTGTGTGAGGGGGGCATAGGGTTTATATTGCATGGGGAGGGTAAAACGGGAGCAAATGTATATATTTAAAAATATATACATTTATTTATAAACAAAACTTTATATACCTAAGTTTTAGTCAGGGAGGGGGGCATTGCAGGCCCTGGTGGTCTGGTGATGGTGAGTGACTCTAGCCTGCAGTCTGTGTCCATCTATCATTGTCAGTGACTTTCAGTTGTTCCTATTTGCTGATACATTTGGTAAAAGCTGTCATTATTTCTGACAGTAGCCCCCTAAAGCCCCCTTATAACAGTAAATCAGTGTTGCCATTTGAATGGCTCTCTGTTGCCTCAGGCTGATGATGGCAAAGTTTTATTATACATTAAAGCATAAACTGGTTTATAAAACCACCTTTTCCCTTATTTTGCCAACACTCCCTACATTATCTAACAATATACTGTGTCAGCATTGAAATGTCAATTCAATGAATAAAAAGATCATTTATTTTCAAAGATTTCCATAAAACATGTACTTTGCTCCCCCAGCCTACCTATCACTATAGTGTCTGGATATCAGTTAACCCTTTCAGCCAGTAACATTGCTAGACTGGGAGCTGGCCTCAATTCTCTGCTGTAAATACAATGTAACTGTCCAGCACTCAGAAAGCAGATACAATGTATCCTGACCAATCAGAAAGCAGAATCCATCAACCAATGCATGGCTTCCTCTTTAGCCAATAGGATATAAGGAGACATTTCCAAACCCGGAAGTGAAGGGACTGAGCCCTGGGTTCCACGTGTGTTATGACAGCTCTCACCCGGCTGCCATAGGACCTTTGCTCTGTCACCTCAGGGATGTCCTCAGATGTGTGTCTGTCCCTTTAGTGTTTGTTTGGACTGTGATTAGCCTAAGCTGGCAGGTCCTGCACAGTTGGATTGCTGTGGGGGGCTCAATAATTTGGATTATTCAAAGGTAAATAAATGTTGCATGATTTGTGTCTCCTCAGCTTTGCATCTCAATGGAGTTAATTATGGGTTCTTACAGTTACAGTGAATTAAATCATTAATCATTATTGCTATTGTGAATGTGCAGATATTTGTTTAATGAGGTCTCTTTTGAGAAAGTGAATGGATGTGTATGGAAAGAGAAGCTGCAGTAGAGTTGAAAGTGACTGAATTCAGTCTCAAGCTGTCTTTGTTTGCACTATATCTTGTTAAATGTTCATGTGTAATTTTCAAATACAATATATTAACCCTACAGGGACACTATAGTTACCAAAACAACTGTAGCCTAGTGAAGCAGTTTTGGTGTACAGATCATACCTCTGCAGTCTCCCTGCTCAATTCTCTGCTATTTAGGAGTTAAATCACTTTTGTTTGTTTATGCAGTCTCTGCAACACCTCCCATGGCTATCACTGATCAGATGGTAACTTGTTTTAGACGTTTTTCTCACATACTCTGTTAATTCAACTTTAATTACACACAGGAAGCTCCAGAAGGGTTCTGGAAAGCGCCTAACAAAGTACGAGATAGGAAATTCTAAATTAAACAGAATGTGCAATAAAAGAAGTTTACAAATTTATATCTCTCTTTACAGGAAGTGTTTAGGATAGCTGTGTAAGTCACATGCAGGGAGGTGTCACTAGGGCGGAAACAATGAAATTTAATCCTGCTTAGCACAGAATTGAGCAGCGAGACTGCAGGGGCGTGATCTATGCACCAAAACCACTCCGCTCATAGTAAGGTGGAGCAGGCCGCTGTAGAAGAGTCCTGGCTCAGGAAACAGGGTGAGTAATAGCTATTTAACTCTCCAAACTCTTTAACCCCTTAAGGACACATGACGTGTGTGACACGTCATGATTCCGTTTTATTCCAGAAGTTTGGTCCTTAAGGGGTTAAAGGTCCACTATAGGTTCCCAGACCACTTAAGCGTAATGAAGTGGTCTGGGTGCCAGGTCCAGCTAGGATTAACCCTTTCTTCTATAAACATAGCAGTTTCAGAGAAACTGCTATGTTTATAATAGGGTTAATCCAGCCTCTAGTGGCTGTCTCATTGACAGCCGCTGGAGGCGCTTCCGCGCTTCTCACTGCGATTTTCACAGTGAGAAGACGTCAGCATCCATAGGAAAGCATTGAGAATGCTTTCCTATGGACTGGCTGAATGCGCGCGCGGCTCCTGCCGCGCATGCGCATTCACCTGATGATGGCGATATGGAGGAGAGTGCGCTGGAAAAAGAGGTAAATTTAACCCCTTCCTCCCCCTAAACGAGTATGTTTTCCTGGCACTATAGTGGTCCTTTTAAGGTGCTTATCTGTTAGATCCATCAGATTGGTATGGCATGCACCATAGGTTCCAAGTGCTTCTTAAGAAAAGCATTGGACTGGGTGACATGACCCATTATGATGATGTCAGAAGAGGAGTCTGCCCTGAAATGGAGTACAGGTGAGTTTAATGGTGTGGGTTTTTGTTTTTTTACTTTTCTTATTGAAAGGGGAGCTGATTCTACAGCACAGCTACACTTCTATGACAAAAACGTAAATGTATCCATTTTTTTTTTAACCGTACTGTTCCTTTGTGTATTTTAGCATAGCATTACTGGTTATTATTTAAGGATTTTGTAAACCTCCATCACTTTCTAGAGTCCTGTACATAAGGTAGGGTTTCAAACAAGGTGATGCATGTGCCACTTTGTGTGTGAGATATAGGATGATGAGCACATAACTACATACTGGTACAGAAGAATTAAAGGACCACTATAGTGCCAGGAAAAACATATAGTCCTTAGGTCCCCCACACCCTCAGGGTCCCCTCCTGCTGGGCTGAAGGGGATAAAACCCCTTCACCCACTTACCTTAATCCAGTGCCGGGCTCCCTTGGCGCTGGTGACCTCTCCTCCCCCTCCGACATCCGCTCCCGAGTGGAGCCGAATGCGAATGCGCAGCCAGTGCGCATGCTTTCCTATCGATGTTCTGCGTGCTCAATGCGATGTTCGCATTGAGCGTCGTGAAAGCGCCTCTAGCGGCTGTCAGGAAGACAGCTACTAGAGGCTCGATTAACCCTGCAATGTAAACATAGCAGTTTCAGGGAAACTGCTACGTTTACAGCTGCAGGGTTAAAACCTGGGGGACCTGGCACCCAGACCACTTCATTGAGCTGAAGTGGTCTAGGTGACTATAGTCGTCCTTTAATGAGGCCATAACTCTCACAGCGGGAGATATGATGTTGGGAGGTGAATGGGGTCAGGGCAGTAGCGTACTAAGGGTGGGGTGAAGGGGGGCGGTCCGCCCTGGGTGCCACTCACAAGGGGAGTGCCAAGACCAGGGCCGGCTTTAGTATGTGTGAGCTGTGCAGCCGACACAGCTGACACACGCAGGGGCCGCAGAACTTTAAAGCCAGCCGCACCTAAGAAAAGTGGGTGTGGGACTAATCATATCGGGGGCAGAGCCAAACAGTGGGGGTGGAACTAAACATGCCCTCCACCTGCTGCTGTTACTGCTGCATAATCAAGGGGAAGCAGGATGGAGTCCTGACTCTCTCTGTGTGTGTGTGTGTGTGACTGCCTGTAACTGTGTGTGTGTGAGAGAGAGACTGCCTGCCTGCCTGCCTGTAACTGTGTGTAACTGCCTGTGACTCTTTGTGTGTGTCTGACTGACTGCCTGTAACTGTGTGTATGTGTGACTGTCTTCCTGTGACTGTCTGCCTGTGATTGTGTGTGTGTGACAGTGTGCCTGTGATTGGGGGATGCTGCCTGTAAGTGTGTGTGTGTGTGACTATCTGCCCTTGACTGTCTGCCTGTAATTGTATGTGTGACTGCCTGTAACTGTGTATGTCTGTGCCTGTAACTGTATGTGTGACTGTGTGCCTGGGACTGGACTCTGAAGACTGTTGCTAATATTGTTGTGTAAAAAAAAAACGATTTCTATTGTAAGGGGCTGAGCAAGGGATTTACAGGGGAGGCAGTTTCTGGGGGGAAGGGAGGTGCAGAAGTTTTATGGAAGGAGGGTGCAGGAGAAGTCAGTAAGTTTCCCTGCATGGGGGTTGTAAAGCCGTCACTGTTACCCAGAGCTCCACAAACAAATGTGCACTTTTAATGTCTATGTATTCCTTTTTTCTAATGTCTCTGAGAAGTAGGACCCAGGAGATATAGTCAGGATTGGGGGACTAGGGTCTTGGGGGATCCTGAGCTATAGAACACCTGTAGGTTTTGTCCCCATATATAGTCAGATTTATTTCCTGCACTCTGGCAGCTTCAGCCTTCTGAGATCATCATATCCATTCAATGTGCAATGCCAGGCCGTCTCTTGTATCTCATTACAATTCTCCCATGTTCCTTCCCTGTGCGTTGACAGATTCTATGCTCACTCATGTCAGTCCTTCCCGGCACTGTATCAAGATTAGCCCTCCTCGTGTCTTCATGTTCCATCCAGAATGTAGTAGAACCCTGAGAACCGATAAAACCGTGACAATTACCCAGCAGTTAGTGTATACATGCTGAGGTCTCAAGCAAGCTTCAGGTGACTTTTGCCTGTAAGGTCAGACATATCCCTATCATAACCGCAATGAAGAACCAGCTGTCACATGAATAAGACCTTTACTTGTGTGCCATGCAGTGTAGAAGCTAGGCTGTCACTTGTGGGGTCTTTTTTTAGTGGCATGATGACACCTGGTGGGAAGGTAGATGTAACCTAACTATGCCTCTCTTTATCAGTGATTTATCTTTCACTTCATTCTCCAGACGTGCTTTATGTGTGAAGAGTGTGTCCTTTTTTTTTTTTCATTTACTTAAAGTGCAGATTTCAATAGAAATTGGCACTTTTCTAAAGCAACAATCTTACAGCAGTCTGGCTGTCAGTCAGACAACAGTTCCTGTTACTTCCTGGGTTGGTTATCTCAGTGGAGATAAACTCAAGAGGTAGCAATTGCCCAGAGCACCTGCCTTGCAAAGACTTCTCATTGAGCTGCATTGGGAAGTCTGTGATTGGACAGCCACAGAAAGTCTGGGCGGGGTTAGAGAGGGAGGGCTTGCAAAGGTAGCAGATAAGAGATCTTTATTTTCCAGGACCCTGCATCACTGATGAACCAAATGAAGGTCTGGATGAAGATACCATGAGAACTTCCTCTATTGATGATTTTGCGTGTGCAATGAAATGGCAGAAATAGCATAGTCAAATAACGCACAATCACCAAAGTTTTCTTTCAATACACAAGCAAGCAACTGGTGTCTAAATTGTAAGTTGGTAAAAAATGTATTGACATTTCGATGCAAATAATTACTGTGTAGAGAGGTTTATTTTATGAATCATACCATATAATCAAATTATTAAGCATTGAGACTTTAATCTGTTTTTATTTCAGATTAACCTTTCCATCATGGCCGACCTGTCGCAGTACGTGCGGTTACAAGATGGCGGCTTTGTCTTTGCGCTGCTCTGTATTGTGTTCAATCCCTTGTTCTGGAATGTGGTGAGTACTCACCTCCCTGCTATCGACTATAAAACGGCCATGTTTGCCGCTATAGTGGGAATTATAAGGAATTCAAATGAAAAACCAAAATTTTAGGTCAAAATAGTCGAATTGGAAAAATCAGTCCGTTATATTTTCAGTTTGTCTGTATTAGCCTAAAATTATAAATCCACTTGGATTGATTGATGATCATTCCTGTGCGAAGTATAGCTGTGGAGAATTATGGGTAAGTTAGCTCATTATTGACAGAAAAATGGGGTGCAAGGAGGCCCCAGGAGACTCCCCAACACTCCAGAGTAATAAACAAATATATTTATTTATAACGCTGGAGTGTCCCTTTAATTCTTTGCTACTAACTATGTTGTTTAAATCCCTTGCCAGACTTCTGCTATATTGTTTGTTGGACTGATTTTGAATGCTAGACATGGGTTTCTGTAATAATTAAGTTTTTTTGTTTATTTTTCTTTTTTTTAAGCTCTTTATATTATCTATATAATTTTAAAAAACAGAAGTAAATTGCGAACTGGCGTTCATTTAATTCGTAGTATAAAAAGGGGAATACAAACTCTCCAGTGATGAGAGAGAACTGATAAACGTGTCACGTTCAGGGACTCTGTTCAATGTCGTCTAGAAATTAGCGATATCAGCGTTATCAGAGTCGGTGTTCCCATTTTAGTGGCAGGTGCCAGATGTCTGTATGTCCCGACCTTCACACACAGGTATCCAGGCTCCTTTTCACATTTCGCAAGGCTCTCTCTCCAAAAGCACCGTCACAGAGTGTGTCTCAGTCTATCCAAACAATTTAAAGGTGCAGTAAAAGTCAAAGGGAATTGAGGACAACTGACAAGGAAATTTATAATTTTGGATCAAAATGCACTTTCTGAAAAATGATTCTGCTCCACTATCATTTACGCTTCCCTTATCTATTTTGCACAACCCCGATTTTAGTAAATAAGCCCCCTCTCTATTATAATTAAAATATAATTTTTTTCAGAAAGAAAGACTGAGACCGTAAATTGATAAAAGAAAGAAATGTACTTTTTTTTTCTTTTAACTCTATGGTGAGCTACTGATTGGCTTAGAGTATCAGCTAAGCCAGTCGGCGACGCCAAGCACGGCGGCACTTTGTGCTTCATGAAACGGAGATTCAGAAGCCGGATGCTGCCTGGGGGACCTAAGGATAGGCACTGAGGTTCATTTTGAGAACAATTTTACCCCTTAAGGTAAGAGTTTGCCTGGGAGCATCCATGCACCATAACAACTTAATTTAGATGAGGTTGTTATGGTGACCGGTGTGTCCCTTTAAGTCTGGGTATGCATAGAGTCCCAAGATGTCTAAATCTTCTGGAATTTTGGCAGGCTATCTAAGAGTTTGTGCACCATCATTTCTGAGTTCGTAGAACGTTGAAGTGCCGGTGAGATGTGGTTTTAGCACTTAGAGTGTCCATTTATTAAATCTAATTTTCAGATTCTGGGATTTATTCGCTAAGCAGTGAATTGCAATGTACTAAAAAAAGCGGATTTGGAAAAATAAAATTCCAGTCACAGCTTGGCTATTTTATCCTAAATGTAGCATTTCTGTTCTCACACCATTACCTGCTGGCGCTTAAACCTTTTAAGGCATCAACTCTCCACAATGCTCTGTTTAGTAAATAAGCCCCAAATGTGTGTCCGGTGAGAGAAGGCTTTGTTCATGGCCGGCAAAATGAGCACATGATCAAAGAATGCTTGGCACACGCTCTGAATTATGTAATTTTAATCCCCCATACGGCGAGCCGGTATGTTGGTATCAGTCTGTTCTGATTCATTTATACTCTGTCTACCTTCAACTAGGCACACTGCGCCAACAGCGTCTGCAGTCAGCAACAAAAACCTAATTTAACTGCTACAAAGTAAACCATACTTGTCCTGTGCTTGGCTATTTTGATGTTAACAGTAAGGTGAGAACTCTAAATGTAAGGCCAGAGTAGTGTATCTTGAATCATAGCTGACTCAGAGAATGTGAATTAAGGTGCTTATCGCTGAACTGTTCTGCCAGTTTACATAGAATTTAGAATACAGGGTGAAATCTTATATAACAAGGACGATAAATACAATGCTGGACTGTGGTTTTAAATTGACTTTGGGTACGGCAATCAGCTACAGCTTCTCATTAATCTGTTATTTTTGTCGATGAGTGTGTAGAAAATACAAATGCATTGCAGATTATCGAGAAAAGAAGGTAGGATAACATTCCTGCTAGACTTGTTGTACAGGATGGTCTTTAATTGAAATCCCCTCTTTTTTTTGAAAAAATGGCCCTAGCCTGTCTCCCGCATTTTCTTAACAATTATCTGCAAACTATAACTGATTTGCATGCGATTTAAAACCAGTTGTTCTTGTGAAATCCTTAGTAGTTTAGGCTCCAGTAAGCCACTTTGCAGTTCATACCAAACAAAGTTCTGTCCTCTTAACCCTGGCAGCACGGCGGAAACTCCATATTTTGCATCAAACACAGATTTCAGTGGGGCCTCCACAAATCGGCTCAAAATTTGGGAACATTCTCGTTATGTTGCTTTTTGGAATCCGTTCCAAACCTTGTTCGCTTGGCCTTGCCTAACCAGAGCAATTTAGGTCACTTTTGACGTAACCAAATCCTACTAAACTAAAAATGGACTGTTGTACTGCAAACAGAGGACTGGCAGAGACCCAGAGAAAGGTCTGTGATGGTCATAGCTGGGCAGTCTCAGAATTCTAAGATTCCTAGACCTTTTGCCGACAAAATCCCGAGTGGGAATAACTCTGTCTTAAAGTCAGTATTGCAATGTAATGGCCTTAATTATTCATTCAAAGGAACACTATAGTCACCAGAACAACTACAGCTTATTGAATTTGTTCTGGTGAGTAGAATCATTACCTTCAGGCTTTTTGCTGTAAACACTGTCTTCAGAGAAAATGCAGTGTTTACATTACAGCCTAGTGATAACTTCACTGGTCACTCCTCAGATGGCTGTTAGAGATCCTTCCTGGGTCATGGCTGCCTAAAATGCATCCAAACATTCAGTGTCTCCTCCCTCTGCATGCAGACACTGAACTTTCCTCATAGAGATTCATTGATTCAATTCATCTCTATGAGGAGATGCTGATTGGCCAGGGCTGTGTTTGAATTGTAATGGCTCTGCCCCTGATCTGCCTCTTTGTCAGTCTCAACCAATCATATGGGGAAGCATTGTGATTGGATCAGGCTACCACTTCTGATGATGTCAGCAGACAGGTTGCCGAGTTACAGCTTCAGGCTTGAATACAGTAAGATTTTTACTATATTTATGGAGGCATGAGGGGCCCAGGGGGCTAGATGGTGGTTTTAACACTATAGGGTCAGGAATACATGTTTGTGTTCGTGACACTATAGTGTTCCTTTAACCCCTTAAGGACACATGACATGTGTGACATGTCATGATTCCCTTTTATTCCAGAAGTTTGGTCGTTAAGGGGTTAAACCTGAATTGTCAAGAATTCCAAGCGAATTTCAGTTACGCTAATATCACTGAAATGAAAACACAATGGACTTGGTTTTTAGCTATTGTGGCCAAAAATGTGAAATTAAAATAAATCTTTCCTGTGAAAATGATTTTACCAAGAGATTTTATACCGACACTCCTCACTTACCGACCGGGTTGCGTTTGGATGACCTGGTCGTAGAACAAATTTGGTTGGTAAGTGAGGAGTTAAGGGATTCCCTGCTCTGCTGCGTTCTTCTATGTTTGGGGAAATGTCCCTGAACATAGACTTGCGCACAAGAGCAGGAAATCCCTCTAATCTATGTTCGGGAAATGTCCCCGAACATAGAAGAATGCAGCAGAGCAGGGAATCCCTCTAATTTCCACGACCGCTCGCACTTACCACCCTGCGAGAGAGCTGGTCGTAAGTACGAGCCGTTGTAAAGCAGGTAGGTCGTAAAACTAGGACCACCTGTATGTTCTTTTTCAAATAATCCCTAGTAAACTCTTGTCTTTCCTTGTGCTTTAAAGGAAAATGGTTGCTGTTAACGTTTAAAACCACCCCCCAAAAACAGAAAATACAACAACCCCAGACCAACTTTCCTTTTCATTAAACATGTAGCAGTTTCATTTTTTAACAATATACCAGTTCAACCATTTTTTTTGCTTGTGAAAGGCCTTCTTTATTTTGCAATATGTGTGCCAGTTATATTTTATTTATCCAATTAGGGCCCCCGCTCCAACTGCAATAAAAATGGTAAAAAATAAAGGATTTACTTACCTTTTCTTCAGCGCCAAAACTCACGGTCCTTGTACTGCATCATCTCTCGACGATGAGCAAATCCAATGCTCCTCCTGGGGACATGATGTGCATGCGCGGCGAGCCCTGTGTATGCAAATTGTCAAATCCCAATACTTTCCTAGCCCCTAAATCACCACTAGAGGTGTGTTTTATTACTCAGTGCAAACATTGCAGTTTCTACAAGATGTCCGTAATTAACATTGCAGGGCTAACACCACAGGACCACTTTACCCAGGCCACTTTATTAAGATGCAGTGGTATAGTTGCATTTGCAAAAAAAAAAGTCAGGAAGTGGAATTTAACAACATATGATGGCAAAACTTCTAAAATGAGGTAGATATATTTTTTTAAAGATATTCTAAATACTGTACTATCTTTACTTATTTGTTACTAGTTTAATGTCAAGTTATATAATTGGGTTGTAGACTCAAATTAATTGCTTTACAGAAGGCTTTCTGCTTTCATTAGTTATCTTTTGATGACAAGGGCACTTTATAAAAAGTGTGGTGTTAGCACTGACTGTGGTTGTACTACATTTCCCAGCATCCTTTTGCCTTCAATGTGAAGTTCACGTGCTTGACTCAGTGTTTCGAGAACCTTCTTCTAGGCACATTTAGATGCTTGTTTTGAGCAGCGTGGTACTTTGAAGGACAGAACACAAGGACCCCGGTGCAAGGTTTTCAACAAGAAAATCTACTTGGTCTCTCCCTGATCTGCTTGTATGTGGCACAGCATTGAATTCCACCCCCCTTACCAAGACACCGTGCTTCTGCACGTTGTGTATTTAATCCAGATCAAGGTGTTCTTCTCAGTTACTGTCCTTTAACCTGATAACGGCAGCTCCCAGTTCTCAGGTTCATGGGAAATGTTCCAAAGGGTGTCTTACCAAAGAATAGGGAACTCAATCCCATGAGCCAGATCGCACTGCATCCACCGTCTCTGTGCAATTAGGTGGATACGTACATCTAGTGACCGCGGATTTGCTGTCTTTATAGGTTGGGAGATTGGGTTTCTCATGCTGTTTGTATTTGCTATTAGCTATCTCCTTCAACAGCCTGTGCAGGTACAAACTGTCCTCCCGTGCGCTGTAGCTCACTTGCTTTTAAACAAAATTAAAAGGACGTTAACCAGTTGTGCAGAGGAGAACGGCCCCAATGTGAGAAGGTTCTGAGCGAGATGTCCTCGCCCCCACATGCATTGGACAACCCTTCCTGCGAATGTTCATTGTTTCCATTGATCTTTGAGTAGAATTATATGTGAGACATTATATCAAGGTTTGTGTCTGCAAAACAGATGTAAATTAGTCTAATGCGTTGATGCATTAACCTGTGAATTGTGATGAATTGGCAGGGAATGGCACATTTTGGACCCAATTAGATGGATTGGAAACATTTTCTCGGTGTTTCAAGCTGAGAAATTTTAGCTTAAAATTACGTTCTCTTCTCCTTAATTCTCCAAAATTACTGGTTGAGTTTAAAAAACAACAAAAATTGCAACTTAGTTTGCAATGGTAATGTTTGACATTGATGTACTGTTATTTGGACCAGCAACCTTTTATAGCCTAATTTTGGCTATTTATAATGCAGTCACCATCCGCTCTCTGTTGTTGTTGGACAGGCGGTTTGTCCAGTAGGTATTTTGTAAGTGACTTTATGATTTCATAATACACATTTATATAGTGTGGCCCAGGGTACAACAACAGTACAACATTTTGGACATTCATTTCTATCATTTATTAAAAGAACACTATAGTCACCTAAATTACTTTAGCTAAATAAAGCAGTTTTAGTGTATAGATCATTCCCCTGCAATTTCACTGCTCAATTCACTGCCATTTAGGAGTTAAATCACCTTGTTTCTGTTTATGCAGCCCTAGCCACACCTCCCCTGGCTATGATTGGCAGAGCCTGCATGAAAAAAACAACTGGTTTCACTTTCAAACAGATGTAATTTACCTTAAATAATTGTATCTCAATCTCTAAATTGAACTTTAATCACATACAGGAGGCTCTTGCAGGATCTAGCAAGCTATTAACATAGCAGGGGATAAGAAAATCTTAATTAAACAGAACTTGCAATAAAGACAGCCTAAATAGGGCTCTCTTTACAGGAAGTGTTTATGGAAGGCTGTGCTAGTCACATGCAGGGAGGTGTGACTAGGGTTCATAAACAAAGGGATTTAACTCCTAAATGGCAGAGGATTGAGCAGTGAGGCTGCAGGGGCATGTTCTATACACCAAAACTGCTTCATTAAGCTAAAGTTGTTCAGGTGACTATAGTGTCCCTTTAAACACATTGCTTTGGATCTTGCACTTTATTGCTGTCCAAGCCTGACATTCCCTCATATACACGTTACTTTGTGTCTCCTTGCTGTGGAGCTCTGTTATTGGTTCATATATACTGCAAACTACTGTGTTTTATGTCTGGAGCTCTGTGATACACTCATACTGCATATTACAGTGTATTAGATTGTTGTGGAGCTCTGTGATACTCACACTGCACATTACAGTGTGTTAGATTGCTGTGGAGCTCTGTGATACACTCACACTGCACATTACATTGTGTTAGATTGTTGTGGAGCTCTGTGATACTCACACTGCACATTACATTGTGTTAGATTGTTGTGGAGCTCTGTGATACTCACACTGCACATTACAGTGTGTTAGATTGTTGTGGAGCTCTGTGATACTCACTGCACATTACAGTGTGTTAGATTGCTGTGGAGCTCTGTGATACACTCACACTGCACATTACAGTGTGTTAGATTGTTGTGGAGCTCTGTGATACACTCACACTGCACATTACAGTGTGTTAGATTGCTGTGGAGCTCTGTGATACACTCACACTGCACATTACAGTGTGTTAGATTGTTGTGGAGCTCTGTGATACTCACACTGCACATTAGTGTGTTAGATTGCTGTGGAGCTCTGTGATACTCACACTGCACATTACAGTGTGTTAGATTGTTGTGGAGCTCTGTGATACTCACACTGCACATTAGTGTGTTAGATTGCTGTGGAGCTCTGTGATACTCACACTGCACATTAGTGTGTTAGATTGCTGTGGAGCTCTGTGATACTCACACTGCACATTACAGTGTGTTAGATTGTTGTGGAGCTCTGTGATACTCACACTGCACATTAGTGTGTTAGATTGCTGTGGAGCTCTGTGATACTCACACTGCACATTAGTGTGTTAGATTGCTGTGGAGCTCTGTGATACACTTACACTGCACATTACAGTGTGTTAGATTGTTGTGGAGCTCTGTGATACTCACACTGCACATTACAGTGTGTTAGATTGCTGTGGAGCTCTGTGATGCTCACACTGCACATTACAGTGTGTTAGATTGTTGTGGAGCTCTGTGATACTCACACTGCACATTACAGTGTGTTAGATTGTTGTGGAGCTCTGTGATACTCACTGCACATTACAGTGTGTTAGATTGCTGTGGAGCTCTGTGATACTCACACTGCACATTACAGTGTGTTAGATTGCTGTGGAGCTCTGTGATACACTCACACTGCACATTACAGTGTGTTAGATTGTTGTGGAGCTCTGTGATACTCACACTGCACATTACAGTGTGTTAGATTGCTGTGGAGCTCTGTGATACACTCACACTGCACATTAGTGTGTTAGATTGTTGTGGAGCTCTGTGATACTCACACTGCACATTAGTGTGTTAGATTGCTGTGGAGCTCTGTGATACTCACACTGCACATTACAGTGTGTTAGATTGCTGTGGAGCTCTGTGATACTCACACTGCACATTACAGTGTGTTAGATTGTTGTGGAGCTCTGTGATACTCACACTGCACATTAGTGTGTTAGATTGCTGTGGAGCTCTGTGAAACACTCACACTGCACATTACAGTGTGTTATATTGCTGTGATGCGTCACAAACCTCAGATAATCTCCTTTTAGCTAATTTTGCACTCGCCACATGCATTATACCTGGGGGCACGCTCTTTCTTATATCAAGTGTACTAAACTGAGTCAAAATATATATTGAACCCTGGCAGGCTTTCGTTTTCTAATAAGTAAAATGAAATATGAATTTAATCCTACAATTTCGTTTTCCCTCAAAGCAGTCTCTTATTCTGATTGCCGCTTCCATTCTTCCAATACACTGCGTGGAATACTAAGCAGTGATCACCATGATTCCTCTTACATTGTGTGTGATTCAGCTGAGGACGCTGGGAATCTGTTAAGTACACATTGTGCAGATGGAGTGCGCAGTGGACATGATTTTGTTTTGCGTACACATACAAAGAGAGGGGCTTATTTTTAACATTTGTTTTCTGTCCTGGGTACATTGGCACAATAGGGCTGCAGCCATGAACTCAACTCGTTAACCTCTGGGATTGATTCGAACTCCTACAACTGAATGTTTTGTCTAAAGATTTTTCATTCTCACACCTGAGACACCGAACGACTGCTAGCTGTGTGTTTATTACTTTCTGTTTTCTTGGATTAGGTGCTCATAAAATAAATCGCATACAAACCCCTTATCCATTTATATAAGAAGGTCGTTTTACTTTCAATTCTTGGTACAGATATTACCTCTGTCCTATTCTTAAACTGTAACTGGATTACAAATCTTATCATCCATAGCTCGCTGTAGTTCATGAGTAATTATAAATGATCTTTTCTCCCAATTTAATTAATTTTTTTCTTCTTTTTGATGATACAGCCACGTCTGTCTTAATGTGTCCAAATGTCGCCTTTAACTGGGGAAATGCATGGAACATGATTAGTGAAGATGTTTCCATAACATTGTTTCTCTAGACCTGTCTATAAACAAGTTTCTCTCTAGATCATGGCTACTTAAGTAAGCTACATTATAGATCCTGGCTATCAGGACTTAAGGTACCTCCTCTTAAATCTCATCAGGTCATACCTATGCGACCTCCATGATCTTGGCTCATTTAACTTAAGCTACCCGATGGATTTGGCTAGTAGAGCATACATTCTTTGCTGGTCCTTGGCTAGTGGAATGCAAACTACTCGCTGGACCATGGCGAGAGAAATATAAAATATTTTTCCAAGTTCTTAGTAGAACAAGGTACATTGTCAGTAATTAAAAAACGATATGATTTTCTCACCTTTATTCCCCTGGTTTTCCAATATCACATCTGTTGTCGCATTTCCACTGGCTGAGATCATCAATCCTGATAATCTAAGCCGAACTAGTGCTTCCCCATAAGGACATATTGGGAGGCGTGTGTGCGGCAAATCTGTGATGCTTCATCATCATCCCCCATAGGGATAAATTGAGTGCACCTCTATGGGGAGCATTTAGGATTATGGTACCTCCTGAATCTCCTGGTCAAACCGAAGAAACCTATCTTATCTTGGCTAATTAAACTCAAGCTACCTGATGGATTTGGCTAGCAGAGAATACACTATTTGCTTGACTTTGGCTATTGAAATGCAAACTACTTGCTGGACCATGGCTAGAGGAAGGTACATCGCAAACATTGACCGAAATTAAAAAAAAGAAAACAATATTTACTCACCAGCGTTCCCCTGGCGTGCCGGCCCCACTTTCACTGGCTGAAATCGTCAATCCTAATGATCTAAGCCACTCCAATGCTTCTCCGTAAGCGTAGAGACACAGGACGTTAAACCTGCAATCTTTGCAGGGCTGAACTCTAGAAATAGCGTAACGCAGCAATGTACGCTATACCGTTTCTCAGAAACAGCAGCGTTTACACAGCTCAGCCTGAAAAATACAGTTTATATGGCCCAGAACCATTGCATCAGGCTTACGCAAATATTTTCATTAAATTCATCAATGTTCGCATTATTCCCTGTAAGCAGTTTAGATCTTGTATGAATGATTCAAAAAGCTGAGTTATGTAAAGCATTTATGGTTTCTTTTTCTGCAGTAACTAAGCCCCTCTTATGCTGAGAGCTCTGCAGTCTGGAGTGCTATTCACATAATTATACCACAGTAAATGGCTTGTTTTGTTTTATACATTAACAGGACACCAGCATCCTGCTTCTCGGTCTGAGAGGGCTGGAAGATTCATTCCATAGACTCCTGTGTGCGTCAATGTTTCTTTAAATCCCTGTTAGATTCTGAACACCTGCAGTCGTTCCATCACATCTGTGCTTCATCAGAATGTGCCGAACGGATGAGATGTTCTTTCAAATGATTCTGTAACGAACGTTCTATTTGGAAGTATGTTTACATTTACGTCTGTACGGTAGGCGTATGTATAGATGTCTAAATGGATTTTAGACATAATATAGAGGACTGTGGTTCGATAAGGTGACATGAAACAAAGGTGCACTTGTAAGCCTATTTTTATACAGAATAATTTTTATACACAAGACATAACATCACCTTCCTGTTTTTCTGCAAACGGATTGCACATTTTCCTGCCGGAAGTCTTCTTATTCAGAATTGCAGATACTTTTGTAGCTAACGCTTTTAATACATAACCCCCTCTAGTTTATGTGCGAATCAAAATGTATCATTTGGTTTTATCTCACTGGCATGGTTTGCTTCTTACGAGGTTAAGAAGAATTAAATAGTTGTGTTATGGCGTAACTGTTCGATATTTTTCTTTTTTTTTCTTCTTTTTCTAATCGGCGGCATTGGCACAATTAATAATTTCAGCAGGTCTAGACAGGGCTGGGGCGGTTAGTAAAACGCCAGTGCCTATGGTCCAAATAGCCAAACTTTTCAAGTTCATCTACTTTGGCCTTACATTTTAAATTCTCCTTCTTTTTACTTTGACTCCTCAGTTTAGTAAATAGCTCTGCTAACATTGTTTTTGTCCTCTCTAAAGTAAAGTAGGCTGACGCCCAGTAACTCTTGACAACAAGAAAATTCTGTGGAAGAGAAAATATATATATATATTTCTCTTTTATTCTTTTCGAAGGCCACCTGGCAAGTTGCAGTATTTCCCTTTCAAATCTATTATACTATCCGGGTTATTTACTAAGGGGAGAATTCAAAGTGAATTTCAGACTCACGACCAGAGTATCGAAAATGAAAATACGACTGGCTTAGAAAATCTTTCTAATTCTGCTATTTTGACCTTAACTTTGAATTTTACTGTAAATTCTCACCTTAATCCTGTATAACACAAATTCAAGTCAGAATGCCAGATTTCAGATACATTGCAAGGTTTACCGGCTGATGGGTGAATTTAAGGTCAGCAATAAATCAGAAAATCACGCTCCGTACGGCTAATTTATGAAGACGAATTTGTGCACCTGCTTACTTGGCAGTAATCTGAAGCATGTTAACAGCCACTTAAAAGAATAAATAAAGAATATTTTTTTTTTTTTTTATTAACATTTTTAATTGAGAATGGTTTGCATTGAGTTTACAGAATAAATGCTGTAGGTACATCACAATCAAAAGATACACGTACAACATTAATAAAGTGAAATTCAATTATAATACTTTTTTGGTTTTTGTTTTATACCAAACAATGAAGGAGGGGGGCAGGGGACTAGTGCTTGGATGAAAGAACAAAGACATTTCTCCACTACCAGCGTGAGCGAGGATGGTGGAGCCCACTACAATAACTTCATAAAACATAGCATTCGTTACATGTCTCTCGACTTGAGGGGGGAGCATCCATGTGGACAAAGCCGGGAATATTGTTTTTTTTTTTATTTTACAAATTTGGAGACAAGGCTTTGCTATTGTCTCCTTATCAGTTAAGGTGTGCAGCCAATCCATTCTAAATGACTTTTGTAATTTTTTCACTAAAAGTGACAAAGAAAGAGGCTCTAGTTGGCTCCAGATCTGCAATATGACTGTGTGGCCCACCGTCGCCACTATTGTAAAAAATATTTAATTATGGGTAATGGTGGTTAGGGACAAGATCTAGCATCAAAATCTCTGGCCTTAGGGGAAGATTCAGTAATTTATGTGTAGTCAGATGGTGTTGGATCTCCTTCCAGAATTTCTTGATTACCGGTCAACCTCAGAAACAATGATATACATCTACAATTGATATTAATTCAGGCTTCCCTGCTGGCTGCCACACTTTTCTTCGGCTCCTGACCTCTCCAGGAATTAGCTTAAATGGACACTATAGTCACAATAACAACTACAGCTTATTGAATTTGTTCTGGTGAGTAGAATCATTACCTTCAGGCTTTTTGCTGTAAACACTGTCTTTTCAGAGAAAATGCAGTGTTTACATTACAGCCTAGTGATAACATCACTGGCCACTCCTCAGATGGCTGCTAGAGATCCTTCCTGGGTCATGGCTGCCTAAAATGCATCCAAACATTCAGTGTCTCCTCCCTCTGCATGCAGACACTGAACTTTCCTCATAGAGATTCATTGATTCAATTCATCTCTATGAGGAGATGCTGATTGGCCAGGGCTGTGTTTGAATCATGCTGGCTCTGCCCCTGATCTGCTTCTTTGTCAGTCTCAGCCAATCCTATGGGGAAGCATTGTGATTGGGTCAGGCTACCACTTCTGATGATGTCAGCAGACTGCTTGTTTTTTTTTTTGAGGCAGACAGCATGCAGAGTTACAGCTTCAGGCTTGAATACAGTAAGATGTTGCTATATTTATGGTGGCTCATAAGTCATCACAAATATTTCGGACCAATATCGACTCCACATATTACACAACTGGATTTACCAAAATTGAACGGATGGCATTAGTAAACTGAGATGCACAACGGATTGAAATATACTTCCGCTGTACCATCTTAATACCAGGAAGAGATACTTTCAGCGGAACACCACAAACAAGGTGCATTTAAACTAAAAACCGACTCACCTCCATGTGTAAATTGGGTTGTGGATTTGATCATCCATTCAGCAATGCTCAGATTTATTTTCTAAACACCAAGAAAACTAATTGATGAAAACTATTTCACTAAAACCCATTACTCCTGTAATCTGACCTGCGTGCATGCGTTCTTATCTGTTATCTACAATGCAGCCTGAAGTGCAAAGTCTCACACCTCACTCTGAATCCTATAGAGTATGTCAATGTAACCAGTCCCCACTGCTAACATCCCTACAAAAACTAGAAGCTATTTTAACTATTTCACTGCTGAAGGAATGACCATCTATACTCCCTCATATCTGTATTCCCTAAGACCTAAAAAAGCGGTCGCTGCACTCAGTCCCTTGCTAGTGGTTACCCTAAAATCACCTGGCATCTTCCAAAGGACTGACAGTGGCTGTCGTGGAGGAAAATCAAAACTTAAAGTTCAATCTCCTGACACTATCACAGCTGCTCCACCACCCTGTCTACCTGCAAGCCCAATTGAAGTGATTCAACCTAGAAGCCACAAAAATCAAGGAAACCTCTTTGTGTGATCCCCATTAGAAGACACAGAGAAGAAGTACAGAGCAAAAACTCAGAATCCCACGATTGTCCTATCAAATCAATCATGTGCAATGCCAGATCAATAAGAAACAAAACGGCTATTATTGCCGACCTTATTGAAACATGCGATATAGCGTGCATTACAGAATCATGGTTGGATGAAAATGCAAGGCCGATTCTAGAGGCAGCTATTCCAGGCAATTACACAGTGTTCCACCGCCCGAGACAAGATCCTAAGGGAGGTGGAGTTATGATCAGTGTGAAATCATCCTTAAATCCCAGACCAATATCAGTCCACAAACCCAAATCTTTTGAATGCATAGCTGCCAGCCTCTCAATAGATAGAGGATTACGGATACTGTTAATATACAGACCCCCACGAGATGGGAAGAGATTTCTTCAGGAACTCTCAGACCTTTTGGCTGTCTTAATTCTTGAACACCCCAGATGGCTTATATTGGGAGACTTCAACACTTGGATTGATGACACCCTATCCCTGCTTGGGTAGGATTTCCTCAACTTGATGAGTGCACTTGGTGTCTCACAAATCGTAACCACTTCCACCCACAGAACAGGTCATACACTTGATCTAGTGTTCCAGTCTGATCTAGAAGTGTCACCAGTAACTGTAAATCCAGTTTGGTCAGACCACCACTCCATTCACTTCTCCATTGTATCACAATCAGCCAGATCCCAGCCTCAGAACCTGGTCAAACACCGCTTATTAAAAGGGGTGACGCCATTGGATGTAACATCACATATGGATCAAAGTGAACTAATGGGCACTTGTGAAGACCCCAGCTCCTTAATCCGACAAAACCTTGATAGACACCCTAGAAAGCATTGCACCAACATGCATATGCACTGTCAAAACCCACAACAATGCACCATGGTTTGATAGCACCAGCAGAGAAATGAAGAGAACAGGCCGTAAACTCGAGAGAAAGTGGCGCAGGACACATGATCCAGAAGATAAAGCCGCTCTTACCAAACATTTAAACAAATACCAATTCCATATAACTCAGAAGAAATCGTAATTTTTATCACGCGAAATTGCACTCTCCCACAATAGACCTAGGCAACTGTTTCGCACAGTAGAAAGGCTCTGCAAACCAGCATGCATGCATATCCCCACCAACTCTTCTCAGGATAAGTGTGAAGCATTTGCGATCTTCTTCAGAGACAAGATTTCCTCAATCCGAGCCTCTATCACAGCAGACCAAACAGTTACACACCAGAACCACTACATAGGAATGCCAGATTACCCCAGTTTATGGCTCCTTCTGGAACTCTTTACCGTGGGCAATCAGAGAGGCATCGTCCTTACAGACTTAAAAAAAAGCTAAAGACCCACCTCTTCCATCAGACATTCAGTCCGCTCAGCTGACCTCCAGAAACTCCTAACTTTTATGTCTTTATGTTTGTATATTTGTAAAATACTTTGAGTCTCACAGGGAGAAAAGCGCTATAAAAATCACAAACTATTATTATTAATTATATTATATGTTGCCAGCTGGACATTTAAAGCATTTTGTGTCAGATTATCTATTCATTGCACACAGTCTGACAGGAGAATAATACACATAGTGAAGATAGGAAGACATTCGCTATTTATTTGATTAAAAACGTTATGTTCTTTTAATGTATATTCTATTGTTAGTATGGGAAAGGGGATAAGCCATTGTGAAATATCAGTTTTGATTGTTTCCCAGTCACTGGTATATTGTATATGGGAGTAGAGCGTGGATGTGATATGAGTCGCAGTGGCCATGGATGGGAGAATGTGTTCCACAATATTTTAATATCATATAATCTAACTACTTGCAAAATAGACATCATGTAAGCAGTAATGTAAAAAAGGTCAGCGTTCGGTGTAAAATGTCCCTTATATAACTCAAGCAGAGAAGTCGTCACGTTGCCAATTCCCTTCTTGTTTAGTGTTGGGTTTTCGGTAGAGACACTGTACGATGCAGGCTGTTATTGACGAGACACTATAGGCAACAAGACCACTCCATCTCACTGAGGTGGTCTGGGTGCAGAGAAACTGCAATAATTGCATTGCAAGGTTAAGACTGCCTCTTAAATGCTTCCTTTGCATTTTCATGGAGTTTGATTTGCATGAGGACATGTCTTCAAAATCCCATTTCCTATGAAGAGTTCTAATGTGTGTGTATGCAGCGCCCGCCGCTCATGTGCATTAGGTTCTCCATCGGCGTTGCAGAGGGACCATATAGCGTTTTATTACTAACGCTATAGTGTCCGTTTAAATAATAGCAGAGGTTATTTAAATTCTACCACAACTCAAATAATTTGTTCTTTAACCCCTTAAGGACCAAACTTCTGGAATAAAAGGGAATCATGACATGTCACACATGTCATGTGTCCTTAAGGGGTTAAAGGAACACTGAAAAGAGCACTGCAGTGGTTATGGTACCATGAGTGCCTTAGTGGCCTCCCCATTATAAGTAATGTAACCATTTCAGAATGGTTTGACTTGTTTCCTGGGTCTGCTGGGGGCCAATTCCCATCTCAACTACTTCAGTCAGAGAGCTGGAAGCTCCTAAGCAGAAGCTCGTGCCAGCTCTCCTGTACTGCTGCTTTAAACCTCTGTCCACCCCCCCTTCTCTATCTTTCTCCACCTTTGAAATTCACTCAATTAATCTGTTCAAACCCATCTCTGATAACATTTCTGTTATCTATCGCCCCCCTGGTTCCCCTCGTCTGTTCCTTGACAATTTTTCTGCTTGGCTTTCCTACTTTCTTTCAAGTAATATCCCTTCCCTAATTCTTGGGGATTTCAAAATTCCCTTTAACTCACCCTTGACCTCAGTAGCTTCCAAGCTCCTCTCTATTACCTCCTCTCTTGGCCTATCACAGTGGGTTAATACTCCCACACATGTAGCTGGCAATACCCTCAATCTTATTTTTTTCTCTAAGCTCCACAACACTCCATTTCCTCTCTCAGATCACAACCTCTTGTCATTTGTTCTTGAGCGACGCCTCACCCAACAGCCTCACCCTAACCCCCCTCAACTCAGAAGGGACCTGAATTCTCTTGACCTCCAACAACTCTCAGGTGATCTCCATTCCAAACTCTCATCCATCCCTACCTTCTCCTGTCCATCTTTGGCTATCTCCTCATATAATGCTACCCTCACCTCTGGTCTGGACGCTGCAGCTGCGCTCGAAACATGTACCTCAAAGAAGACGCACCTCCAACCTTGGCACACTAAGTTGACCCGCTACCTGCAGAGATGCTCCCGTTCAGCTGAACGCTGCTGGAGGAAGTCCAGCACCTTGTCAGACTTCCTCCATAATAAATTCATATTGTGTTCATAAAGCACAGCCCTCACCCTTGCTAAACAATCCTACTTTTCCTCTCTCATTATTTCATGCTCACGCAATCCCATGTGTCTCTTTAATACCTTCAACTCTCTTCTTCACCAACCTCAAGCCACGTCCCAAACTAACCTTAAAGCTGATAGCCTTGCATGCTACTTTACCGACAAGATTGAACATCTAAGGGAAGAATTCTCCCTTCTTGCTCCTCTCTCTCGCAACCACACCTGGACCGTACCTTCCCTACCCTACAGACCTTCTCCCCAGCTACAGAACAGGATGTGGTGCTGCTTCTCCTCTCCTCTCATCCCACCACCTGTCTGCTTGATCCAGTACCTTCCCACCTTATCAGATCTCTCTCCTTGTCTTGTACCATCATTAACACCCTGTCAGGGTACCTGAGGCCTCTACCTCTAAGGGAGGTAGAGACTTGGTGGTGTATCCGTCCAGGCGAGCTGTCTCCTCCGTTCCTCGCGGTTCATCCAGTCACTTAAACACCGGCCGCGAGGAATCCACGTCCTTTTCTAGCAGGACGCTCAATACGTGACGTCATGACGCTAGCACGAGCAATCTGTCACTCAAGTGTCCGATATCCAATCGGTACTTGTCAGAGGCGTGATTTCCATCCAGAACCAGGGTATTTAAGCTTACTCCTTACTTCAGCTCATTGCCCTGTCGTGGTTCTAGCTTGTCTAGTCACTCAGTGCTCTGGTATTCTAGTTTGCTCTATTGGTTTTGACTCGGCTCGTTGTACTACCCTGTTTCTCTGTTATCCCTTGACCCGGCTTGTCTCTCGCTTATCTGTCTTCTCGTTCCCTCGACCTCGGCTTGCCTCTGACTATTCTTTACTCTCGGTACGTTAGTCCGGCCATTCTAAGGCCCGGTATACGTACCTTTCCACTCTTTGTACTCTGCGTGTTGGATCCCTGTCCCGATCCTGACATTACGACAGGGCCAATGGATCCTGCAGGTACAAACAGTCAGCTTGGTTCTTCGGATCCCAGGTTTGACGCCATGGAACATAGGATGGATCAGATGGCTTTGGCACTACAGGCACTTTTGTCTCGTGCTAGTAATCCACCTGAGGAGACACGTACTCCTTCTATCTCTCCTGCAGTCTCAGGTCTAGAGGTAGCCACTGTAGGTGCTTCTTCCCGTATTACCCCACCAGTACGTTATGGCGGGTCACCGGAGAAGTGTCGTGGCTTTCTAAACCAGATTAGCATCCATTTCGAACTACAACCCCGCTCTTATCCTACAGATAGAGCAAAGGTTGGATTTATTATTACTCTGCTCATTGAAAAAGCTTTGAGATGGGCCAATCCTTTATGGGAGAATGATAATCCACTCGTCTATAATTATAATGCCTTTGTAGCTGCGTTTAGAAGAACTTTTGACCCTCCTGGCAGAAAGGTCAATGCAGCTAGATTAATGTTGCGCCTTAAACAGGACAATCGAACACTTGTGGATTATGCACTAGAGTTCAGATCCTTGGCGGCAGAAGTTAAGTGGAACGAACAGGCTTATATAGATGTGTTTCTGAATGGGTTATCAGATGTAATTCTTGACGAGGTCGCTACTAGAGAACTCCCTGAAAATTTGGAGGATTTAATTTCTTTTATATCTCGTATTGATGAACGCTTAAGAGAGAGGCAGAACACTCGAGATAGGACCCGTAGACCCTCCTTTAAACTAGCGCCTACCTTTCAAATCTCTGAGTTCGAAGACTTACGTATTCCTGAACCTATGCAGATAGGCAGTACTCATCTCACTGAAAGGGAGAGACAGTACAGGAGAAGGGAGGGTTTATGTATGTATTGTGGAGTCAGGGGTCATTTACGCCTAAATTGTCCCAATCGTTCGGGAAACGCTCGCACCTAAGTTCCTCTAGAGGACAGGCCTTGGGTGTTTCTACTTTGTCCTCTATTCACAACTACAAGGAGCTCAGGCTTGTGTTACCCGTTTCTTTAAAGTGGGAGAAGGGAGTAGTTAAGACTATGGCACTAATCGATTCTGGAGCTGCTGAGAGCTTTATAGATCAGGGTTTTGCTGCCAAGCATGCTATTCCATCCCAGTTAAAAGAGACACCTCTGGCTGTTGAGGCCATCGATGGTAGACCATTACTTGAGCCTGTTATTTTTCATGAGACCATACCGATTAACTTGACTGTTGGCATCCTGCATAAAGAGGATATATCCTTGATGCTCATTTCTTCTCCGTCTATTCCCATAGTTCTGGGGTACTCCTGGCTGAGGAGACACAACCCTATTATTAATTGGGAATCAGGGGAGATAGTTTCGTGGGGAGAGAATTGTCAAGAAAAATGCTTGCGGAAGGTCTTACCTCTTGGATTAACTAATACATCGAATACCTCTGACAATCCTACAGAGACACAAATTCCGCCTCAGTATCTAGATTTAAAGGCAGTATTTGACAAAAAGAAAGCCGATACCTTACCCCCACACAGGTCCTTTGATTGCAAAATTAACCTACTCCCTGGTACCATGCCTCCCAGAGGTCATGTATACCCATTATCTATAAAGGAGAACTCAGTCCTAGAGGAATATATTCACGAGAATTTAGACAAGGGATTCATCAGGAGGTCCTCCTCCCCTGCCGGGGCTGGATTTTTTTTTGTTAAAAAGAAAGATGGTTCTTTGAGACCTTGTATTGATTATCGAGGCTTGAATAAGATAACCATTAAAAATGCCTACCCGATTCCCTTGATCACCGAACTCTTCGATCGTTTGAAGGGCTCTACAATTTTCACCAAGTTAGACCTCAGAGGGGCATATAACTTGGTGAGAATCCAGCAGGGACATGAGTGGATGACGGCATTCAATACTCGATATGGCCACTATGAATATACTGTCATGCCTTTTGGGTTATGCAATGCACCAGCAGTATTCCAAGATCTGATTAATGAGGTTCTTAGGGAATTTCAGCAAGAGTGCGTCATTGTATACCTAGATGATATACTCATTCATTCTAGTGACATTGAGATTCATCACAAACAAGTCAGGAGGGTTTTGCACAAGCTTCTCCAGCATGGCTTGTACTGCAAGTTGGAGAAATGTAGCTTTGATCAAACCCAGGTAACCTTTCTCGGCTATGTGATCTCTGGGGAGGGATTTAAGATGGATCCGGATAAGCTCCAATCCATTCTAGAGTGGCCTTTACCCACAGGTCTTAAAGCCATACAGAGATTTATTGGTTTTTCCAATTATTATAGGCGCTTTATTAAGGGCTATTCTTCCATTATTGCACCTATCACTAACATGACCAAACAGGGGGCTGACACTAAGAATTGGACTACTGAAGCTCTCCTTGCGTTCAAGACTCTCAAGGAGCTTTTCGCTTCCGCTCCAATTTTAGTTCACCCTGATACTTCTCTGCCATTTTTGCTCGAGGTAGACGCATCAGAGACTGGTTTAGGTGCTGTTCTATCTCAAAGGTTGGGTGTTGATAAACCATTACATCCATGTGGATTTTTCTCTAAAAAATTGACCGGTACTGAAAGCAGGTATGACATTGGTGACAGAGAATTACTAGCGGTTATCAAGGCTTTGAAAGAATGGAGACATTTATTGGAAGGTACATTACATCCTGTTACCATCCTGACAGACCACAAAAACTTGTCTTATATCGGAGAGGCCAAGCGTCTGTCCTCCAGGCAGGCTCGTTGGTCGTTGTTTCTTACCCATTTCAATTACGTTCTGACTTACAGACCTGGGTCAAAGAATTCTAAAGCCGATGCGCTATCTCGCCAATATGAACCCTCTGCTTCAGTTGAACCACTTTTGTCTTCCATTGTACCCAAATGCAATATTATTGCTAATACCAGTCTCAAAATTCATTCCCCGCTACTTGACCAGATCTTGAAGTCACAACATCTAGCTCCCGAAAACACTCCTGAGGGAAGAAACTTTGTTCCTCCTGAACTTCAACTGGAGCTCTTACAATGTTTTCATGAAAGTAAAATAGCTGGTCATCCTGGTATTCGCAAGACGTACTCTCTGATATCCAAGGATTTCTGGTGGCCTTCACTTCGTAAGGATATTGAGGAGTTCGTCGCAGCTTGTGAGACTTGTGCCAAGACTAAACTATCTCATGCATCCCCATGTGGCCTGTTACACCCCTTGGACATTCCTGAGAAACCTTGGTCCTGTTTGTCCATTGACTTTATCGTTGATTTGCCTGCTTCCAAAAGACAGACTGTTATTCTCACGGTGGTGGATAGATTTACCAAGATGGCCCATTTCGTGCCATTACCTAAACTTCCGACTTCCCCTGAATTGGCGGAGATTTTTGCGAGAGAAGTTTTTCGCCTACATGGGATCCCTTCAGAGATTGTTTCTGATAGAGGTTCTCAATTTGTCTCACGTTTCTGGAGATCCTTTTGTTCTCAAATGGGCATCAAATTGAACTTTTCCTCTGCCTATCACCCTCAGTCTAACGGAGCTGCTGAACGTACTAATCAAAAGATCGAACAGTATCTGCGTTGCTTTGTTTCCGAACACCAGGACGATTGGGTCGGTCTAATTCCTTGGGCGGAGTTCGCACACAATAACCTTGTTTGCGATTCAACTCGCTCTAGCCCTTTCTTCATGAACTATGGCTTTCATCCTTCGATTTTTCCTTCGGTTTCCTCTTCTCAGGGGATACCGTCGGTTGATGATCATGTCGCCAACCTGAAGAAATTATGGGATCAGACTCGACAAATTCTATTACATAGTTCCTCGCTGTTCAAGAAACACGCTGATAAACATAGAAGAGCGGCTCCTGTTTTTGTTCCTGGGGATAGGGTATGGTTGAGTACCAAGAATATTCGCCTAAAAGTTCCGTCCATGAAATTTGCTCCTCGTTACATAGGTCCTTACAGGGTTCTCACTCGTATCAATCCGGTTGCGTATCGCCTTGCTCTGCCACCTGCCTTACGCATTCCTAACTCTTTTCATGTCTCCTTGTTGAAACCCCTCATTTGCAACAAATTCTCCTCTAAGGTCTCCTCGCCTCGTCCTGTTCAGGTGGAGGGTCGGGAGGAGTACGAGGTCAGCTCCATCATTGACTCCAGAATTTCAAGGGGTAAATTGCAATATCTGGTCAACTGGAGGGGATATGGTCCTGAGGAGAGGAGTTGGGTACCTCAGGAGGACGTCCATGCTTCTCGCCTTCGCAGAGCATTTCACCTTCGCTTCCCATCTCGCCCCGGATCATTCCGCCCGGTGGGCGTATCTGAGAGGGGGGGGGTACTGTCAGGGTACCTGAGGCCTCTACCTCTAAGGGAGGTAGAGACTTGGTGGTGTATCCGTCCAGGCGAGCTGTCTCCTCCGTTCCTCGCGGTTCATCCAGTCACTTAAACACCGGCCGCGAGGAATCCACGTCCTTTTCTAGCAGGACGCTCAATACGTGACGTCATGACGCTAGCACGAGCAATCTGTCACTCAAGTGTCCGATATCCAATCGGTACTTGTCAGAGGCGTGATTTCCATCCAGAACCAGGGTATTTAAGCTTACTCCTTACTTCAGCTCATTGCCCTGTCGTGGTTCTAGCTTGTCTAGTCACTCAGTGCTCTGGTATTCTAGTTTGCTCTATTGGTTTTGACTCGGCTCGTTGTACTACCCTGTTTCTCTGTTATCCCTTGACCCGGCTTGTCTCTCGCTTATCTGTCTTCTCGTTCCCTCGACCTCGGCTTGCCTCTGACTATTCTTTACTCTCGGTACGTTAGTCCGGCCATTCTAAGGCCCGGTATACGTACCTTTCCACTCTTTGTACTCTGCGTGTTGGATCCCTGTCCCGATCCTGACACACCCATCCTAAACTGCTCTATTTCACCTGGTGTTGTCACTGCTCCCCTTAAGCATGCTACTGTCGTACCCATCCTAAAAAGGAATTCCTAGACCCGTCTTCCCCTTCCAACTATCGTCCCATATCCCTGCTTCCTTTTTCCTCAAAGCTTCTAGAAAGACTTGTCTTTACTCATATGACTCAATTCCTAAACTCCAACTCCCTCCTCGATCCTGTTCAATCTGGCTTTCACCCCCTCCACTCTACTGAGACTGCTCTTATTAACGTTACAAATGACCTAATCACAGCTAAATCCAAAGACCACTACTCCATACTAATTCTTTTTGACCTGTCTGCCGCCTTTGACACTGTTGATCATGGCCTCCTTCTCCAAACTCTTCACTTCAATCTCTTGGTCTATGTGACACTGTCCTCTCGTGGTTCTCCTCCTATCAATGTTCGTTCAGTGTCTCCTTTTGCAATGACACCTCCTCCTCTCGCCCTGTCTCTGTTGGAGTCCCCCAACGATCTGTTCTTGGACCCCTTCTGTTCTCTCTTTAAACTGCCTCTGTTGGTAAACTCATTAACTCCTTTTGGATTCCGCTATCATTTGTATTCCGATGACACCCAGATATATCTCTCCTCCACTGATCTCTCCCCCACGGTCCTACAACGTGTGACCGCTTGCCTTTCTTCAATCTCTGATTGGATGTCCTCCCACGTTCTGAAACTCAATCTCTCTAAAACTTTTTGTTTCCCCCCCTCATAATGCTGATCCTCCTTCGCTTTCCCTGCACGTTGATGGTATTTATTTATTATTAATTTATAAATTATTTTACCAGGAAGGATACATTGAGATTTCTCTTGTTTTCAAGTATGTCCTTGCATCAGTCCACTCTTAGTGTTATCTTTGATCCTGGCCTCACCTTTGCACCTCATATCCAGAATGTTGCTAAAACCTGTCGATTCCACCTTTAGAAACATTGCCCGCTTCCGCCCCTTTCTCACGCAAGATGCTGCCAAGGAGCTTGATCTTGTACTGGTAATCTCTCGCATGGACTACTGTAATTCTCTCCTAGTTGGTCTCCCCAGAAGCTAAACTGCCCCGCTACAATCATGATTGAATGCTGCCGCCAGGCTGATCTTTCTCACCCGTCGCTACTCCCATACCTCGCACCTCTGTCGATCCTTACACTGGCTTCCAGTATCCTTTAGGTGTTAATTCAAAATACTAACCCTTACCTATAAAGCTCTAAACAACTCTTACAGTTCTTCCATGATTCATAGATAATCCCATTCTCTGTCTCTCCGCTCTGCCGGTGACCACCTCCTGTCCGCTGCTCGCACCCCTTACTGCTAACGCGTGCTTGCAGGACTTCTCGCGGGTGGCTCCTTTCCTTTGGAACAGACTGCCTACCATCAGACTCTCCCATAGTCTTCAATTGTTTGAGAAGTCCCTCAAAACACATCTGTTCAGAAATGCTTATGGACTCCCAGAGTAACTTATCTAACATATCCAAATCTGTCTCTTGCTCTCCTAAAGAGCCATACTCCACTCTCACCTCCAGCTCTGCTACTTTTCCACCTTGTTTGGTGGATAAGCTCAGATAATAAGCCAGACGCAATCTGTCTGAAGTAGTGGAGGCAAAGGGCCACGTTCAGCAGACATCAGGTATCAAGTCAAATTGTTATAAAATGGTTTGACTACTTACAAGGTCTCCACCAGGGCTTTCCTTCCACCATAAGTACTACAGTGTGTTGTAGTGGTTATGGTGTTTTGAGTTTTCCTTTCATATTCAGTGCGATTGGTGCACTAATCGAGAGCAGTTATTTTCAGTTATATCACTTTTCAGCATGGCGTCGTTCAGTGCATTAAACTCGATGACATTGAAGAAGAGACTCTGACCTACTTTACATGTAGCAGATACCAACAGGTTTATAAATTACAGGCTCGTGTCGGAACTGATATGAAAATTAGGAAGAATGTCCGAAAATAACACGTTTTGTAGCTCCGCTCCAATTGTTATCTGACCTCTTATCTCAAAAGCAATTGCTCCCATTTCATAGAATTGATTAGTTATACTGTATGTGTTTAAATTAAAGGGGCACTCCAGGAGCTAGGCTAGGAGGCAGCCTTATGGTCCAGCAGTCTGCACAACATTTTTTTTTTCTTTTTTTTGTGTGCTAAAACTATGAAGATTTGAGCATGGACAATATACTGTATATCAATAAGGCCACAACTTATCCAATGCATGCACGTTTTATTTGTATCCTTTTAACTTGACGTCCCACTCTTGAATTGGAAAATTAACTCAGTGATCCATTCTCCATTTGTAATTTAATATATAACATATTCTGAAAAACAGCTGCATTAGTCCCTTTGAACAGGGTTATTCAATAAAGTGTGAATTATCAGAAATCAAAATTTAATGGAAAGGGAATTTTCCAATTTTGGGACAAAATAATTGAAGTATATTTTTTGCTTAAGCCATTTTGTGAATGGAAAGCTACTGATAGGCTGAGAGCATCAACAGTGCCCCTCTCCAAATCTTCCTGATTCAAGCCATGGACAGAAGATTGGATTAAATGACGTTGGATTCAACACATTTTGTAATGGTTTAATCCCCTGAAGGGACCTCCTGGCACCATAACAACTTAATTTCAATGAAGTTGGTATGGTGCGCAGAGTGTTCTTTTAAGAGCCATTGGCTAATTGTTAGGATCTGAACAACAGGCAGTTAAATATCTCCTGAACAGGCAATTATCGTTGACTTTTCAACATGCGGAGAAGGCGCTTTGCATTCCATTATCTCATCAACAGTCACAGCTCTGCCATCATTTATAGGACCTGCCAACAGAGAGTACAGATTTAAATGAACTCATTAGAGAGGTTTCTGTACAGATACATGCTGTAATTACCTACCTGTACAGATTAATTTGTGGTTTTGTTCTTTTCTAATACACTGTGTTGTCCGTAGCTTTAATTGGCTGTGAGTTCTCTCTTCAGAAACTTTAGCTCTCTGTCTAGATTCAGCTGACCACTCTCAGTATGCACAGCCGTAATTACTTGATAAAACATACCGGGCAATGGTAAACCATGCTAAACAAAGATATGAAAATTGGGGAAGAAATAAATTATTTGAAACTGTTATAAAAATATACATTAATAACATGTAAAACTCGTTCAAAATTATAATTAATGCAAAATGGGTTGTTGCTCCTTTAAGTCGAGAGTTTAACACACACAAAAAAATAATACATTTGGAAAAGTAAAATATTTTTTTTTTCCAAAGTTATCGTACAAGGAGGTCCACGGATGGGTCCTTAAGGGGCTAAACCAGATTCGATATTTTGAGGTTAAAGCATTTGTTAATGTTTTGGCACCCAGGGACCTCGTTGTACCACAACATCTTTATTCTGATGTAGTTATGGTGCTAGAGTTTAACTTAAATTAAATTAAATAGTTCTGTTAATTAAAACAGTTGAAATGGGGGGCGGCGCCTGACTTCCGGTACGGATGGCCGCACATTGAAAGAGCTCCGTACATCAGGGCCCTAAATAAGCTAATTTAAGCACGCTCAACCGCCCGAAAACTACCGAGGCTTACCCCTTTACTTCCCCAAAGCACGCTCCAACACCGGAATGGGTAGAAAAACGAGAACCGACCCGATGGTAGCGCCGATATTCCGCAACCGCGCTGACAAAGGCCGCACAGGCGCAGAGGACCGGCGGGAAACTGACTCCGAATCTGAGACAAGCGAGGTGGAAAAAGGTACTGCAGACCTCACCCCAATTACCAGAGGGGACCTGAAGGGGCTTCTGAGGGACATAAACGCCAACATGGCTGCAGAATTAGCCAGACACATGGCTCCCATCAAAGAAGGCCTGGAAGACCTGACCAGACGCACTCTAGCAGTCGAAGACAAAATGGAGGACATCTCCACGACGACTAGCAGGCATGACACAGCTATACAAGACCTCCAAGCACAGGTACAAGCCCTTGAGAGCGCACAAGAAGACCTAAACAATAGGTCGCGCAGAAATAATGTCAGGATCAGGGGGCTCCCCGAATCCACAGCCCCTGACACCCTAAACACCACCCTCAGAGAAACATTCAGCGGAATGCTCCCCGAGGCCCCCCCAGCTGAACTCATCATCGACAGAGCACACAGAGCTCTCAGAGCCCAGCCTCCATCGAACACACAGCCTAGGGATGTCATTGTCCGCCTCCATTATTTCCACGTGAAAGAAGCGCTGATGAGGGCTGCACGAGACTCCCCAGTCCACGTAGACGGACACCAGGTTCAATTATTCCAAGACCTGGCCCCTAGCACGCTTTTCAAAAGGAGGATCCTCAGACCACTGACTCAAGCTCTCACGAGGCAGAACCTCAGGTACGCTTGGGGGCACCCTTTTAAGCTGATGGTCCGCAAAGGAGACAGGACCTACACTCTCCATGACACTGCGGACGCTGCAGACTTTGCGGCCCAACTAGGCCTGCCCCGCTTGGAACCGGAACCAGACAGACAACGAGATCGACGAGAACTACCAACCACCGCAGGAAGAAACTGGCAATCCCAACAGAGGGGCCGCAGACCCTCAAGAAGAGACCAGTCCCAGCATTAATCCTGGGCTTAGACACCTGCCTTCCACCCGGCCTCCTAGCCAACCAACCGGGAACAATCCCACCAGCAACCACCCCTCACACTCCTAAAGAGACTCCACTTGCCACCCCCAAAGCAGCATAACAACGCACCTCCCCGAACAAAGACCCTGCAAATATGGACACGAGATGAACAATCAGACTGGCACGCAACTCACCGGCCACTAACTCATCACCAGCACATGAAGACTTATCCCCAACATCCCTCTACCTACAACCCTCCTCCACAGACGACGACCACCCAAGGGACACTAACCATCGACAGGGCCAGCTGCAGCTAGACCACCGGCTACCATGCCCCGGCGGACAAGAAAACTAACCTGGGGGCCGCACGCCCACTTGGGCCCATGAACTTTCTCCGCCAGCTCCATAGACCCGGGACATTGCCTTACTTGGCCCACCCAACAATCACAAAATGCTTATATATATGCACGGGTGGGAGAATGGGAGGAGGGGGAAGAGGGGATAGCACACTGGACGGACACGGACCAAAACCAAGGCCTCGCATCCACCACTAGGGAGGCCCCAGACCCAAGACGGACCCCCCCAAATTAGAAACACCACCATGACAAGGACGCAGGTTTAGAGACCGACCCACCCCGACCCTAGGGATACCACACACGCCACATCCCATGGACCCCCCGAGCATAGATGCCAGCTCTCCACTCTCCCTCCTAAACACCCCCATAGGCCCACATCACCACCAAACAGCCGCCCACAGACCCCCTCACGAGAAATCGAAAACCAACAGACATGAGGTGGGGACCTTAAGCGACCTTTACAAACCCCGCACCCCTCAATGACAAACAGAGGACCAAGGACAGGACGCCCACTCCAAGGACTCATAGCACCGACACCTTATTAGACGACAACAAAGATAACACAGGTGAACCATGCTGAGGGATCAGGTGGGGAGGCGGGAGGGAGGGCAGGGAATATCTGAAAATGTCTAAACTTGTCAAAATGAATGTACCACAAATAACGTTGATATGCTCTTTTGCTGATCTCTTTCTTCTACACTAGTATATAGGTTCCAGTGTACAACATGTTTTACTCTACCATTCCATGTATAATACCTTTAACGTTTGAAATGTTTTGTTCCCACTAAGGGGGAGGAAGGGAACAACCCAAATGGACAAACGACAGACCAGACGGGCGGGAGAGCCCAGAAAGGCCCCACGGAGACTTTCACTGCGGACGACACACCTACTAACTCCACCACACCTCCGCAGGGAACAACCACGGAACGTTGGACGACACTCCCCACCGCCTGCTGGCCTAAACTGTAAGTCCAGCAGCAACACACACACACACACACACTCGAACCCGGCTGGTCCGGGTTGCAGGGACCCACGCCCCTCCGTAACCCCCAAATACCCCCTACCCTACCCCAACACCAACCCAATCACCCGCTCCCAAAGGGGCACCTCGCATACACAACCACGCAACATGCCGACTCACCTCAAATGCACTTCCATCAACGCAAAGGGCCTCAACTCCCCCAAGAAACGCCACGCACTACTTAGATGGGCTCAGAGGCAACAAGCCGACATCCTCCTAGTCCAGGAAACCCACTTCACTGCACTTAAACACTTCCCCCTCACGAACCGGACATACAAAACTAGCTTCCTAGCCAACTCTCCAACGCCCAAAACTAAAGGGGTAGCCATCATCTTAAGAGGCACATGCCCCTTAACAGATATAACCGCACACCCTGACCCCTCGGGACACTTCCTCACAATAACAGGGAGAATAGGCACCAATCATTACTCCTTTTGCTCTATATACGCGCCTACCCAACCAGACCCAGACTTCTGGAATACATTCTCCGCACACGTAGCCACACTATCCAACACCCGCCTCATCATAGGAGGGGACTGCAACGCAGTACACTCCCCACACCTCGACAGAACAAACCGCGCACAACCTCCACACCGACCTGCCAGAAATGACACACTGTTCCAGCAGTTCCTCTCCTCTCGACACCTCATAGACATCTGGCGCGCCCAACATCCCTCCACCAAAGACTTCACCTTCTACTCTAACCCCCACAACTCATACTCGCGGATTGACTACTTTCTGATCTCCCCTAACGTCCTCTCCCAGACAAAGTCCGCGAGCATCGGTACGATATCATGGTCAGACCATGCCGACATCAACCTAACACTGTCCATTGCAGACATCACACGCCCATGGACGTGGAAGCTAAATCCCATACTACTACATGACCTCCCCATCACAGACACCATCTCCAAAGACCTATCAGACTACTTTGAACTAAACTCAAACCCAGCAGAAATATCCCCCACGACCCTGTGGACGGCGCACAAAGCGGTCATCAGGGGCAAACTCATAAGCTTAGCCTCAGCCCGGAAAAAACGTAGAACACAACAGATCACAGACGCAATAGCGGAGATACACCGCCTCGAAGCCATACACAAAGGGACCAGAGACAGCAACACTCTAGATCAATTGACCGAAGCCCGTACCCTACTAAAGCGCCTCACCACGGAAGACACCGCGAAAGCCCTCCAGTGGCTCAAACAGAAATACTACGAAAAAAGCAACAAAGCTGACACCATGCTGGCAAGACGCCTAAAACGCCGCATTGAGGCCAACAAAATCACAAGCATACGCGACTCAGGCCAAAACATATGCACCCAACCCGACCAGATAGGCTCCATATTCCAATCCTACTACCAACAACTCTACAACCACACGACACCACTGGGAGACACCGCGCAGGACACCTCAACCCTTACACAGACATTCCTGAACGCACTTAAGCTCCCAAAGCTAACCACAGAGATCAGCCAGACACTGACAGACGACGTAACAGTAGAAGAGATGACTCTAGCCCTCCGCGCATTCCAGCCCAATAAAAGCCCCGGCCCTGACGGATTTGGGGCAATATACTACAAAACCTTTAGCCACCTCCTGCTCAAACACCTCTGCCCGGTATTCAATGCCATGCTGCGCGGCGAGAAGCTGCCGACAGACATGGTAGCAGCAAACATTTGCCTCCTCCCAAAACCAGGCAAGACACTAGACGAACCAGGACATTACCGACCCATATCCCTCCTAAACGTAGACCTTAAAATCCTTACAAAAGTCATGACCAACCGCATAAACCCCCTACTACAAGCCCTAATCCATCCCGACCAAGTAGGCTTCATCCCCCACAGACAAGCGGCAGACAATACTAGAAGAGCCATAGACCTCATTTGGTACACCACTCACAAACACACCCCCACGGCAATAATCTCCCTAGACGCCGAGAAGGCATTTGACCGCCTCCTATGGCCCTTCCTCTACCAGACCCTATCCCACTTCGGCTTCCCCGCACAATTCATCGCTTTCCTAGAAGCAGCCTACGCACACTCACAGGGCTCCCTCCTCCTCCCTAGCATAGCCCCCCCCACATTCACCATCTCCAACGGGACGAGACAGGGATGCCCACTATCACCCATACTATTCGCCCTATCCCTGGAACCCTTACTCGAAGCAATACGATCCGACTCAGACATTGGAGGAATCACCATAAGAGACCAGACCTACAAGGCATCCGCCTATGCGGACGACATCCTCCTTACCCTCACAAACCCAAACACCTCCATCGACCACCTTATGACACTGATCCATTCCTACTCTCGCATATCCGGCTACAAACTGAACATCACAAAATCCGATCTAATGCCGATACACATACCCCCACATGAACTAACCAACATCAAGGACCAATTCCCATTATGCATCCGCCCAACGGCCATTGATTACCTAGGCATAAAGCTCACAGCCGACATCTCCACCATGTATCAAACTAACTACACACCCATACTCAAGCGGGCTCACGCAGACTTGCTGACATGGGCCCCACTAGGGATCTCGTGGCTGGGCCGAGTTGCCTCAATCAAAATGAACCTCCTACCACGGTTGCTGTACATCTTCCAGACACTACCCATAGCAGTCAGAATAGCAGACATAAAATCTTTACAGAAAGCGGTCAACAATTTCATATGGAACCACCGAAGGCCCAGAGTAAGGCGTGAAACACTGTACGTCCCTAAGCGATCAGGCGGCCTAGGATTACCCAACTTTATGCATTACCTATACGCCACCCACCTATCCCAAATCCAAATGTGGCATCTCCCGCCCATGGAGAAAAGATGGGTGGACATTGAACACTCAATCTTTGGTCATGACCACCCCTCCCAATACATGTGGACCCCCAGACAGCACCGACCATTGCCCCCCCCAACCGCACCCACCATAACACACTCACTCGACCTCTGGGACAAGGTACACCTGAAATACGATCTCTCCTCGGAACTCTCTCCAATGACCCCGATCCTTAGGAATAAACTCTTCCCCCCGGGACTCACAGCCCAACACTTCGCCCAATTCGAGAGGAGAGGAATAGCCAGACTTAGCCACCTATACACGGACAACCAGCCCATCACCTACGAGACCCTACCCGAACCCACCACACTCACCACGTTTGACTACTTCCGCTTCATCCAACTCCGCAGCCTGGCAGCAACACCTTACATCCAACAAGCAGGCAAATCCCAACCCACCAAGTTCGAACGGGACTGCACCACAGCCCCGGCCAGAAAGGGACAAATTTCCGACATATTCCTCTCAATAGCAACCCACACAACCCATATCACCCTCCCGTACATCAGGGCATGGGAGACAGACCTAGGCGCACCAGCTGACACAGAAGTCTGGGCCGACATTTGGGAAGCCACCGCATCGCTAACGATATGCGTAACATTCAAAGAACAGGCATATAAAATGCTATTCCGCTGGTACCTCACCCCCCAGAGGCTGGCAAGCATGCACAGACTACCCACAAACCAGTGCTGGAAGCAATGTGGAGAAACAGGCACTTTCCTCCATTGTTGGTGGACGTGCCCAAAACTCCAACCCCTCTGGCACTCCGTAGGTGCAATCCTCACCAGAGTACTGCATAACCCATGCCCCTTAGACCCATGGACCATGCTTTTATCCAAACCAATGGACACATTCACAAGAGCCGAAAACAAATTGATAGCAAGAGTGGCCCTTGCCACACGTAGAGCAATTGGCGAAGTATGGTCCACAACCACAACACCCAACCAACAAACAATACTTAGGAAAATCCAAGATCACATGGACATGGACAGGCTCACCGCCCAAATCCACGAAAACACCAAACAGTTCCACAAAACATGGGACCCCTGGCTCATGGCCGACACATCTCTACCCTGGTAAGACAACACATACCATATACCACAAAACAACACCAGCAGAACATGAACCACGACCCTCACCTAATCACTAACCCACCAACGCTACCTGAGACACACACCGAGGTGTACCCACCCCCCACCCACCCTTCCCACCCCCACCCACCCCCTCCCCGGGGGGGCCGTGGGACCCTGCAAACGAACACTTACTCTCCACCGACGACCTGGCCCCACCGGACCGACGACCCCCCCCAAACAACCCAGACGAGGACAACCCACCCACACCCTGACAGGTGTACCCACCAGCCGCACCCCTCCTGTAATCACAGGACAACTCACGACGCAACTACCACACCTACACAGACGCGATACCCACCCCACGAGACGACAACCACTTTTTATCCCAAAGACGATCCTGACAGGAAGACTGAAAGGGCCATACACGGCCAAAACAACTCGGAAAGAAGCTAATTCAGCAACGAAATTAAGATCTTGTAATAAATGTACGCTGATCCGACACTTGCTGTTACAACGCTTGGACCCTAAAACCTCCCCCCCCCTTTTTTGTTTTTTGTTCCCTTCTACCCTGTACCCCTGCCCTCGAACACCCAATTCTACAAATAAGGAATCTTAAACAAAAACAGGGCATCGGTTTCCCTTCATTTCCTATTCTTGTTCCCCCCCCTAACCCTTAGATCCAGAGCAGCAACGAATGTTACATACAGAGTATAAATGTACTAACAATCATCCAACAATGTAACCAAAGATAGACAGCACCTAACCTGTTTCTTATGTATGACTGTCTTTTACATGGTATATAAGCACTGCGATCTCTGTAATTATGATCTTATTCCCTTATTTTCTTCTGTACCCCTACCCCAATGACTCTGAAAACAATTCAAAATCTGACAAAATAAAGAATTTAAAACAGTTGAAATATCACATTCCGTATAGTGTTTAGCATGCAACAAAAGGAACCGAACATTATTGATCCTAATTCCATTTTATATATGTATTGACCTATATATATTATTAATGTCATACCTCCCAGGTGTCCCTGTGTACGTGGGACAGTCCCTAATTTGGATCCCAAGCCCTCTTTTCTAAGAGCTTCATGTTGATGGTGTGTCTGAATGTATAACCGAGCTCCACAGCAATAATACTCCCAGTAATGTGCCTGAGTGTACAACAGAGCTCACAGCAATTATACTCCCAGTAATGTGTCTGAATGTATAACAGAGCTCCACAGCAATAATACTCCCAGTAATGTGTCTGAGTGTATAACAGAGCTCCACAGCAATAATACTCCCAGTAATGTGTCTGAGTGTATAACAGAGCTCCACAGCAATAATACTCCCAGTAATGTGTCTGAATGTATAACCGAGCTCCACAGCAATAATACTCCCAGTAATGTGCCTGAGTGTACAACAGAGCTCCACAGCAATAATACTCCCAGTAATGTGTCTGAATGTATAACCGAGCTCCACAGCAATAATACTCCCAGTAATGTGTCTGAGTGTATAACAGAGCTCCACAGCAATAATACTCCCAGTAATGTATCTGAGTGTATAACCGAGCTCCACAGCAATAATACTCCCAGTAATGTGCCTGAGTGTACAACAGAGCTCACAGCAATTATACTCCCAGTAATGTGTCTGAATGTATAACCGAGCTCCACAGCAATAATACTCCCAGTAATGTGTCTGTGTATAACAGAGCTCCACAGCAATAATACTCCCAGTAATGTGTCTGAATGTATAACCGAGCTCCACAGCAATAATACTCCCAGTAATGTGCCTGAGTGTACAACAGAGCTCACAGCAATTATACTCCCAGTAATGTGTCTGAATGTATAACCGAGCTCCACAGCAATAATACTCCCAGTAATGTGTCTGTGTATAACAGAGCTCCACAGCAATAATACTCCCAGTAATGTGTCTGAATGTATAACCGAGCTCCACAGCAATAATACTCCCAGTAATGTGCCTGAGTGTACAACAGAGCTCCACAGCAATAATACTCCCAGTAATGTGTCTGAATGTATAACCGAGCTCCACAGCAATAATACTCCCAGTAATGTGTCTGAGTGTATAACAGAGCTCCACAGCAATAATACTCCCAGTAATGTATCTGAGTGTATAACCGAGCTCCACAGCAATAATACTCCCAGTAATGTGCCTGAGTGTACAACAGAGCTCACAGCAATTATACTCCCAGTAATGTGTCTGAATGTATAACCGAGCTCCACAGCAATAATACTCCCAGTAATGTGTCTGTGTATAACAGAGCTCCACAGCAATAATACTCCCAGTAATGTGTCTGAATGTATAACCGAGCTCCACAGCAATAATACTCCCAGTAATGTGCCTGAGTGTACAACAGAGCTCCACAGCAATAATACTCCCAGTAATGTGTCTGAATGTATAACCGAGCTCCACAGCAATAATACTCCCAGTAATGTGTCTGAGTGTATAACAGAGCTCCACAGTAATAATACTCCCAGTAATGTGTCTGAATGTATAACCAAGCTCCACAGCAATAATACTCCCAGTAATGTGTCTGAGTGTATAACAGAGCTCCACAGCAATAATACTCCCAGTAATGTGTCTGAGTGTATAACAGAGCTCCACAGTAATAATAATCCCAGTAATGTGTGAGTGTATAACAGAGCTCCACAGCAATAACACTCCCAGTAATGTGTCTGAGTGTATAACAGAGCCCCACAGCAATAATACTCACAGTAATGTGTCTGAGTGTATAACAGAGCCCCACAGCAATAATACTCACAGTAATGTGTCTGAGTGTATAACAGAGCTCCACAGCAATAATACTCCCAGTAATGTGTCTGAATGTATAACAGAGCTACACAGCAATAATACTCCCAGTAATGTGTCTGAGTGTATAACAGAGCTCCACAGTAATAATACTCCCAGTAATGTGTCTGAGTGTATAACAGAGCCCCACAGCAATAATACTCACAGTAATGTGTCTGAGTGTATAACAGAGCTCCACAGCAATAATACTCCCAGTAATGTGTCTGAATGTATAACAGAGCTCCACAGCAATAATACTCCCAGTAATGTGTCTGAGTGTATAACAGAGCTACACAGCAATAATACTCCCAGTAATGTGTCTGAGTGTATAACAGAGCTCCACAGCAATAATACTCCCAGTAATGTGTCTGAGTGTATAGCAGAACTCCACAGCAATAATACTCCCAGTAATGTGTCTGTTTATAACAGAGCTCCACAGCAATAATACTCCCAGTAATGTGTCTGAATGTATAACAGAGCTCCACAGCAATAATACTCCCAGTAACGTGTCTGAGTGTATAACAGAGCCCCACAGCAATAATACTCCCAGTAATGTGTCTGAGCGTATAACAGAGCTCCACAGCAATTATACTCCCAGTAATGTGTCTGAGTGTATTACAGAGCTCCACAGTAATAATACTCCCAGTAATGTGTCTGAGTATATAACAGAGCTCCACAGCAATAATACTCCCAGTAATGTGTGTGAGTGTATAACAGAGCTCCACAGCCATAATACTCCCAGTAATGTGTCTGAGTGTATAACAGAGCTCCACAGCAATAATACTCCAGTAATGTGTCTTTAAACTGCAATAAATGTATTTAGAAATCAGTCTGTGTAAATAAGATACATTGTTCTTATGCTAAATTACATTTTAGTTGCATACATTGTTATTAAGTCACCTAAAATTTATTTGAACAGCCCTGTCCTAGGCCACACCGCCACTCACACCCCCATTAACTCCCCTAAAATTAAAGTGTCTCTCTTTGCCCGTTTGACATGTTGGGAGGTATGATATGTGTCCCCTTTAATAACTTCGTATATTTAGCAATAAGTAGGACTTTCCATTTGCCTCCAATGCTTGAATCCTTTGATAAATAGATTTAAAGGTTATAAACGATATACAATATTGATATTGACTGCGTCGTCTTTTCAAGTCCAACACAATCAGATGATTTAAAAAAAAACAAATTAGGTACTACTTTGTCTCATGGTAAAGTGCGATATGAACAAAACGTGACCAACGTGGAGCTTTCGATTTAAAATCCAGTCAATTCCTAGCAGTCGCTGCTTGCGATCAGTTTGTACAAAATGTATCTTCTAGCCCATTGTGTGAATGTTTGTTTGGTGGACGCACCCGTTAGAAAGATGGTGGGTCATGCGAGGGAGAGTTTCAGATAAGTATATCTACCTTCACTTTCTCCTTCTGGATTCCGTACAATGAGTGAATTTACTGATAAAGTACTTAACAGTAAAATGTTCTAAAGCGCTTAAATACTGGATTTGACAGGAAATGTTAAAAAAAATATATAAATGCAAAAACATTTAAATATAATTTCTAATGGTGATGTGAGTTAATTAAATTAAAACGAGACCTGGCCAAATTTGCAAAGTCCCCTGAAGGTGACAGCAACTGGTTGTCCGGTGGCCGCGGAGGGCAGGTAAGGGTGAGATTACTTAGATGGACCTGTCCCTTGAGGGCGCCGCCATCTCAGTCGTGCTGATCCTCCTCGAGCCAATGTCACTGCTGTACTCTCACGCTTGCGCGGGAATACATTATTGAGGCCTATGAAGCCAATTCCCTGATGACGGCTTCAGGTCTTGACACCTAGATTCCACCTTGTGTCAGGAAATTTTAGGTGGAAGAGAATTCCAGAGACAAAGTATTACTTTGTCTCCGAATATCGCTTGACTGGGTTGGATTTTTTCAGTGAAATTCCAACACAGTTATAGTGAGTATTTCATAAAGATTCTATTTTTATGAAATACTCATTTTTAGTATGGGTAGGGTGACAGTACCACTTTGAGAAAAAAAAAACAACAAATACTATATCAGTATTCTGATCTTTTAACAAAAAAAAAAAAAATCCTGTGAATGAATTAAACAAACACATTAACATACAATTCCAAATCCTCAATGTCAGCCGAAAATGAAAATGAACTGACTTTTTTCCCAATGTATTTTTTAATGTGTTTTTCATTCCACTTTCTACAAAACAAGGGTAAAGAAAAGATGAGCAGAGGGGGGAGAAGCTGCAACATTGACCATGTTAGGATAAAACTTGTACAACTCGACAGGAAAAATCCAACAACAGAAAATTCCTTTTTTGATTGACCTAATTTTCTCGAGCATTGTTGTGTAACAAGCCACCAAAATAGAGTGCTAAATGCGGAGAACGTCAAAGAATCCAACCCCGTTTCAGCCTCCTCAATCATCGACCAGCCAGGTGAAAACACAGCACTGGCTCGAATCGGCACAGTTTCCTCGTAATATTTATGTGCAGTGTGAAATGAAGGTCAACAAACTAATCAAACGAACTGGCCAAGACAGAGCATCTTCTCCACAAATAGAAGTCGATGCCCAATTAGAATGAACTTCACTCATCACTGTATTTATAGCTCAGCATTTAACTTTACAGAGCATTAACTCCATCCTTCCCAACGACGTATATACTCTTGCCGAGTGTTGACCGTAAAGCACAATTTTCCGCCTTCTTCTGAGCTGGTGCTGTTTCTAACACTGCAGAGAAACTTTCACTTTCAGGGCTCTGCTCTATCCCTCTGCATCTATGAAGAGGGACCTTAAATCTAAATGCCATACTCCGCAGCAATGTCTGCAGCTCACAATTCAAAGCATCACTCTGGTAGTTCGGACCATTTAGGAGCAAATAACAGCTCGGAACCTACCATCGGGATTGTTTGCAGGTTGCAGTAGCAATGCCTGTCATTGTACAGATACATGGCATTCCAGTACTTTGTGCGTGCGCATTGTGGCCAGATAGTGACACTACTTCTATATTCTTCGATGCAGAAAAATAGATGCAAAGACTATAACTTGGCCAGTGCTGTGACGGATGTCGACCAATACTGGCACGCGGCTTATTCAAGCTATGTCAGCAGGCTTGCTGTAACGAGTAATATACTGAATTACATTTATTGCAGTTCAGTTCGTTAAAGTTGGTTATTGTCCTTCTTTTGTCAAAGACAATACAGGTAGAAGGTGACAATGTCCGTCCCGGCACCCACCAGCAGATCTAGAACATATTTCATTATAACATTTTTTGTTTAACTTTTTGGCAGGAAGAATTTAATCATTTTGTTGCTCTTGCACATGCACTAGAGCAGGGGTAGGCAACCTTCCCCACTCCAGATGTTGTGGACTACATCACCCATAATGCTCTTACACCCATAATGCTGGCAAAGCATCATGGAAGGTGTAGTCCAAAACATCTGGAGTGCCAAAGGATGCCTATGCCTGCACTAGAGAATTAAACAGAACTTATGGGACTTCGAATTCTTTACAGAACCTTTTTGTACATATGCATTGAGACACCAAAAATGTTTGTTGTGCAATATTCAAGATGATGTCTTTCCCCATCAGTCGTTCTCTCTGAAGAGTTAAAAAAAAGAAAGAATAAGACAGTTGAACGTTATTTAATCCCTTGGATTTTGCACTGTTTAGTCTGTTTATGAAAAGTTGCACGAGACAAACTGGTCGCTATTTTCTCCTGTATTTATACAGGTCTCCTGTATTTCTCCTCCTTGCAATTAAATTTCAGTGTAATTCCAACTCAGTACGTGTTATTCATAAAGATTCTATCTCTATGACAAGCTCAGAAGCGACTGATCTGCTTTAAAAGAGAAGTGTACGTATTTTTCTCAAGCCATTTGTAGTCTTACTGATTTGACGCTTTCAGCCTGTTAGTGGTGCCCCTGTCGAGGTTTCTTGATTCAAGCCTGGGACTGCGATGGTACTAGATGGGCTGAGCAATCGGATGCTGGATTCAGTATTTAGGGGGTTAAATTGTTTGTTATTGGTTTAACCCCTTAAGGTAAGCCGGCACCTGGGATCCCCTTCACACCATAGCAGCTTCATTCAGATGAGGTTGTTATGGTGACCAAAGTATTCCTTTGAAGAACTTAAATGCTATTCCACGACCACTACCAAACAGAGCAGGAATTCAAAGAACACCAATCACCAAGCTGGTTGAAAAAAAAAAAACAACTATCAATTTCTAGGAAGCAACAAAAGAAGACAATCGTTCCTGTGCAATTCTCCAAGTGGGCTAGAGCTGAATATTTAAAATCACCCTGGCAGACGAAAATCCCTGGAACTGGCACCAAGGAAGAATGCTTACTGGGAAGAGGATAACTTCAACAAGTGGAAATATTGTTAGAGTGTTTTAACCGTTCAAGCAACAGAGAAAGTTCTGAGCTCACAATCTGCGCTCGTATTTAAGCCCTGCCGGTTTTTGTGCCAGCCAGTGTCCCGAAAACTAGATTTAGAGTATTCCGTAGGACTTTAAAATTACCTGTCTAGTGTTTCTTAAAGGGAAATTATACCATTAGCAATACAAATGTGCATTCCTAACGCTATAGTGCCCTGGTCACTGTTTAGGTGAACAGGTTCTGCTGCAAGGGTTTAAAAGGTGAGTTTACGCACTGCCGATCTCTGTGGTGAAGCTCCACCTCTTTGTCTGTGATCATCGAGATCGATAATCTCAGCCAATCTAATTCTTTGCCATAGGAAAGCTTAGGGAGCCATTGCGCATGCATGGCAAAACCCTCCCTGGGTGGTTCCTATGTTGTCCTGCTTCTGGTATTGAAAAAGTCGCCCCCCGTCCCCCCCCAAAAAAACAGAGCACAAGGATATTTAATGAGCAAGCCCAATGTGGGGCATTTCTGTCCATATTAGAGATTTATATAAAAACATGAAATATTAGTGGACGCATTAAAAGGCACCCCAGATAGACACTCTACTGTCCGAATACAAAAATGAATAAAAATCATTGCTTAGTAGACGCCCCCAATGAAGACTTGCATTCATTTAATTATGTCGTTTCATTTATAAAAGTGAGAATTCTAAGGGAATTTTAAATTTAAGTCCAGAGTAGCCGAACTGGAGGCATAGCTGAGTTAGAGAATTTTTCCAACTTGGCTACTATGGCCTTAAATTTGAAATTCACTTTAAATTTCTCACTTCAGTGAATAACCATGTAACTCACCCATGAGGATTATCACTAGAGTATAAAGTAACAGGGACTCAAAGTGAATTTCAGATTTTAGGCCAAAATACTGCAATTTAAAAAGTTTTCACATCCCCTATGCGTTCGGTTCAGATATTTAAAAAATTCCCTTCGAATTTCACAATTCACATTTTTGGTTAATAATGCTGTCTGGGACCCTTGCATTCGGATAGAGTATGTGTTGGGAAAAGCCTGCTTCACATGTGACAATCTGCCCAGTATCTCTGGGACTGTGAGCAGCCTGCGATAACGTGCAGGTGCGTTGGATTGGGAAACGCGTGGTCTATCACACAGACAGGCCAGGGGCACGGGGGACGTGTACAAAGTGTTCAGTGGCCTTCACACACAGCCCTGCCTTTAGCAAACAAATACGTTACTAAGGCAAACACAACGGGATTTAGTCACTAAACATTAAAATGTAGTAAATTGAAACCAGTTGCAAAAAGTGCAAAGCTTTCCAACTACAGTCACAGCTCGATTACTACTTTAACCTGAATTTTGCATTCAATAAATAAACCATGTTTGTCTCTACACAAGGAGAGAAATGAGAAACACTGGAATTTGGGTACCCAATGATTGTATCTTTAAAGGGACACCCCAGACCTCTAAAGTATTGTAACTGTCTGAAGTGCTTTATGTGTGACGATTGTGCCCTCTTTTTCTTCATTTTTACAAAACGTGCCGATCTCAATAGAAACTGGTACTTGTGCAAATTCACCTTGTTACACCCCAATGCCGGTCAATAAGTAAACCGATCCTGTTACTTCCTGGTTTGTTTAGCTCAGGGCAGCTAAACTAAAGAGGCAGCAATTGATCAAAGCACCTGCCTTTCATCGACTTCTCATTGAACTTATTGGACAGGCACAGAAAGTCTGGGCGGGGTTAGAAAAAGGTTAGAAAAATGCACGATTAAACGCCTGCATGCATCCACTAAAAAGTGATTTATTTTTGTGTTTAGGCGATGGAGTGTCCCTTTAATGAAAGCAGGGCCAAACAGAAGAAACTGAATACTCGGTGACTTTACGAATCCGAGCTTTAATATGATTGACTGGTTTAGATTTTTAAGAAAAAAAAATAGAAAACAAAAGATGCTATTTAAGTTGGACATTCCCTTATGAGAATTATCGGATGACGTCCATTTCTGCAGTAAAATCTATAAATAAAGCAAATCTCTTGCTCTGTTTTTGTGTACGATAAATGTGTTATAAGACATCAGATAGCAGGAACGAAAAAAAAAGGAATGAATTGTATTCTACCGTTGACCTCCTGAGAATGCATTTAAAAAGGTTTTCTAAAATGTCTGTGTAAACCCAGTAAAGTAAAATCTCTAGTCTTGAGGTGGGAGGTACTGAGCAATCCAGGCGTGTGTTGCATGAACTCCTGCGTTTGGCACCTTAAAATCGACAACATTTTTGCCTGGACGCAGAGCTTGTTCCTAAAATGCAGGTGGTTCTGGGGATACCTCTCGTGGGCTTCTCCGCCACTGGAATCCCCGACCAGCGATGAGGCGCAGGAGAGACAGCTGCTCTCCTACTGCTTTGCCTGGTGGTGAGAAACTCGATTAGTGCTGTCTCCTACCTATGGACCGGCGGGGGTTATCCCGGTCCCCTCTGGCTTGCTCCATATACTCACACTGCATTCAGACGACCGACACCTGCCACATGACGTACCTGGCTTATACACTCAAGATGGCGGACGAGTTCCCTACGGAGGGGCACGAGCTGCACAGGCCAGAGACTGTCCTACCGGGCAGATTCTGGCAAAGGATGGAGGCCCGAACGCCGTATCTGGATCAATACATTTTCTAGTCAGTTGTTTATTGTAACATACAGATTACTCACTGTGCAAAAAATGTGTCCAAATTTTTTATTTTTTTTCCCCAAGTGGGGCTCGTGCTAACCTATGCAGTGCTTCTTTGTTCACCATTTCTGCAACCCAACGGGTTTAGTTGCTCAACGGTGATCGAACTACTAAGCTGTCAGTTTGGTTAAATAGAGGAGTTAGAAAAAATATACAACTTGGCTATCATGTCTTTAATTTTACAAGCCTTTGTCAACAAAACTCCTTTAATGTAAAATCATAGAGGTTTATTTACTAAATTCTGAATTGCGAGACATTAAAGGGATACTCCAACCAATCCCCCACCCCCAAAAAAAACATAATGAACATAGCTTAAATTTAGCTCAATCTTCCTCCACTGGCATCGGGGACAGCGGGCTGAAGGAAAGACATGGGCTGCATGGGGCTGAGGGTGCCACAGCTGGACCCCTTCCTAAAAGTTTATGGTTCTTTAAAAAGAGGGTTCTAAATAAAGAACAGACTCCAACTTGGCCATGCATCAGGGTGCATGCTGGGTTAAACTTTTCTAACAGTTCAGACTCCCTAGACTGAAATGATCAGCTAAGCTACTTCTTGTAATGGGGAATGTGTCATGACCTGTACCAAAATCACTTTGTTTTTTTCTTTAATTTATTTCCATTGGTTGACTTTGCATGTGCGTCAGCTCTGTAACGCATTCAAAAAGAATGCGTTGATTCCTTCTTGGAGTTACTCTTTAATTTCACTCAAGCTCCCTAATAAAAGTTTCGCTAGAGGTTACAGATCTGTAAAACCTTCTAGAATTAAGTAGCTCAACGTGGTGGACACAGAGGAATCCTTAAAGTATATTCAAATTCTAGAAACGTATACTAGTACCGGCACTTGATGCACTCATTTTTACCAGACAATTTTGAGGAAATCAGAAATCTATACATTTGTATCATTTGGGATATTTACAACTTAAAACGAACAGATTTTATCTAGATAGCCACATAGAATTTCTGATTTGCGTCCAGTTACTTTGATCAGTTTATATTGTTGGGCTTTTTTAGGCGTAGATCTCATTACCATCTATGTGTTGTTTGTACTTGTGTCTTGCGTCCTATCAAACCGTTCTTTTATGATATTATCAGAGCTTTTATTAATTTCTTTTAGCTGCAGCACCAAGCGCACTGTCTATTGAGCGAGATTAGCGTTGCAATCATTAACGTTGATAAGTTGGGGAGTGTACGGCCATAGCCCAAATTTGACAACAACCTACTACTCTGCTTGTTTTTCTGGATGGTTTATTAGTTACCAAATTGGTCACTGTATCATTTCAGCGAAGCCTGCAGATTAAGGCAGCATTATTTTCTTTTGTTTAAGGTGGTTCAGAGGCAGTGACGCAGCGTACATCCTGCCGGCTTTTTACGGGACTCAGTGCGCGTCTGCCTGGAGACGCTTCGCTGTACCAACAAACATCAACACATGACAACAAGAGAGCTACATGGCCATAGCTTTTTTTTTTTTTTTTGCTTTTAGATAATTCTGGATAAAAAGCAGCAAATAACAGCACACCATGCCTAACCATATTGACAGTGAAGGGATTATTTGGACAGTCTATATCTCCATATTGCTGAATTTAGACTTAGACTGCGTTCCACCGTTCGGCAATAATTTCACATTCATTTCATATTTCATATTTCATATTATTCCCCTGTGGGAAGGAGTTATTTTTACTAAAGTGAGAATTGTTGGGAATTCACATAAAATTTTACATTTTAGACAAATATTGCTGAACTGGAGGCATCGTTGACTTTTCCAGCGGACTCTTTCCAGTCGAGCTATTTCGGACAGATCTCAGATTAGTAAATAATCTTTATGGTTTATATCAGAAACCATGGGATTGTATCAGTACATTTTGGGAAACATTACCCCCATGGCAATCTATAAGTTATGTTGCTTGGACTCCTCATTTTAAGTTCGATTAATCCCATCGTTACCATTATGAACTAGTGGGTTTACCTATTGCTTACGTTATTGTACATCTCCACCATCTTGAAAGCTGACATTTTGAATGCACATATCTTTCCGTTTTTTGGGTGTTCATAACTTCTTTCTAGCTAGAAAAACAAAACAAAAATCTAATATTCACATTAATGTGGCTGTTTGTCTCGGCAGATGGCAAGGTGGGAGTACAGGACACGGTCTCTGAGTAGGATGGTTGGGTCACCGTATATCGCCTGCTACTGTCTGGGCGCTGTACTGATATTCCTGGCAGCCTTCAGAAGCCATTGGTAAGTCACCCACGGTTTTACCTGCTACGTTGATATGCTTTGTGTATCCTATATGTGAAAGCAAGCATCCAATCAGAATGCAACTTTTAATTCCAGAATCTGACATTTTGTGTTTCCTGTTGCTTTCTGTAAAATGTGGGGCTTCTAAAATAAACGAGTAATTACAGAAGATCCATTTTATCTCTCTATATTTATTATAAATGTAGCTAGCCTCTGATTATTGCACGACACTGATATACTGCTATATACCTTTATATGGAATGCTACATATAGTTACAGATCGGCAGGAATCTCAGTCACATGTTACACTTACTAGCCCTTAGGCCAATTGTTTGTCAGGGAAGGCGAGGCAATGTTCCACAACACATGGCCAAAGAGAAACCGTGAATGAAGGGCGGGAAAGGTTGTCACATGTCACTGCACCCTGCTCTGACAGCATCATTGTGCTGTGCGCACTTACCGTCCGATACTTACCGTTCTAACTGTGATGATGGTAGGTGCAAACCATTGCACTCCTAGCTGCCATGATCTCAGGAGAGTCGGCACTGGGCACACAGGACGCAAACCCCAAAGGCCCACTATTTGTCTGGAATATTTTATTTTATTTTTGGCCACGGACACAGATCTATTGGGCACCACATTCCCTTTACATTTATCCCCATAATCCACTGTGCCCCATCATACATGCATAAATTGATATAATCTGGACAAATTGTACATTTCTGATTTCCCAAAAATGTGCAATAAACACTAAGGGGTAGACGTTGAGAATGTGCACACATTTGTAAAAAAAGAAACTCTTACCTTGGATGCTGTTACCACAGTTACCCATAACAGTTCCCTGTGAAAGCTCTGGTTTCCATGGTGATTGCGCCACTTTGACACTCTTCTTTATTAGTGACGCATTTGTAATTCTCCCCTTAAAAGCCATTTCTCAGCTATTGTTGGACTTCACACACCCAGCACTCTCAGCCAGCCAGGAGCTGACCCTCACCTTACTGGCTGGTATTATAGATAAATCCACTTGCTAATGTTTATTCATTTGCTACATGAACTCTTTCCTTACCAGTATCTCTAACCGAGAACAATGAATTCCTCATCTCAGCAGGCAGCCAATTAGTGCTATGTGAAATATTAGACACTGGATACCGTTCCTGCTGTGTGATGGTTAATCCTATCCATGCAGAATTCATTCGTGTTGTTTACTGTTCTCTTCACTCCAATTAAATGCAACTCCAAACACGTCAGGCTTCCAGGGCCCATTGGAGCCGCCAGTGTGAGGGCAAACCGTTTCAGAACTTTGTGATATAACCTTTTGGAGAAATGGAATGACAGCACCCTCTTCCCCAACTCCCCACCCCAACACAAAACAAAAAAAAATCACACCTTCTTAATTCTATTTTCATATATTAGCTGGTTATAAAATTTGCATTTTTTTATGCCAGTTTTCCTGGTTGTCTGACCATGCAGAGGAAAAGCACATATTAACGTTTTTTTTAGAGAATTCGTAAGTGTAACGAGAATTTGAAACTGGTTGAAAGGTAAACAGGTGAAGCAGACGACTCCAAATAGACACCCGTGTTGGGTTCAATGTAAAATGTGAATAATGTGTACAATTACACCTCCAAATCCATAGGAAATGTATTCAAAGCGTATTCTAGGTTATAAACTGAATTCCAAAACAACTAAAATTCAAAAGGCAAAATTAATAAAATACATTTTACAAAAATGCCCGGTTGTGACTATAATTGGAGATTTTTTTTTCCAGATCAGTTGTTTGTTTTTTGCCTAAATGTTGACCTTCAGATTACAGCTAGCTACCATTCGGAGTTTAGTGAATCTAAAGATTTTTGTTTACAGTTCTATATTGTCATTGCAGTGTTGTCATCTGTACAATGCTAACAGGTCGTTCGTCGGCCCTGAACAGTGAAAATTATTGGTCTGATACAATATATGAATTCTAATAAAACCAAAGTCCAGCACTAGCACTAAGTATAACTTACGATGTGATGAAACAATATATAATATTAGTATTTAATCAATATAAAAAGCAATCGCCTTAAAACTCAATAGAAAAATGGCTAGTAACTGTTTGATATGGTGTAAATAATGACCGTGCAAGGTATTCGTGAACAGAAGCCATGATAAGATACGAAAAGAACAGGAAGCAACCCCAAAACAGGAAATAATAGCAATAGAAGAATTAACCATAGAGATATCTGTAAACCAAAGATATCATCCATATCTCCCTCTTTTAGTGTTAATAAATCAACATTGTAAAATCCAAGTCCTTATAATAACCTATTGTATGGGTTCAGTCGCTCCTGTGGTGGTGAATGGCTGCCATTACGAGTGAAGACGGTTCCTGGTTGAGTAAAGGACTTCATAGCCCTCTCTGAGGTTACTAGGCTCTTACATCCACTTGCTGGCCTGCTTTACGCTTGACTGCTATCTGGTATACCTCATTAATGCACATCTGTACTCTCCTTACTGCCCACGAGTGAGTGTGTCCTTGTTAAACCAGGCATGTCTGGATTGTCAACTAGATATTGTGAATCAGGCTGCTCAGCCACTCGCAAATCCACACAATTGGATCGGTAGAGAGTTCCTTCAACGTCCACAAGATAAGACCTTTTGAAGACCGTTACATATTCTCAAATGACCTGTTCAATCTACTTTTATACTGATACGTTTCATAATATTCAATTCAGGCAAATCTCTAGTAGCTGTGTCATTTCGTGCCTTGGACACTTGCTTCTTCAGTCGTAAACTTTTCTAGTAGACCTTGTATCACAGATGGTTCAAGCAGCTTGTTGGCTACTGGTTAGGTTTTCTTTAATCTCCTTGACATCAGTCTCTGTGCCGGACTACTATCCATGCATTCCGTTGGAGTGTTTCTCCAATGTAAGATGTCCTTCCACTGGTCTTTACCATCACTTTGTGTGTTCTTGCATTAATTCTTCGCTATCTCCACAGCGGATTCAGCTGTGCCGTTAGCCTGTGGTGAAGAAGTCATGTGCTCGAATTCCTATTAAGTGGCAAATGTTCTGAATTGTGAGCTTGCAACAGTTTGCAAGTTCAATTGTCAGAGGTTACTTTATCTGGTTTGCCATGACGTGCAAACTGCGCATTGCACCTCTTGACTATAGTTTCAGTGGATAAGTCAGGAAAAAGTAAAATTTCCCAGAAGTATACATAATAATCGACTAATATCAGGGATTATTTTCCTGCATTGAATAGGTCGATACTATCTGTAAAGGACGTGTAGGTATCTCATGTGACATCATGGTTTATTTTTATGCAAATGTGCATATTCATTGCAAGTCGGGCAATTGCTGACGATTAATTACACCGTGCATGTTGGGCCGATAAAGAGAATTGCGAGCCTGTCTGTAGCATGCCTCACCCTTGTGTAGCTTCGAGTGTAATAACATCTCTGCTCTCAGTGACTTCGGCACTATGGCTCTTGGACCTGACCTGATCTCATCTCTGAAGGAGCAATATTCCTTTAGAATTCCAAGTTCATTTCATTAGGCCACCCAACCAGAACTTTAGACTTCAGAGCTTGTAAAGTTGTATCCCTTTGTGTGTGCTGTATGAGCTGATGTAGCCGTTGATCAGTGACATTAAGATAGTCTGCTTGATTGACTTCCGCAAAGAAATTTTGTTTCTGCTGCAGTAAACCAACTCCAAGATGCTCACGCTTACCTCCAGGTACCACGTGTTATTATTATTATTATTATTATTGCCATTTATATAGCACCTACAGATTCCGTAGCGCTTTACAATATTATGAGAGGGGATTTAACTATAAATAGGACAATTACAAATAAACTTACAGGAACAATAGGTTGAAGAGGACCCTGCTCAATCGAGCTTACATTCTATAGGAGGTGGGGTGTAAAACACATTAGGACAGGAATTTGCAATCAAATAAGGTGGGCTGCCCTTTAGGAGAGGGCAAGAGACAGGTATGTGAGGTAGGGGTTAGTCTTGGAGGCCATAAGCTTTCCTAAAGAGATGGGTTTTAAGGCACTTCTTAAAAGATGCAAGACTAGGGGAGAGTCTGATGGCGGTAGGCAGGCTATTCCATAGGAAGGGAGCCACCCGCGAGAAGTCCTGCAAGCGCGAGTTGGCCATACTGGTGCGGACAACGGACAGGAGGTGGTCACGGGCAGAGCGGAGAGACCGAGAAGGGACATACCTATGGATCTGTGAGGAGATATAAGAGGGGCTAGAGTTGTTCAGTGCTTTATAGGTGTGAGTTAGTACCTTGAATTGACTCCTATAGCATACAGGAAGCCACTATAAGGACTGGCAGAGGGGTGAGGTGTGAGAGAAACGACTAGAGAGGAAAATCAGTCTAGCAGCAGCGCTCATTATGGACTGTAGGGGTGCAGTACGGCTTTTGGGAAGACCAATCAGGAGAGGGTTACAATAATCCATGCGGGAAATTACTAGAGCATGGACAAGCTCCTTGGTAGTATCTGGTGCAAGAAAGGGGCGGATGCGGGCTATGTTTTTAAGATGGAATCTACAGGATTTGGCAACATGCTGGATGTGAGGCTCAAAGGTGAGACCAGAGTCAAGTATGACGCCAAGACAGCACGCTTGCAAGGATGGACTGATGTTCGTACCACAAACTTGAAGGGAGAGCGAAAGAGGAGGATCAGTATTAGGAGGAGGAAAGACAAGGAGCTCAGTTTTTGAGAGATTGAGTTTCAGAAAGCGGGAGGACATCCAGGCAGGGATGGAAGAAAGGAAAGCAGTGACACGTTGCAGGACGGCAAGGGGAGAGGTCCGGGGAGGAGAGATATAGCTGGGTGTCATCAGCGTACAGGTGGTAGTGGAATCCAAAAGAGGTAATAAGTTTCCCAAGAGAGGCAGTATAAAGAGAAAATAGAAGGGGACCAAGGACGGAGCCTTGGGGGACTCCAACTGAGACAGGGCAAGGGAGGAGGTATCATTAGAAAAAGAGACACTGAATGAGCGTTGGGAGAGATAAGAGGAAAACCACGAGAGGACAGAGTCACAGAGACCAAGCGATTGAAGAGTTTGAAGAAGGACAGCATGATCAACGGTGTCAAAGGCCGATGAGAGGTCAAGAAGAATTAGTATGGAGTAGTGGCCTTTGGATTTAGCTGCGATTAGGTCGTTAGTAACTTTGATAAGGGCAGTCTCTGTAGAGTGGAGAGGGCGGAAGCCAGATTGAAGGGGGTCAAGGAGAGAGTTGGAATTGAGGAAATGAGACACACGGGTAAAGACAAGTCTTTCCAGAAGCTTTGAGGAAAAAGGGAATAGGGATATGGGACGGTAGTTAGAGAGGATGGATGGGTCGAGGGATGTTTTTTTTAGTATAGGTACTACAGTGGCATGTGTAAGGTCAGCAGGGACGATGCCAGAAGAGAGCGAGCAGTTGAAGATGTGTGTTAGAGAAGGTACGAGCAGAGGCGGCTCTCTAATTAGGCGGTTTAGGCCTCGCGCTGGCTCACATTACCCCCCTACTCTCACATTACCCCATTACCCCCTCACTCTCACATTACCCCCTCTCACATTACCCCCTCTCACTCTCACATTACTCCTTCTCACTCTCACATTACTCACTCTCACATTACCCCCCCTCACTCTCACATTACTCACTCTCACATTACCCCCCCTCACTCTCACATTACCCCCCGCTCCCTCTGACCATCGCACCCCCCGCTCCCTCTCACCATCGCACCCCCCGCTCCCTCTCACCATCGCACCCCCCGCTCCCTCTCACCATCGCACCCCCCGCTCCCTCTCACCATCGCACCCCCTCTCCCTCTCACCTCATGAGCTCTGCGCATTGAACCAACATGCTCACTTTGAGAGGGGGCGTGCTTGTCATTAGTGATGACAAAACACACCCTCTCTGGCCCCGCCCCCTTCTTAGGGGACCGTTCTGATTGAAAAATGCCCGGGCCTAATTTTTTTCCCAGTCCGGCCCTGAATAAGACAAATTGTTCACTGAAGTGGGAATTTCAAATTCAAAGTAAAAATAGAACTGTAAACATTATTTGTCATCTTGGCTTCCAGTTCGTTACTCTGGCCTTAAATGTGGAATTCCCTTCAGATGCTCATTTTACTGAATAACCCAGATAGAACCCGGTTTTAATTTATTGTATTTTTATACTTGTCTGTATTCCCTTTTATATTAAATGTTAATTTACCTCCTCCTTGGCTGGTTGATTGTAAATTCATAAAGTTTGTGACATACCTGGATGTTTATAGGGGCCCTAAATTAAACTTTGAAAGATCCAACTATAACCCAAAGAGTAAATAGATAGCAAAATAAAACGGGGGGAAGTAGCTGGAATGTGTTCATTTCCCATGGTATATTGGCAGATCAGGAATTTCTTTTGAGCAGATGTTTTTTTTCTCTATAGTTGATTCCTCTTTGCATATTGCATTACCATTTGCTAATACAATTTTTGTGCCTTTAATATTTGTCAACGAGTGACCCCCATTGCTTGTGTTACCCTTAACCGTAATCACGGGATCTACAATGGATGAGTGTTTGAAGCCAATTACGTTACATACTGAGGGTGTGGTGTGTCCTGACATAATATTGTTGCCTGCGGGCTTCACTAACGATGTAAATGTAACGATGTAAATTAATTTTCTGCACTGAGTGGGCACACACTTGTTACATAATATCTTGGATCTTCTACAATGTATAGAAGTCACTTGGATGAGATAAATCGTTAGGACGTGAAGCCTACTGCTTTCTATGCTATAAAAGAAAGGGCATTCTCGGACACAAACAAAAACTAACAAACTTGATGCACTTAGCCGCTCGCAGGGGCCCTGGCCCAGAGTTGGGCATTCCCGGAGTTGCCGTCGCTCTCATTGGTAATAGCAAAGGTTTAAGAGAATTATCTGAAGTGCCCACTCTGTAGGAAATTGAGTCATTTCTCTTTTTCACTGTCCTAAACCTTTAGTGCATCTCTCCATTACTTAGACAACTTTCACCATGGAAACTATCAAGCAAGAGAAAGTAATAGGATTTAAAAAGATGTATCCTGACATTCGTTAGTGTCTCTATCCGTTGTATGAGTTTGTACAAAGAAATGTCTGCATTTTTCTACCCCAGGCTGTGACAATATATCTATTTCCACTGTATGGATCTCTATATTTGACATTTGTTTTAAGTAAGGCTAAATAGTGTACACCTTGTATCCCCCACTTAATATTTTTGGATAAACTTTTCAAATCAGATTCTGTTCGAAAAAGTTTTCTAGCAGATTGTGATCATTTGAAAATATTAAATCGAAGTGTCCTACATTAATTATTCGATCAAAAACATCCTTCTCAAGCATTCCTTGTTGGGGCCCATGTGACCCTGTCCATTTTACAGACACTTCACACTGTCCCTGGCCAAAATAGATTAATTGGAGAAATGTCCAAGTTTGGATATTTTGACCTTAATTCTGGACAATTCACAGTTTTGTGAATAACTCTGAAAATGTTTATTTGGCATTCTGTTCACAGTTGTGGGTAATAAACCTTTGTTCTTGTTGTTAAAGGACAAGTGTCATGAAATTTTCGCTTTTCAATTCTTAAAAATGTATTACCATACATTTATTTAAACGTAATGGTATTATTTTTTTTAATGACATATATTGGTTTTGGTGAGACGATGTCACTTTCTATCTGGCTGAGCCGCCATTTTCGGTCAGATTCTATTGCAATCTGACCGTCTGACGCTCATCCTAACTTGCTACTGCAGATTCACACACAGAGCGATCACATAAGCAGTTAGGCTGAGCTGCAGTTGGTCAGATAAAAGTATAGTCCGACTTAACAAGATAAAAAGTGACATTTTCTAAAATAAATTAATAAATAAAACCTATATACATGATTTTAACAATATCTGTAACTTTCATTAAACTTAATAAACTTTTGAAAAAACGATTGGTGAAAAATTGGTGACCACTGTATCCATTTTCATTATGCTTTTAAGTTTTTAGACCAACGTTTTAGGTGGCCCCTGGTCTTTTTCCACCACTGGCCTGGTGTGTCTGTGGTGGACCCATTTTCCTGTTATGTAAAAATCCATAATTAAATTAAATGAGAATTTAGTTACAGCCGCTGTAGAAACTCTGCGTCTCTATGCAGATGCTGACTGTTTGCTTTTTTGGTGATTCGGTGCTGTGTCATACATGGCTGTGCTTGAGTTTTGACAGTCACGGAAGTGGTCTGGTATGGCTTTGTGTGCTCTGCTGCTACAGCAACTCCAGGGTTTGCCAAGAAACAGATAAGCCACAAAACCTGTGACAACATCCTACTGGTGGGTGCTAAGCTCCAATGTAAATGGCACTGTATCATTAAAACAAGGCACCTGTGTACAGACGGTGCTTAGGTCAACTTATGTAGTCTCTATGGAGTTCAAGACAATCCTGCCTTAAAGGGACACTCCAGGCTCCCACACACGTTAGGTGCACTGTGTAGGTTAGATTACAGTTAGTTATACTGGGTGGGTTTATATTATTAAAGGGGCACTCCATGCTCCCACACACGTTAGGTGCACTGTGTAGGTTAGGTTACAGTTAGTTATACTGGGTGGGTTTATATTATTAAAGGGGCACTCCATGCTCCCACACACGTTAGGTGCACTGTGTAGGTTAGGTTACAGTTAGTTATACTGGGTGGATTTATATTATTAAAGGGACACTCCAGGCTCCCACACACGTTAGATGCACTGTGTAGGTTAGGTTACAGTTATACTGGGTGGGTTTATATTATTAAAGGGATACTTCAGGCTCCCACACACGTTAGATGCACTGTGTAGGTTAGGTTACAGTTGGTTATACTGGGTGGGTTTATATTATTAAAGGGATACTCCAGGCTCCCACACACGTTAGATACACTGTGTAGGTTAGGTTACAGTTAGTTAAACTGGGTGGGTTAATATTATTAAAGGGACACTCCAGGCTCCCACACACGTTAGATGCACTGTGTAGGTTAGGATACAGTTAGTTATACTGGGTGGGTTTATATTATTAAAGGGACACTCCAGGCTCCCACACACGTTATGCGCACTGTGTAGGTTAGGTTACAGTTAGTTATATTGGGTGGGTTTATATTATTAAAGGTACACTCCAGGCTCCCACACACGTTAGATGCACTGTGTAGGTTAAGTTACAGTTAGTTATACTGGGTGGGTTTATATTATTAAAGAGATACTCCAGGCTCCCACACACGTTAGATGCACTGTGTAGGTTAGGTTACAGTTATACTGGGTGGGTTTATATTATTAAAGGGATACTCCAGGCTCCCACACTTTACTAGCACTGTGTAGGTTAGGTTACAGTTAGTTATACTGGGTGGGTTTATATTATTAAAGGGACACTCCAGGCTCCCACACACGTTATGCGCACTGTGTAGGTTAGGTTACAGTTAGTTATACTGGATGGGTTTAAATTATTAAAGGGATACTCCAAGCTCCCACACACGTTAGATGCACTGTGTAGGTTAGGTTACAGTTAGTCATATTGGGTGGGTTTATATTATTAAAGGGCACTCCAGGCTCCCACACACGTTATGCGCACTGTGTAGGTTAGGTTACACTTAGTTATACTGGGTGGGTTTATATTATTAAAGGGACACTCCAGGCTCCCACACATGTTAGATACACTGTGTAGGTTAGGTTACAGTTGGTTATACTGGGTGGGTTTATATTATTAAAGGTACACTCCAGGCTCCCACACACGTTAGATGCACTGTGTTGGTTAGGTTACAGTTATACTGGGTGGGTTTATATTATTAAAGGGACACTCCAGGCTCCCACACACGTTAGATGCACTGTGTAGGTTAGGTTACAGTTAGTTATATTGGGTGGGTTTATATTATTAAAGGGACACTCCAGGCTCCCACACACGTTGGGTGCACTGTGTAGGTTAGGTTACAGTTAGTTATACTTGGTGGGTTTATATTATTAAAGGGACACTCCAGGCTCCCACACACGTTAGATGCACTGTGTAGGTTAGGTTACAGTTAGTTATACTGGGTGGGTTTATATTATTAAAGGGACACTCCAGGCTCCCACACACGTTATGCGCACTGTGTAGGTTAGGTTACAGTTAGTTATACTGGGTGGGTTTATATTATTAAAGGGACACTCCAGGCTCCCACACATGTTAGATACACTGTGTAGGTTACAGTTGGTTATACTGGGTGGGTTTATATTATTAAAGGTACACTCCAGGCTCCCACACACGTTAGGTGCACTGTTTAGGTTAGGTTACAGTTATACTGGGTGGGTTTATATTATTAAAGGGATACTCCAGGCTCCCACACTTTACTAGCACTGTGTAGGTTAGGTTACAGTTAGTTATACTGGGTGGGTTTATATTATTAAAGGGACACTCCAGGCTCCCACACACGTTAGGTGCACTGTGTAGGTTAGGTTACAGTTAGTTATACTGGGTGGGTTTATATTATTAAAGGGACACTCCAGGCTCCCACATGTTAGGTTCACTGTGTAGGTTAGGTTACAGTTATAGTGGGTGGGTTTTATATTATTAAAGGGACACTCCAGGCTCCCACACACGTTGGGTGCACTGTGTAGGTTAGGTTACAGTTGGTTATACTGGGTGGGTTTATATTATTAAAGGGACACTCCAGGCTCCCACACATGTTAGATGCACTGTGTAGGTTAGGTTACAGTTAGTTATACTGGGTGGGTTTATATTATTAAAGGGACACTCCAGGCTTCCACATGTTAGGTTCACTGTGTAGGTTAGGTTACAGTTATACTGGGTGGGTTTATATTATTAAAGGGACACTCCAGGCTCCCACACACGTTGGGTGCACTGTGTAGGTTAGGTTACAGTTGGTTATAATGGGTGGGTTTATATTATTAAAGGGACACTCCAGGCTCCCACACACGTTAGATACACTGTGTAGGTTAGGTTACAGTTGGTTATACTGGGTGGGTTTATATTATTAAAGGGACACTCCAGGCTCCCACACACGTTAGATACACTGTGTAGGTTAGGTTACAGTTGGTTATACTGGGTGGGTTTATATTATTAAAGGTACAATCCAGGCTCCCACACACGTTATGCGCACTGTGTAGGTTAGGTTACAGTTAGTTATACCGGGTGGGTTTATATTATTAAAGGGACACTCCAGGCTCCCACACATGTTAGATACACTGTGTAGGTTAGGTTACAGTTGGTTATATTGGGTGGGTTTATATTATTAAAGGTACACTCCAGGCTCCCACACACGTTAGATGCACTGTGTAGGTTAGGTTACAGTTATACTGGGTGGGTTTATATTATTAAAGGGATACTCCAGGCTCCCACACTTTACTAGCACTGTGTAGGTTAGGTTACAGTTAGTTATACTCGGTGGGTTTATATTATTAAAGGGACACTCCAGGCTCCCACACACGTTAGGTGCACTGTGTAGGTTAGGTTACAGTTATAGTGGGTGGGTTTATATTATTAAAGGGACACTCCAGGCTCCCACACACGTTGGGTGCACTGTGTAGGTTAGGTTACAGTTAGTTATACTTGGTGGGTTTATATTATTAAAGGGACACTCCAGGCTCCCACACACGTTAGATGCACTGTGTAGGTTAGGTTACAGTTGGTTATACTGGGTGGGTTTATATTATTAAAGGGACACTCCAGGCTCCCACACACGTTAGATGCACTGTGTAGGTTAGGTTACAGTTAGTTATATTGGGTGGGTTTATATTATTAAAGGGACACTCCAGGCTCCCACACACGTTAGGTGCACTGTGTAGGTTAGGTTACAGTTAGTTATACTTGGTGGGTTTATATTATTAAAGGGACACTCCAGGCTCCCACACACGTTAGATGCACTGTGTAGGTTAGGTTACAGTTGGTTATACTGGGTGGGTTTATATTATTAAAGGGACACTCCAGGCTCCCACACACGTTAGATGCACTGTGTAGGTTAGGTTACAGTTAGTTATATTGGGTGGGTTTATATTATTAAAGGGACACTCCAGGCTCCCACACACGTTAGGTGCACTGTGTAGGTTAGGTTACAGTTAGTTATACTGGGTGGGTTTATATTATTAAAGGGACACTCCAGGCTTCCACATGTTAGGTTCACTGTGTAGGTTAGGTTACAGTTATACTGGGTGGGTTTATATTATTAAAGGGACACTCCAGGCTCCCACACACGTTGGGTGCACTGTGTAGGTTAGGTTACAGTTGGTTATACTGGGTGGGTTTATATTATTAAAGGGACACTCCAGGCTCCCACACACGTTAGATACACTGTGTAGGTTAGGTTACAGTTGGTTATACTGGGTGGGTTTATATTATTAAAGGGACACTCCAGGCTCCCACACATGTTAGATACACTGTGTAGGTTAGGTTACAGTTGGTTATACTGGGTGGGTTTATATTATTAAAGGGATACTCCAGGCTCCCACACTTTACTAGCACTGTGTAGGTTAGGTTACAGTTATACTGGGTGGGTTTATATTATTAAAGGGACACTCCAGGCTCCCACACACGTTGGGTGCACTGTGTAGGTTAGGTTACAGTTAGTTATACAGGGTGGGTTTATATTATTAAAGGGACACTCCAGGCTCCCACACATGTTAGATACACTGTGTAGGTTAGGTTACAGTTGGTTATACTGGGTGGGTTTATATTATTAAAGGTACACTCCAGGCTCCCACACACGTTAGATGCACTGTGTAGGTTAGGTTGCAGTTATACTGGGTGGGTTTATATTATTAAAGGGATACTCCAGGCTCCCACACTTTACTAGCACTGTGTAGGTTAGGTTACAGTTAGTTATACTGGGTGGGTTTATATTATTAAAGGGACACTCCAGGCTCCCACACACGTTAGGTGCACTGTGTAGGTTAGGTTACAGTTAGTTATACTGGGTGGGTTTATATTATTAAAGGGACACTCCAGGCTCCCACATGTTAGGTTCACTGTGTAGGTTAGGTTACAGTTATAGTGGGTGGGTTTATATTATTAAAGGGACACTCCAGGCTCCCACACACGTTAGATGCACTGTGTAGGTTAGGTTACAGTTGGTTATACTGGGTGGGTTTATATTATTAAAGGGACACTCCAGGCTCCCACACACGTTAGATGCACTGTGGAGGTTAGGTTACAGTTAGTCATACTGGGTGGGTTTATGTTATTAAAGGGACACTCCAGGCTTGAAAGGCTGTGTTTCAAGCTTGTAAACAGCATTTGAGAAAACTTGAGATTTTATAATGTTGCTTTGAGGAAAGTGAAGCAAACATCATAAACAGAGAACAAAATGGGTGCACCCAAATAGTATCATACAATTTGCACACCGATCAGCCACAACATTAAAACCACCTGGCTATTATCGTATAGGTCCCCCTCGTGCTGCCAAAACGTCTCTGTTGTGTCGAGGCATGGACTCCACAAGACCTCTGAATGTGTCCTCTGGTATCTGGCACCAAGATGTTAGCAGCACATCCTTCAAGTTCAGCAAGCTGCGAGTTGGTTCCTCCATGAATTAGATTTGTTGTTCCAGCACATCCCACAGGTTTTCAATCCGGTTGAGATTTGGGGAATTTTGAGGAAACCCGTGGAACTCTTTGTCATGTTCCTAAAACCATACCGGCACAAGTTTTACAGTGTGGCAGGGTGCAATATGCAAATGTGGAGTTGATTTTGCCAAGCCTGGATTTGCCACATTATACCTGGATTTCATTCAGCTGAGGCCAGTTTAGGGTCTGAATATAAAAATCTGGACTTTGGTGAAAAACCCTAATAATTACACCAATTACAATTACTTGTGTAAAAGACACACATTTCTCATAAAACATTTCTCATAAGTGTAGATAAATGTTTTCAGTTATTTTCTCAGCCACACCTGTATTTATGATGAATGTTTTATGATAAAGCTGGTATTTTACGACATTTGAAAACCAATGTTTTTTTCTTTCAACCTCATTATCACCAGCATGATGATGTTAAATGCTTCGTATAGAGAATAATGGAGTAAAATTAATTATTAATAAAAAAATATATATATATATATAAAGCTGTTTATTAAGAATGATTAAAACACTCCGAGCTCTCTGTGGGTGCTCTAACCTTTTGAAGGCTGAATGGCGCCCATTGTAAATAATTTATAATTTACCAATTAGCCTGAAGAGAGCTTTTTGTAACATTTTGCTGCAGTTTAAACAGTTACATAATATCTTCAACAAAAGAAAATTATCAAAACTGGCATCACCTCAAAGCATGAAGGGATCACTGGGTTTCTTGTCTTCTGATCTCCATCTGTTGCTGGTTTAATGCTCAATTAGTCACCTGGTCATCTCTATTTATCAGTAACTGTTAAAGCAGCCTTGAATCATATCTGCGCCGCAGTAGTTAAGAAAGTCTGGAGGCTGGCCTAGCATCATTGGAAATTAAGTTCAGAAACAGCTTTAGTGACAGGGTCAGCCATTACTATTTTTGCTGAATTTTTTTAATAAAAATTACTCTTGTTTTTTTTTTTTTGTTCTGCATTTGCTGCAAATCCTTTGGATTTGTAGCTTCTGCAGGAGCACTGCCCAAATAGAAGTGACTCTGCCAATGCAGCACTTAAAGGAACACAAAACTGTATTTCTAACACTATAGTCTCCCTTTCCCTAACTTATTAGGTCTCCCCCTGAAAGACAGGCCGCTAGAGGTCAACTGATGTCCATTAGAATTTTTGGAGCAGAAACATTGCCGGCTGAGAATGTTAGCTGATGGTTCTCGGCCAATGAGCTAAGCCATTGCCCTATTCCCTGATTGTTCTCAGCCAATGAGCATTGCTGGGTTTTATTTCAGGAGAGCTAATGGAAGCTCCTGCTTAGGAAAATCTGTCTCTCCGACATTAGTAGGGGAGGCGGCACCCAATGGAATATGGTAAATAACAATGTTTTGCATAGATAATTTGTTACAACCTGCAAAGCATTCTGGATATTCTTATAAATGATATTGCTGGCCAGCATTCATACTCCCTTTACTGTCCCTTTAAAACCTGCTCTTGAACCGGGGGAGAGAAAGTTTTCTTTAGTGCAGTGTTGGCGATGACTCTGTAATCATAACTAATAACACATATCACATTAAGTGTGTTCATTTCTGTGTTGTGTGGACGTTTTATTAAAAATCACAGGGTTTGACGCCATGTGTGTAGAATTAAGCAATTATGATTCGTATTTTTTTCTGTCATAACATTTTTACTGCATTTAAACTCAAAGGAGTAAACAAGGAAAGTTTTACAGGGTTATAAAAAAAAAAAAAAAACACACTTCACGCCTAAAATTAAAACAATCTTTAAATGCACCACAGTGTTCATTCGTAATAAACTAATATAAAAATGCCTCCAAGTCTTCTTGATTTGAGCCATTCTCACTGCTGGTAGTGGAGGAAACCTCAAATGGATGTAAACCAAAAAGTATACATTAAAAATGGGAAATGTTTATACGTACTAATTAAATCATCATCGACAAGCGACAGTGCCCTTCTGAGATGCCGGGAGAAACCTGGATATTAGTCTACTGGATTATAGTCCCAATCATTTTTGCTTGCAAGAACCCCAGATGTGTCTGTATATGTTTTTATATCCATTACATCCATCTTATGTATGTTCTACAGGGAGGTCTCCGTTCCCTTTAAAGGACCACTATAGGCACCCAGACCATTTCAGCTCAATGACGTGGTCTGGGTGCCAGGTCCCCCTAGTTGTAACCCTGCAGCTGTAAACATAGCAGAGGGTGGAGACACTGAATATCAGTGCTACACACTGTGCAGCACTGCCCCAGGAAGCACCTGTAGAGCCATCTGAGGGGTGGCCAGTGGAGGTGTCCTAAGGCTTTAATGTAAACACTGCATTTTCTCTGAAAAAAATGTGTTTACAGCAAAAAGCCTGTAGGGACTGACTATTTTAATTCTCATCTGCTAGTGCATATTAAACCCTTAAAACACGTTTGCATCATCATAGATTGTATGTATGTTACGTGTGAAATAACAATAGACCAAAGAAAATGTAAAGATAAAAAAATACAATTCTGCCTCTGTACAAAATGCTAAGATTCAGCATTGAAATGCACTGTCAATCAATAAACAAGGAACCGCTTTACCGCAGGATGTCATATGCCAGTAGCGTCTCAGTAATGCTTAAAGTTTTGTTTACATTTTTTCAATGGAACTCTTGATATATCGTTACACATGTAGATTATTTTAGGTTCAGCAAATTGTGCAGGATACTGTTTACTGGCAGTCTCCTTAGTTCACTTGCGTTTCTCTCTCCCGTTTCTTGTGAACTGGGCATTCGGTGTCACTTTGCCCTTACTTTCCCTAGACGGGTCGCAGTCACATGACCTTGAGGACAGATGGCCTCTCTCGTAGTAGTGGATCCGCATCCCTCGTATGTATTGCCTTTTCAACCAGAAGGACAAACAGAGTTATGACAAAGTGCTGTAATAACTCTGATAACCAGCTCGGGAGATGTGTTGTGTCTGCAGAATGGAGAGTTTGGGTCGTCACGTGTATCGGGCCTGCATTATTAACTGGTTCATTGCCAGAACCGGCGGGTTGTTTTAGTATTTTTTATCTATTATCCAGCTGGGCAGAGCTTTGGGCTTGTTCTCTCCGGACACCTTGTGCAAACACTGGACTGGAGGCTTTCTACCAGAAAAAGCATATTTATATGTCAGCGCCCTGGCAGCAAGGGGATCCTCCATGTGTTTAATCTATTAATTCACATAAGGTCCATTTCACCTCTAGTGCATTTCAAGTCACATGCTTCATGATAACACGCTTGCTAATTTTGAACCGCTATATTATAAACAAGGTTTGTGTTTCTGATTACTTTTAAGCTGATTTCATGGTCAGTGAGCATAATCGTCCGGCGCCACCCAGGAGAATTTAAACTGAGTAGCATTACAGCTCACATATGTAGCCATAATTAATATATATAAATACTATTTACAGAATTTAAAGGATTACCCAATCTTTTGAGCCAAGTGTACCTGTCACCAGATTTGAGTATGACATTGCTAAAATCTCATGCAGTGCAGCGCCAGTTTTTCATTGTGCACAGGTTCAATCCTGTTCTAAGTAAAGGAACACAGACAATATCCAAGGTGTACACTCCAAATGGAAGTGAATGTCTAGGAATAGGTACAACTTAGGTTAAATAAGTAGCTTCCATGCCAAGAAATCTAGTAAAAACCTTTATTAGTCCATAAGGCATAGAGCTACTATTCACAGTGAAAGGGTCCCAAATAGGAACAGAGTATATATGTTAGGTATAGGGAAACACCATAGGGTGCAGACAGGCATTCCACTATAGAGGGATATCTTGCTATTAGGCAGAATCAATAAGTGGTGATAAGGAAAGGGGAAAGTGGTCTAAATTCCTACACAGAGAGGAGGATAAAAAAAAAAACCCCACCTAGATGTCTACTAATTGAAGATTAATCAGGTTCAAAGCAGAAGGGAGGTATCTCCATGCTATTGTAGCGACCACTATTCCATCCCCCACCATAACCACCATACCCCGCAGCCAGTTAACTAGCATCTGTCCCTAATACCTCCGCACAGAGCTAGTGTCTACCCGAACCAAGGACCCTATATATATATAGGTAACTCCAACACAAAATAAAAAGGTGCTACCTAACAAGAGCAAAAAGGGCTCAGTTTACTTATTTTAATATGCACTTTTGCTCTTGTTAGGTAGCACAAATCACTGCTGCTCTGCAAGAATATTCCTTTCCATTGTGGACTCTACTAATCTGGACTATTGCTAAGTTATCTGGACTATACTATTTTCTTTGTACAATATATTTACATTAAAGGCGCACCCTTTCACCCTATCTTTAATTATCTATAGGGGATTAGAGGGTACCCCCTTGTCCGTAGGTGTGCTGCCTGTACAATACACATACTTTTTAATTTTGTGGCATTTTAGCGCTGATCCTACCTTGACCTTTTTTGTTAGATATTGTAGTTTAAATGCTCACCACAATTAATAGAATAAGTCATCAAAATACATCAATTGAGGTATTCCAATTTCTACTCATTTTTTTTCTGCCACGATAAATTAAGGCCAAATGGAACGCTTTGTGTTGGTGGGCGAAGCAGAATATGAACAGCATATGCAGCCACAATTAGAGTCTAATCACTAGGCTACAGGTTAATGCATAAATGATTACACAGAGATACATTCATAGGAAAAGAAGGATGTTACCTTAGTAACAGCTAATGCAATAGCTATACATTTTTGTGTGATTGATTAACCTACTTTTTGCATTTGCGTCACTTTTTTTTTTTTTTTTTGCGAATGGGCATTTTATTTGAAAGATGGTTGACTGGTATTTTAATGAATCATAAAGTGAAAACGGGGCTTTAGGAGCAGCCTTGCAAACTGGCATTTTGCTCGACCTGGCACTTTCGAGTAGTTGGTAATGCCAAGCACAACCTTTACATTCGCAACAGTACACACATGGTGAATCCAGTTTTATGACAGCAGTGATTAATTACTCACGAAATGCGTAATCAAAAATTACCATAAAATGTCTCCTTTTGCAAACAGATCATCCCAGGAAAGTCAACCTGTTCTTCAATTACTAATGTTTATTTTTTAACCTCATTTGCACCCAAAAAAGATTTTAAACCTTTGATAAAATTATGCTACAAAGGCACACGCAAAAACTGGTGTCTTGTCCAGAGTCTTATTTAATATTGGTTGATTTAGTACCAGGCGGATGAGAAATCAAACACATAGTTAAAGATATATACTCTTCTAAACTGATGCACCATTATTGCAGCCCAGTTCCTGTGCTATTAGCATAACTGTCCTGCAAATCAAATCTTGTGGATTCTGTTGGTTCCCGTGGTGATTGCGTCAGTTTAGAACTGTGCCCCACTTTTGTGTTTGCCTCTCCCCCAATAGATAAATACGAGCAGAGGTCAAACTACAGAGCTGTTAATGACCTTGGAACGAATCTGTCAATGATTTTTATTAAGGTGCTCGTCCCCCAAAAAAGGGTTGTTTTAAGGCAATAGTACAAGTGCCTAGGTGGTGGGTTGGATTTTTAATGCCACCCCCAGATTTTGGCCAGTAATGTGAATAGGAACAAGTCAGTGTCGTGGTGTTGGTTTGTATTCCTGCTACAAATAGATTTTTCAACTCTCATGGTACATATATGAGTTTTATTGTCGTCTGCTTTAATTTTCCCTCTAATTTCTTAATCTGACATTTCTCTTACAGTTTTACAGAAGCTATGAGGACACAGCCCAGTCTGGGGGTTTTAGAGACACCCGGACCATATTACCTGGGGCTGATACTTCTGGGTGCCGGAGGGATCCTTGTGATATCCAGCTTTCTCGCTCTGGGATTTGTTGGGACATATTTAGGTGAGAGTAAATAGCGGACAGATCATTGTCTGGTTCATATCAGTCTGTATAATCAATGTTTTAATAAATGTATTGAAACACAAATAAGTGTATGCAAAATGTGGGGGGGGGGGGGGGAACTAATTTACTTAAAGAAACACTATAGGGTCTGACTCCCTTAAAATAGTAAAATCTTACATTTACCTTACCTTTATTCCAGTCTGCTGCTGCTGGCTCACCCCCTGATCTGCCTGCTTGGCTGACATCACCAGAAGTGTTGATCTGAGCCAACCACAATGCTTTCTCGTAGCAAAGCATTGGGTTGGCTTAGACTGTCAAGAAGGCAGATCATGGGCAGAAATAAAAAAGAAGGAGAAGGTGGAATAAATCCCACCTAATGGGGGCGCTAAACGTAAGAGATAAACAGTGTCCTGTAGGTGATCAGAATTAGTAAAGGGATAATATTCTGTATGAACTAGAGAGATCTCTTAAGAAAAGTGAAATTTATTATGCATCACAGTGCAATTAATCCATGTAAAAGAATAGTATAAAAACAAGATACATAGCATCCAGTACAGAGATGGTAGCAATATACAGTCCTATTGTAAGACCTGGGAACAAATGCTCTGCATCAACCACTAGATAGACCAGTAACTCAGTAAAAGATAAACTAGACAGCCCCTGGTCGCGACTTCCAGGGCTGAAATATACTTGCAACTTGGTCAGTGGTGATAGTGTTATGGTCTCTGGACGTCGACTGGATGGTGAATAGAGCCTTATTTAGAATGCTTCAAATACTTCTAGAATATTGTACGAACCCTTTCTAATAAATACAATTCTTCAAACTGATCCCTCGTGTGGGAAAATGTTCAATTATGGTTACCGGTAATTCAGGAAATTACAATTTTGTGACCACTGCCCTGTTTCGCAACTCATTGCAGTTACCTCTGCAAACTGGGGGGTTAATAATGTTTTGTAAACTTACTAACAAATCTAATTTTGGACAGATCACCAACTGAAAACACATTCAAAGTCATGCTGATTTTATTAGAGATACAATGCGTTGATCAGAGGTTTTAAACTCCACTAAAGTATTTGTATGTTTTTATTTTGTTTTTGTTTCATAACAACTTCTATTTCATAACCAGCATTGGATTGGGGGTAAGGAAGAACTGGACAGACACTGCTTTACCTTGCTTAGCAATAATTATTTTTAAATATTTATTTTTTTAATAGTGTTTTGTAAACATTAAAAAAAATCTAATTTTATTATACTGTACCAGAGTGCAGCTGGTTGTCTTAAAGGGACACTCTAGGCATCCAGACCAATTCAGCTCTTTGAAGTGGTCTGCGTGCAATGTTCCATGTCCCTTAACCCTACAGTGGTAATTATTGCAGTTTCTGAGAAACTGCAACAATTACCTCTGAGGGTTAACTCCTCCCCTAGTGGCTGTCTACCAGATAGCCACTAGAGGGACTTCCGGAATTGAAACGGACCTCCAGCATGACAACCTCCAGCGTCAGATTTTTCCCCATAGGAAAGGATTGAATAATGCTTTTCTATGGGGAAATCCTAATGCGAGCGCGGCCATTGCCACGCATGCGCATTAGGTCTCCCCTGCTAGCTGACGTTGGCGAGGGAGGAGCGTGGGCGGAGCCTGAACCAGCGCCAAGGGACATCGGTTCTGGATTCAAGAAAGTGTCTGAAGGGGCTTTGTTTTCCTGGCTCCATAGAATCCCTTTAAAGGGACACTATAGTCACCCAGACCACTTCAGCTCAATGAAGTGGTCTGGGTGCAATGTCCCTCAGGTTTTAACCCTTCACATGTAAACATAGCAGTTTCAGAAAAACTGCTATGTTTACTTAGCAGGGTTAATCCAACCTCTGGTGACTGTCTTCCTGACAGCCGCTAGAGGCGCTTCTGCGACGCTGGATGCAAAATTCACATCCAGCGTGCAGAATGTCCATAGGAAAGCATTGAGAAAGGCTTTCCTTTGGACTGTTAGAATGCGCGCGCGGCTCTTGCCGCGCATGCACATTCCGCTCCACTCAGGAGCTGATATCGGCGGGGGAGGAGAGGTCACCATTGCCGAGGGAGCCCGGCGCTGGATTAAGGTAAGTGGCTGAAGGCGATTTAACCCCTTCAGCCCAGCGGGAGAGGGACCCGGAGGGTGAGGGTGCCCCAAGGATTATATAGTGTCAGGAAAACGAGTTTGTTTTCCTGACACTATAGTGATCCTTTAATGTATTTCAAGTAGCACCAAACCCCAAGATCTGATTCTTCCCAGCCAATATTCCTCTTCAACCAATAAATATTGAGCTCTATCTCAGCCAATCATGGTGTTGCATTGCTTATCCATTACAGAAGCACTGCACAGGATCTGTTCTGGTAACATGTACAAGTAGTTTCACTTCACTGTTATTTCATGAAAGAAACTACTGACACCATGAATGCTGCTGTCCATATGGGCAGTTGCATTAGAGCTTTTTTAACGGATGCTACTGGTGTCATAAACCCCTTTTGACGACCTTAAGGGTCTCTCTCGACCAGTGGGGGATCTTGATAATAAGGCATGTCTTTTTGCTTATGATACAGATTTGCAACAGGGTTGATGTTCCAGGAGGGATAAGCCAAATGGCTAATGATTTAGGTAAACCAGAAAAATGGTCAGAGTTGTGGCAACTGACATTTAACATGGATAAGTGCAAGATAATGCATCTTGGACGTAAAAACCCAAGGGCAGAGTACAGAATATTTGATAGAGTCCTAACCACTAACATCTGAGGAAAGGGATTTAGGAGTAATTATTTCTGATGACTTAAAGGTAGGCAGACAATGTAATAGAGCAGCAGGAAATGCTAGCAGAATGCTTGGTTATATAGGGAGAGGTATTAGCAGTAGAAAGAGGGAAGTGCTCATGCCATTGTACAGAACACTGGTGAGACCTCACTTGGAGTATTGTACGCAGTACTGGAGACCGTATCTTCAGAATGATATTGATACCTTAGAGAGAGTTCAGAGAAGGGCTACTAAACTGGTTCATGGATTGCAGGATAAAACTTACCAGGAAAGGTTAAAGGATCTTAACATGTATAGCATGGAGGAAAGACGAGACAGGGGGGATATGATAGAAACATTTAAATACATAAAGGGAATCAACACAGTAAAGGAGGAGACTATATTTAAAAGAAGAAAAACTACCACAACAAGAGGACATAGACTTAAATTAGAGGGGCAAAGGTTTAAAAATAATATCAGGAAGTATTAATTTACTGAGAGGGTAGTGGATACATGGAATAGCCTTCCAGCTGAAGTGGTAGAGGTTAACACAGTGAGGGAGTTTAAGCATGCGTGGGACAGGCATAAGGCTATCCTAACTATAAGATAAGGCCAGGATCTAATGAAGGTATTTAGAGAATCGAGCAGACTAGATGGGCCGAATGTTTCTTATCTGCCGTCACATTCTATGGTTCTATGACTCATTATATGTAACTCGATTGTTGACTGAGCTCTGAATAAACTGAGCCATCAATCAAGCCGCCCACCAGGGGAAGCCCATTAATATTCTGTTTGTGGTGTCATGGAGAAACGATCATACTATGCTATCAACTCGGCTACTCTGGCCTCAAATGTAAAATTCACTTTGAATTCTATTTTGTATTCTCGTTTTAGTACATAACCCGTATATCTTCTACTCCGTTTTAGCTAGGTGTTTGGGGCGTAGAATGATAGAGAATTCCAGCGGTTCAAAGAGTGACTGCAGGGTGTTAAGAGTTTAAAAATGTAAACATAAATAAAAGGTTTTTAAATACTAAACAGCATTACAAGGATTACTTTCCCTGCACACAAAACTAGGACTTATATTTCCATATTGTCCCCAGGGGGAAATAAGACCAAAGCAGATTTAGCACAGAAACTCCAATGGGTTTAGCAAACTCTGTAAACATATTCAAACTCACTTTTGGCATACGATCTGTTCTGGACAGTTCCCAATTTAGTGACGAAATCCCCCGAACGGTATACGCAGATACCCAGAAAATGGCTGACATGTGAGAGCACAGGTAACTGATTAGAAAATTTGTAATAATTAATTTTAATAATGTGCAAAAGGAATGGATAAAAGTGGTCGAGGACACGATTCAGTATTTAAATCAAATAATCCTTATGTGCTGAATTCCGAGTGAAATCTTCGGAGTAACCATTTTGCTTCCCTCATTTTCACAAAGATGTTTTCTACTTATTAAAATGTACATGGGAACCCCCTAGAATGAAATTCTTTCAAATATAGGGGTACCTGACGTGAGTTATAATTCACACTATCCCATAATCCTTATTAATTGACGATGTGAGTAATAATTCACACTATCCCTGTATCCTTATTAATTGACGATTTGAGTAATAATTCACACTATCCCTGTATCTTTATTAATTGATGATTTGAGTTATAATTCACACTATCCCTTTATCCTTATTAATTGAAGATGCATGTATTTGCACTATCCCTGTATCATTATAGCTCGGTGCTCTGAGTGATGACTTTCGCTCTCCCTGTGCATCCTAGCAGTGCGGCTGTGATAGGTGATGTGTAATGTTGTCCTGTTTATTAATCAGTCTGCCAGACCTTTACATTGATTTCTAGCTAATCTCAGATCTCATTGCCCCAAAGTGGTTAATTCCTGCTGGGAGTGCGTGCCCTGCGGTCTGTCTCAGGCTGCGTTGCCAGCAAGTCCTGCTGTTTCAGCTCTCTGACTGATGAGTTTGTGTAACAGGGTGAATTCAGATCTGGATCCCTGCATGGCCTGTCCTAGTTACTTACACCTTGGCTATCAGGTCACGCTTCTCGTTCTCAGTCCTGCTCCTATCTCCTTTATCCATGCACTGTGCTCGCAGTCCTGCCGCCCCAGCCTCCCTGCGTCCGCTTTCTTGTCTCTCCATCAGAGCTCTGCATGGAGGTTTATATTCCCGGGGCTGCCATTCTTTCCGTATAACATTTCAAACAGATGTATGATACTGTATATAGGGCAACATGTTCTACACTGCCATAATACGGTCACCTTTTGGTCCTTTGGACTCTCGTATTATTTTTAAGTTAAATTATATAGACAGTCACGGGAAAAAAAAGGACACCTACTTTGAATTCTATGGTTTTACATATCAGGATATAATAACAATGATCTGTTCCTTAGCAGGTCTTAAAATTAGGTCAATACAACCTCAGATAAACAACACATGACATATTACACTATGTCATGATTTATTAAACAAAAATAAAGCCAAAATTAAGAAGCCACGGCTTACGGCTTCTATAGGAATTAAGCTAAGTAGCAGACAGGTGCTGCTAATAAAATGGCCTTGATTCATTGATCATCAGCAAGTGTGGCCACCTCTATAAAAGCCAACGTTTTGGTAGTTTCCTGGTCTGGAGCATTCAGGTGTGTGTTAACACAATGCCAAGGAGGAAAGACATCCGCAATGATCTTGGAGAAGCAATTGTTGTTGCTGCCCATCAAACCGGGAAGGGTTATAAGGCCATTTCTAAAAAATGTAAAGTCCAGCTTTCTACTGTGAAAAAGATTATTCAAAAGAGGAAAACATACAAGACAGTTGCCAATATTCGCAGGAGTGGACATCTCGGCAAATTCACCGGAAGATCAGACCATGCAATGCTCACAGAAATTACAAAAAAAAGAGTTACATCCCAGACGCTACAGACCACAGTAAACATGTTAAATGTATTCTCTCTGAAAAGAACATGGAAGCATAGCGTAGGTTTACAAAGTTGCATCTGAACAAACCACAAGACTTCTGGAACAATGTCCTTTAACAGACAAGACCAAAGTGGAGATGTTTGCCCATATTTCCCAGCGCCACATGTGGTGAAAACCAAACACAGCATATAAGCACCAACACCTCATAGCAACTGTCAAGCACGGTGGTGGAGGGGGGGATAATTTGGGCTTGTCCTGCAGCTACATTGCAGGAACCTTGCAGTCATTGAGTCGACGGTGAGTTCCATTGTGTACCAAAGTATTCTAGAGTCAAGTGTGAGGCCTTCTACCCGACAGCTAAAGCTTGGCCGAAATTGGGTCGTGCAAAAATAAGTGTCCCAAGCACACCAACAAATCTACAACAGAATGGCTGGAAAAGAAAAGAATCAAGGTGTTGCAATGGCCCAGTCAAAGTCCAGACCTTATCCTGATTCTGTGGCGGGACCTCAAGAGAGCTGTGCATGAACAAATGCCAGCACACCTCAATGAATTGAAGAAACATTGTAAAGAAGAAGAGTGGGCCAAAATCCCTCCACAGCGTTGTGAGAGACTGATAAAGCCATACAGAAAAAGATTACTTCAGGTTATTGCTGCTAAAGGGGGTTCTACAACCTACCGAATCATAAGCTGTACTTATTTTTTCACACATGGCTTTTCTATTTTGGCTTTATTTTTATTAAATAAATCATGCCACGGTGTAGCATGTCATGTGTTGTTGTTGTTCATTTGATGATGTATTTATCTAAGACTTGCGAAGGAACAGATCATTGTTATTATGTCCTGGGATGTAAAACCATAGAATTCAAAGAGGGTGTACCTTCTTTTCCCCATGACTGTATGTTTGTTTTGTTTTTTTTATATAAAATTTGTTTGTTTTTTGTCCCAATGGGCAGATCATATTTCAAATCCTTTTCAAAACAGTTTAAATATTTCTGTGCAACATGGAATCCATCAATCTTACAGCAACACAGGTATATATTGTCTGCCTGGGATTGTATGAGCAGGATCCATTCTTTGCATTCTCCTCTCTTAATTTGGCTGCTCGAGGAGAGGAGACGAGCTTTGTAGGCCGCATTGTATTATAACAGATTTATCACAAGGGGGGGGGGACTAAAATTATGAAGAAAAAAAAAATGTCAATCTTTATTTAGCAACAAAAGGAAATGATGACACAGTCAGGATTCGCCATGCAGGTGATAGAATAAGTGTGAGTACAATACATACATTAGAAACCAAATCTCGCTGTCGGCATATGGCGGTAATTTACATATTAAATGTCCATAATAGCACAAAAGAAGCCTATCATTAGCAATCGGCAGAATCCCTGAGGAGTACATATCGCTTCTGGATACAAAGTAAAGTAATGCTTTCTCAGGTTCTAGAGACTTGGCCTTTGCCCTTGTGATATATAAATGCATGTCTCCCAACACTTTCGCATACTAACAATAGTACAAGACAAGCCGCGGTCAGGGAAACAGAAGTCAGAATAAACGTACGTAAAAGGCGATGGTCAAAATTGGAGGCTGTGCCTTTTAATTGCGGCCTTTGGAAGCCGCCAGCGCTCGTGGGAACGCCAGTGCAGCTTACAGCCGTGTAGCGTGGAGAGTGGAGGGACCCCGGCAAGAGGTAAGTGTTTAACTGTTACAGTGTCCGCGCTGCTAGGGAGCGTATTCTGGTTCGACCACGTGACAGGGTGCAAGTGGATGGTCACTGGTTGGAAGATATGTCAATCTGTCCACAAGCCTTTGGCGGTGGTGTTTTTGAAATAATGCACATGTTGCTGTTATAGATATAAATATATATTTATTTATTTTATACAAGTTACACCCCAAGCTTACCTGACCCATCAAGGCAAGCCTGTAACACATACATATATTTTAGTGTAATCTAAAAGTTTAATTTGAGAACTGGATAGCCCCAGTTTTTGTCAAAATGCTCTCGTATAGTTTGACACAAACCGTAGGGAAGACGCCTAAAGCCTCATTAAACGTTAACCATTACACTAAGCAGTAATAATACAGTAAGCTGTACTGTTAATAGTACTTACAGCGTCACTTTAATTATCTGACTGTAGGTAATGAGTGACCTTTTTTTGCTCTTGTTTGAACAGGCAGCTTGTATAGATAGTGCACCATGTGCGTACATCTAACCCACCCTGCGAAGGACAACCCAGGGCTCCCAGTGCCATTATTGGTACAATTAAATGTGTTTAACTCTTACAAATATCAGTCGTTAGAGGAAAAACTTAAAAACCAATCACTTTTCCTTGTTTGTCAGCATAATTAGCGCTGCTGTTTGACTTTTACCTCCGAAGGCACCCGGAGTTGGTCAAATCTGGAATAGAATGGTCAGTCGCGTGTGATTGTCGATGGCTGCAATAATGTTTTTATTTTTCTACCTCTCTGAAGCTAGATTAAACCGGGACTGTCTGGCTTCGTAATTTGCTCCTGAATACTGGTCGCTCGATGTAATGAGGTCGTTTTCTCTTACTAATGAGGAAACACAGGAATACCTCCGGAGGCAAAATGTGTTATTAGTACTTTAACTTTCTACTTTGTAAATCCACTTACAACAAAAATACAGACATAAAACATAAATCAACAGGTGATTTAACAGGGAAATTAGGTGATTTTGCAGGGTGTCGAGGCTACTGATATATAAATTAACCTCCCATGGACAAATGGGGACCCAATGGATTGCTGCAGACTTGATTAATTGTTTTTAATGCATTATCTATCTAATACATATAAAATGGAGGGTCATCGTTAAAGTTTGCATTCCCTTTATAGCTGGCAAAGCATCATGTTAGTTGGCATTCATGTCTTTTGTTACTTTGGGACAGGAGGTTGCTGTTTTGGAGGGGATGGGGGGGTTCACAATGAAAACATTTTATTGTGGAATTGTCACAGCGTTTAACATGGTCAAAAAAAATCAATATTCCGTTAGCACTACCAGACCCGTCGATGTGCCGTGCAGGACTGCGGTCACCTAAAAAATAATTCTATAATAATTCTCTCATCAAGTTTTAATAAGGAAATTGTTTTTTTTTATGAATTATATGATTGAAAACTTTTTTTAACAAAAATTCATCCCTGCCTTATATGACTGGGTTCTTGGGCCGTATACATGCACCTTGGGTTGGACCGTGTTTGAAAACTGACTGATACAGATTCGCTTTAGTGAATTTCTGGAAATGAAAAGTGAACCAGAACAGAATGGGTGAGATTTATAAAAAAAAAAATGAAAAGCTCAACCAATTGCTAACTTCTTGTTAGCTGTTCAGTTTGCAAAAATCTTACCACGACGATTCTACGTTAATTCGCCATTCTAAAAAAGAAGTAGGATATATTTGCTCTGTTACCCCTTTCAAATGGCGTAGTGGCTTGCAGAGGGTTAACGATGAGTCATTTGTCGAAATTGAGGTTTCTGTGCCATGTCAGACCCTGTGCTGCATTGTCTACTGTGTTAGTATGAAAAGCAGGCATTGTTTGGCTAAAGATGTAATGTTGCGTTGTCTGCGAGTGTAGGTCAACTCTACAAGAACTCAGCACCTAAAGATACGCACATTACAAATGATTATCACACGGAACAATGGCGCCTCGGCTGCAATTTGGGACCGATGCTTCTGACTCACACATATATTTATTAAAATGGAGTGGAAAAATATTTGTTGCATAACGGAATTTGCATATAAATGCATTGAAAAGCTTGTGTGATCAAATATTTTTTTCAGCTTTCCGCTTAGAGAATGGAATCTGATCGTCGGCAGCTTGCCTGAGGATAATGGGAGCTGTTGCTATACCACAGGTGGTTGTCTAACCTCTAAAAACAAACTACGTTGGATTATAACATTTTAGTTTTTTTCTAAACTGACTTGACCCTGCCTGGAGTAGAACCTGCAACCTAGAGTTTCAAACCCACTTGTCAGTTTTGCAGCGATTACTTTCCAGTCAACAAAAATATGACAATTGTTTAATTACATTTTTTTCTTATTGAAAACTAAAATGTGGAATTACAGTCTCCCCTTGTCATTCTGATTGTCAGGAATAATATTAAGAAAAAGTGTTTTAAATGTCACCGAGAATTTATTTGAACTTGTAACTTATATTGTATTTAAAGGAACACTATAGGCCAGACCACTTCACATCAATGAATTCTGCACGAACGACAGTGTAGTCATTGCAGGGTTAACTTCCCTCATACTGACAGCTACTAAAGGTGCTTCTGCGAAATAGGTGGATAAGCACTGGTTTGGCTGAGATCATCGATCTCAACTGAGGAGTAGCCACCAGAGGTGTTGGTAGACTGTAATGTAAACAGTGCCTTTTCTCTGAAAAGGCAGCATTTACATTGAAAATCCTGCAGGGCCAGACTATACGCATGAGAACAAATACATTAAGCTGTAGTTATTCTGGTGACTATCTTGTCCCTTTAAATTTCAGATTCACTTTGGCTTCCGAACAATTCTCACTTTAGTGAATAAACTAAATGTTTTTTGTAACATTGCCCGAAAATAAAGGTTTATAAAAATAAATGTGTGTCACTTCCTGCCTGGAGTATCTCCAGGAGTATCATTTGCTGATTAGCGTCAGATGACAAAAAGTGCACAGAATTCACATTAACCAGCACGGAACTCTAGTTCCAACGTCACCTTTCAAATCAAAACGCTGCACATAACGACTCCAGGCACCATTGACTACTTCAATCACTGAACTGGTGCTTGGAGTAATCCTTTAACCCCTTAAGGACACATGACATGTCTGACATGTCATGATTCCCTTTTATTCCAGAAGTTTGGTCCTTAAGGGGTTAAGCTGCAGTGGTTCTGGTGCCTAGCGTGTCCCTTTAATATACTTTTAAGCTATAAAACTCAATTCAAGATACATGTTATGTCACTCTATGTAACCTCTACCTTGCATACCTGTCTCTTGCTCTCTCCTAAAGGGCAGCACTCAACTCTCTCCTCCAGCTCTGCTTCACTCCCACCTTATTTGATTGCTATTTCCTGTCCTAATGTGTTTTTCACCCCACCTTTTATAGACTGTAAGCTCGTTTGAGCAGGGCTCTCTTCAACCTATGGTTTCTGTAAGTTTTCTTGTAATTGTCCTATTTATAGTTAAATCCCCCCTCTCATAATATTGTAAAGCGCTACAGAACCTGTCGGCGCTATATAAATAGCTATAATAATAATCCTAATAATTTTAATATTGTATGCAACATTTTTTAAAAAATTTGTATACCCATGTACATGTTCTCCACAATATGGAGAGGTTACAAAATATTCAAATAGAGTCGCCACGGTAAACAAAACAAACAAAAAAATCTAAATATAATATTGTACAATATTATTATTATTTTTTTTAGCTATGACTGCACCGTTGTTGTTTTTTTCTCCCTCTCTCTCTCTTCACGTCCATAGCATTATTCTGCAATGTGGAGCAAATCATCAAAATATAAATGAAATCACGCAGGAAAACAGGGTTACTGTGCCACTCTAGAGTTGTTCCTGCGGCATTGACTCTCTGTCTTCCTCCCAGCATTTATCTAGCTCATTGTTTGATAAAGATTTTATTTTTTGCTTTCTGGTCCACACAATAAATTATGTCTCGCAGCGCTGCCACCTGGACCCCTGTCAGTCGCTTTTTCTCTATTTATTTCCTTGACAATGAGTACTTGCCCTCCTAATTGGTATTGGTAAATTTCCCTTGTCTGTCTGACCTACTTGCTAATATTGATGACTTGCCAAGTGCGTAGATGCTTTGCCCCTCTCTCTCCACCTGTTCACAGCGGCAGGAGCTAGTTCTTTGAACGTACTGATAAACATCATAGTCAGTTTATCAATTTTTAGTTATTTGATTATATTTTTTTCGCTCTAATTTTTCCCCACTCCCCCAAGTTTCATTTTTGGGTCATCAGTCCAGAAAAGATGAAATCAGAAATCAGGCAGTGTGTTCTAAACGTAACGCCTAGCTTCATAAATATTATGATTACCATGGAGAATAATTTTTATTTAACTATAACCACAATAATAGAAACATCAATACTTTAAATTCATATAAAGAACAATGCATTACTTATACTTTAGTGATGTAAGTAGAGGCTTTGTTTCTTTTTCAGAGAGGTTTGTATCCTCTTTTTGAGTTTTGCTGATTCACCTGATTAGACCTTCAAAATTTGAAATATCACATAGAAAGGTTGTATATGTTTTGGGCGATTTCTTGATCTGTTTCGGTATTGTTCAAATTTATATTGAAAATATATATATCTCGTGCTGTACCCCCTATCACAAGGAAGGTATTACACAAAACCAGAAAGGGGAACCAAATGTGGGACGTTGGTGTAATCAATGCCTAGCAATGGTGATACTCCGTGTCAGAAGGGCACAAAATGTGTCAGTGGGCCAGCTTAATAGGCAGCTGTGTCCACCAGCCAGCCAACTGACCAGGCCACTGCACGCTTAAATGGGCAGAAAACCCATGCAGTCGGCTTTACCAACACATACACTTATAACTAGAGGTAACCCAAACTAAACATTTTGGGAATTTTGCTCTGATGTCCCCAGAACCAAGACCATAGGCAAGGGGTAGACAACCTTTTAGCAGCATTGTTAGGAAATAGGATTGTGATTTCCCGTAGCGTGCCGGTCCTATTTGTTTAAATTGAGGTGTGTATGTTGCCGTATTGTGCTTGTGTTATTTATACTGCAGTTGCTTTCTATCGTTGTATTTGTGCGTATATGAGTTATTATACTGTATATGTTCATGAGTAGTTTGTGGTGTTGTGTGTGATACCTATTAACTTCAAAACCATGAAAAAGAGCTGTGTCGAATAACTTAAAGGCAGTAATTCCCTTTAGACTTTCAAATAGATATATATATATATATATAAATCAAGAACACACACAGATGGAGGTTTATTCACTAAACAGCAAATTGTAACAACATTTTATTACCAAAATACCCATATTGTATTTAAAGTTAAAAAAAAACAAAAAAAACTTGCAAATCTCCAGTTTTAGGTTAAATTTAGGAATATCCTTTTAACAGCCCACCATTTGGTTGGTGACTAATCTCCAAAGGGTCCCAGTCATATAACCCCATTCTTCAGGATGGCTAGTGTATGCCGCAGTTTGGCAATGTCTTCGTGAGTGTTTATTGGCCTCCCCTATGTACCCTAGCTGGACACTCATTCAGCCTCTGTGCATGCGCGTTGAGTTGGCAATGTGCTCTCAGAACTCGTATTACTCCTGCTATCAGCGAGACCGTTGCGAGTTACGACGTCTGCTTTACAAACATACATTCTGTTACTTTATATTCTGCTTCGTAGTTCTCTTGTATCCCTTTCTTCTCTGTTCTGGTTCTCTTTTATCTCTTTAACACCCCCAAGCTTAGAAAGCACGGCTCAGGCTATAATAATGCTGTTTATTCATTATTTCCTTATGATGCTCAGCTTCTTTTGGCGTTTAGAAACAGAGGATCATACAACACATTGCGAAAGGGATTTAATTAAGCAACATTGAGTTCCACTGCTTTAGGTACATTGTGGCATTTTCCCCATTGTTCACACGCAAGTCTTGCTGAGTGTAATTACCCTCTGTGTAATGTATGGATGACAATCAGGCAGATTTCACAGTTGCCTTACGGAGCTCGATCATCAAACAGACAGAAATTTCACACAGTGAAGCGTTCGCGTCATTTGAAAAAGTAGAGCGCAAGACTTACTTTGTTACTTTGACGTGAAATAAATTATTTAAATGAGCGAGGCTTCTACAAGCTGAAAACGGACACGCTGTATACCTCAAAAGCATAGTTAACGTAGCACTGTTCTAAGACAGAATAGTTCAATTCAAGCTCATTTGCGATATCTACCTTTGTAATGTTAAAGGACCACTATAGGCACCCAGACCACTCCAGCTCAATGAAGTGGTCTGGGTGCCTGGTCCATCTAGTGTTAACCCTGCAGCTGTAAACATAGCAGTTTCAGAGAAACTGCTATGTTTACACCGAGGGTTAATCCAGCCTCTAGTGGCTGTCTTACAGGCAGGCGCTAGAGGCGCTTCCGTGCTTCTCACTGTGAAAATCAGTGAGAAGACGCCGGACGTCCATTGGAAAGCATTGAGTATGCTTTCCTAAGGACTGATTGAATGCATGCGTCTCTTGTCGCGCATGCGCATTCGGCGTTGACGTCGGCAGAGGGCGGAGAGTTCCCAAGCGCCGAGGGAGCCCGGCGCTGGAGAAAGGTAAGTGTTTAACCCTTTTCAGCCCCCTTCAGTTCAGCGGGAGTGGGACCCTGAAGGTGGGGGGGACCTAAAGACCTTATAGTGCCAGAAAAACGAGTTTGTTTTCCTGGCACTATAGTGGTCCTTTAATGCAATGGGATGTATCCCTTTCTGTCTCTGTTTCCTACAATGAATACTTGGTGGTAATGTAAGGCCGAGAGTAACTGGCAAGACAAGGGCTTGATGTCTTTGTTAAAGGGGAGTTTATGAGTGACGAAAAGGTTTGATTTATGATGATATATTAAGTATGGATTGGCATGTGCAACCTTGCCCTGAAAATCCCTCTTTTGGATAAACAGAACAAATCCTCAGCCCCACAGTGTGTATGGGAGTATAGTAAAGGACTAAATATGGCTATAGATTAGTTTCCATTAATAAATACTGTGTTTACGGGAGATGTAGTCCAAAACATCTGGAGGGCTGCAGATTGCCCAGCCCACCCCTGTACTATACAAATAACTGTTGAACAAAAAATTGTTGCCTGTATTCTAGTTTGGTCGCAGTGTCCGTTCCTGACCATCTGAAATATTGTCTTACACGTCCCAAGAGTGAGAAAGAGAGAGCGTCAAAATGATGTAACTGATTTGGGAAACCGAAGAAAATTTTTTGAGAAATGCAGAATCAAGAATTGAGGAATGCTTTTTTTTTCTAGAAAACTGGAAAAAGGAGAAGCTATAGGGAAAAGACATTGGTGTAAAAGCAGCCTCTTTCTGAGATTAATCCAAAAATAATCATACTCCTTCAAGTTTTTAATGACATCTTCAACAACATTCATTTCATTAACAATTATAGTGAAATATGTCTATTGACACTATCTGGCTACAAAGTATATTTTCCGGAGCACAAAGACGGCGGATGGATGATGGCGGTGTTCTTAGCAGGCAGCAAATATTCTAACAAGCGTCTCACCTCTCGCTGGCACTGGCGTCAGCAATCTGTTCTGTGACATCATGTGGATTGCGTTAGCATTTTACGAAATCGCACAACAAGTCGCACCTTTATGTTCATCACCAGCCTTGACTCACGTCATTGACTGAGTCAATAATGTCTATGTGTTGATAATTTATCCAACCCTCCGGTGGCACAAGCCATAATCCTCTATCATACGTACCAGACAAAAAAATGTTAGTTTGGCTTTTTTTTTCTTGTATTTTTTTTCTTTCTGAACGTGAAATACAATAAAGGTTCTCGAAGCCCCTGGAAAAGTGTTTGAATTAAATCTATTTATATTTCAGAGTGTTCAACCTTGATGCACGACTCTGACACCTGCCTGGGTAAGATCGTGCCCTGTATTATTTACACCAATTAGCTGTTACCTACGTTTACCCCTAATATTTTATGGCTAGTCTACAGATCATTCCGATGCCTGTGCGTAATGCAAGCTTTTCTAATTATGAGCCGTAAAGGTAGGCCTGTGAATTATCTCTAGATTACACACAATAATGCACTATGCAGATCATACATAAAAACATAATCTTGCTCATTTTAGATTTGCCGGTGTTTCTCCCGAGTATTAAGCTGTGATTTCCAGTGAAGATGCTCTATTTATTTCATTTCTGTCAAACCACGTTATTTTCCTTTTTTACTCAATTTATCCACCACTCTGGAATGCTTTGTTTTGTTTAAATAGTTCTAATTGGTATGCAGAATGTTATATTTGCCTATTTTCTTTCTGTGCCTTATTTCTCGATGCACCATAAACACATTATTTAATTAATCATTACATTACTTAAAGGCAAACTCTAAGCACTATAACCAGGCAGTATGGTGCGTTTTCAGTAGTTATAGAGAATCTTAGGTAATGTCCATTTGGGTCAACCAGTAGAGGATTCAGGCCAGTGGTTCTGTTCTAATGATGTATATTAAGCCTTGACTTGGAAAGATAGTTGAGCACTTTTCTGCACTTGATGGATATATTTAAGTCTCAGATATTTCAAGAGATTATTAGATATCCATACCTTTGGAGTGGAGGAGAAAGATATATCGGTCAGTACCCTGATGACGAAAGATGCAAGGAGCCTCATTTGCGGCAGCCCAAGCAGAGTAGTCATTATTTTTAGGTTCGCAAAGTCAATGATTGGCAGCAATGCAGAACTCTACATCTCAGGACAATGGAGTTTGTCAAGGACCCCAACACCTTACTCACAAACTGAAACCCTGGAACTACTAAAGAAGAAGATAGCAAGATAGTCCGTATGACCGGTCTTTAGAATGGCTAATCTTAGCAATAGAGAATAGGGAGAAGACCAGAAACTGAGAAGTCAGAGTCCACCGAATAACAAGCCAATGTCAAAGCTAAAAAATAACCAGAATAAGATAGGAACATACTATTGGGTCAAAGAGAACCACAACAGGTTATCTGGCTATTGGTGGAAGGTTTTAAAATACCTAAAGGCTTTATCCTAGTGGTTTGCGTCAAGTGCAAGAGTCACCTGGCTTTTGCCGCAAACATTATGTGACCGCTCTAAGGCTCTGTATGAAAAGGAGGTACCAAGAGGAGAAGACAGCATTTGTGGTGTATTGCCAGAATGGCTCCTAGTCTTCGTGCTCCAATGAGGGAACCACGGCTCGTAAAATAAAAATTGAGTTATGTGAAGAACTTAAAAGCAGAGCTCTCGAAAGCCACAATCATACAGTGGAAGCAAGTCCGGAAGGAGACGATGATGGCAGATTAGAAGCTTCACCTCAGTTGTGTCAGAAAATCCAGCTAGCGAGGGTGGGGGCCTTAGGTAATTATATATTTATGTAATGAGGTTAGACGCTGGACACAAACCATGGGCTTTATTTACACAAACAAACTTTAAAGGACCACTATAGGCACCCAGACCACTTCGGCTTAATTAAGTGGTCTGGGTGCCAGGTCCAGCTAGGATTAACCCTTTCTTCTATAAACCTAGCAGTTTCAGAGAAACTGCTATGTTTATAATAGGGTTAATCCTGCCTTTAGTGGCTGTCTCATTGACAGCCGCTAGAGGCGCTTCCGCGCTTCTCACTGTGATTTTCACAGTGAGAAGATGCCAGCGTCCATAGGAAAGCATTGAGAATGCTTTCCTATGAGACTGGCTGAATGCGCGCACGGCTCTTGCCGCGCATGCGCATTCAGCCGATGACGTCGATATGGAGGAGTTCCCCGCCCGGCGCTGGAGAAAGAGTTAAGTTTAACCCCTTCCTCCCCCTAGAGCCCGGCGGGAGGGGGGCCCTGAGGGTGGGGGCACCCTCAGGGCACTATAGTGCCAGGAAAACGAGTATGTTTTCCTGGCACTATAGTGGTCCTTTAAAATACCTGTGAATATAGCTGTGAAATCTCATGTACACTACAAATGATTGTGTAGGTTTTCACTAGACAATTTTTTAAAACAAATTAAATTATGTACGCAGTAATGCATCATTTTGGCTGGCTCAGTTATAACTCTTTATTTTAACATTTAGTCATAGTACGTGCAGCTTCTTACTAGGGGAGAGACCCACATTTTTAGTGTCTTGCATTCTCCTCCTTGCTGCAACTTATTATTGTCTTGTATTCATTATTTTCACAGTTTGTGTGTTTTATCTTAATGGAGCTAAAACAGAAATAAATTGGCAAAGAATTCTGCATATTAGTGAATTTTCTGGTTACTACGTATATATCACAGTTTCTAAACTTAAACAGCTACCATTTGACTACAACCTTTGCTGCCCTTCGCAAGAAAAATAAAAACATGAAGGTCACAAAAAAGAGCCGGAGACTGGATTTAAACCAGCTTCACCCACTTTGGCAGCGATGACCATTATCCGCTGTCTAATGCTTTCAAAGCAAATAGCTGGTCATTAACCTGCACCAATGTAACTCCTGCTTGTAACATTGTATATACCCATTACCCAACAGTATTTTTATCCAGTGTCGTAATGTGTAAACAAAGCTATAACCTATTTCAAAACTACTTTCACCGTGTGTATCTATTTTAACAGCTCAGCAGCTCTTACAGGGACCAAGACCAGATTGAGATCACAGGCAACTGTAGGCAAATTATTTTTGGGAACCCACTACCGTTGCCTTCTAATCACTAGCACCCCATTCCGAAAACTGAGTGAAAAATGTACGTCGTTTTTTTGCTCTGAATTCTGTGATTCTGAGCTAGTGATAGTCCGAGAGCATCAGCTTAAACTCTGAGCTGCGTTCTGTCTGAGGCTTCCCGATTGAAGCCTCGGACTGAGAAAGGAAATAGCTGGGCCGAGGGATTGGGTGCAGTCTTCCTAAGCTTGGGGTTAATCCGTTTGTTATCAGTTTAGCCTCTTAAGGTAAGACGGCGCACAAGACATCTTCACATTATATCAACTTCAACTTTAAAGTTGTGATGGTGTCTGTTATGGTCCTTTAACACTATTTTGTCACAGCAGCAAGGGATTCTGGGAACTGATTGATCTATAAACCTGCTCTTCCATGCACTGGTTAAAATCGTTATTCAGTGCTTCAGTATATACATACGTACAGAGCAGCTTATGATGGAATTACCGCGGGGAGAAGAATTCCTCAGGGACGTGGGAATTTTGCACCTAGGAAATAAATACTCTACGATATCTCAGGGAGGTGTCACTCCGTGTTAAACACTATACAAGCTTTAATGTGCCTTTTAGATGTTAAGTAATTGTTGGAATATATTTCACGGTGACAGCTCAATAGTGGGTTTTTTATGAAACGATGATGCTTTAATCATCTCTTCAACGAATTTCACATTTTCAGGACATTTCACACGTTGGATGAGCTGAGAAACTGCCTCTTACACTGGGGCTACAATAAACATATTGCCGTTTTAATGAGATACTCTTTTTATTCTGAGCACTGCTAGCAATGAGCAAACTATTACTGAAGTATTGCGTATTTCAGTAGAAGGGTTATTCAATAAAGTGAGGATTCTAAGTGATTTCAAAGTGAATTACAAATTTAAAGTCAAATTACCCAAACTGGAAACATGGTCTAAACCAGCTGTTCTTTCATTTTGACTACTCTGGGCTTAAAGTAGAATTTTACTTTAATTCTAACTTGAGTTAATAGCCATGTTAAGTGCGAATATCTGTAGAATGCAAAAAAAATCAAATTTCAAATTGTAGGCCAAATTTCTCTGTTCGCTATGGTTAAAAACGGAGGTATAATTCTTAAAGGGATATCATCCTACTACCTCAGCAGATATTATAAAGATACATTATTTGTTTTTACATCTACAAGGGCTGTCCTATTAAGCCAACATCCAAAACCAATTGTATCCTTCTATAACCACCTATCTAATGTACAGAGTTAATTACAATATTTAAAAACATCTACAGCATATGAAAATATAGCACAAAATTCAAATAGTACAAAAAAATACATAGATATGATTTTTTAAAAAATAACATATTTCCTTAATACAAATACCACAGTACAAAGAAAGAGACACAGTACTAACTAAAAACATCATATTAGACAAATACCCGTCTTAATAAGCAAACTCTTAAAAAAAAAAACAAGCAACTGTTAGATCTTTGTCTGCGCTTCCTTGGGTTTGAGGGTTGTTTTTTTCGCTTGAGGGGTAGGGAAGGCTGTGGGGAAGACATGCGCGGCACGAAGGGGGCGGAGGGCACGCTGTTTGAACATCAGACCGGAAACATGCACAGAACTGACATTAGGCAGCCTGGAATTCCTGGAATCAATGCTTCCCCGATTATGCTGTTAGAGGTGCAGAGCATTATATAGCAAATTACTGCACATACAGACTCCAGGCACCACTACCACTTCAAATCACTAACGTGGTCATGGTGCTTGGAGTAATGCTAAAGTTAGGTTAAAATTCACAACACTATAGGTTATGGTAGTCTATACAATAGATCAGTGTTTCCCAAATCAGTTCTCAAGAACCGTCCATATTTTGTCAGCATCTCCAATGGAATAAAACAGGGGAATACATAAATCCTGCATTGTTGGTGAGCCATGAGGACTAGTTTGAGAATCACAGCAGTAGATTATAGAAAAGCTTTAATTCAATGAGTTTGTCGTTACTTTGGGTTATGCCAGACTGTACACAAGATCAAAGAGAATTTCTAACTCAGAGAGCTTCCCGTTACTTTGGGCGATAATGGACTTTTATACACTAGAAAAAAAATCAAATAAAAGCGCTATCTCAAGAGTGTTAGATCTAACTGTGATTACTTCTTTGACCCATCGACACTCAGCGGACTGTAGACTGGGGAGATTTGCGTGTGAAATTACATCACTTTTCTTACATTGCGTGTATAAATATCCATGAGGCATTAGGGGAGTGTAACATTTATCCGGTTGCTAACGCATGTCACGCTGTGAATGCCATAAAATAGAGGCTAGTTCACGGATTTCATTAAAAGCCAGCCTGCTGACATCCTCATTACCATTTAACTCAATATGCTATATATGTATCCAGTTATGTGGTCAAAGAACACACATTCACGCTATATACAGAGCAGCTTGAGTTAATTGCATGCATCCATTTTAACATAACACTGGTTCGACGTTAAATAGGTACAAAAAATGTTTATCATTATGTTATTATCATATAGCGTCGTGTTCTTTGGTAGGTATTTTATTTTCGAAAAGGTCAGCGTGGTTTTCTGAATTGAGTTTTTCACTTGGTTTAAGGATTATTCTTTGAAGGAGCATTCAGTGTATAGATGTCAAGCTGTTTATTTTAAGACTGATTTTATTCTCAAGTCCTCGTTAAAGTTTTGCTTGTTTACATTGTTAATGAGAAGGGTCTGTACCTTCGTATCTCTGTGTCTGTATTGGAACTCTGTGCAGCCAATAGGAGAGCAACAATACAGAGATAATGTTTTCTATTGGCTGCAGACTGACAATACACATCATCGTGAATCTTTTTTCTTTCAATTTTTTTTTTTTATTAAAGATTCAAATTTAAAATAGTACAAGAATGTCCAACGTTTCATGACAAATCAAATCATATCATCCGGCGGGTGCTGACAAAGGTCTATAACAAAGGTCTATGTGGTGTAATCTTTAGCTTCTCTAGCAGGGACAGACCCCGCCTGGTGTAGAAGCAGTCTTAATCGTAGCGCTAACATTTTAGTGAGCAGCTTAACATCAACATTAATGATATTGAGTGAAAACTTCCACAAGCTTTGGGATTTTCCATTGTGAGTCTTTTATACATGTGTTATTTGAGTAATGGGTTCTTGTGAATACATTGACACGATTCAAGTTCTGTAAGACACATAAATATATGACAATATGTGAACAATTAGTTAGTCACGTCTCAGCGTTCAGCACAAGTATGATCTTACTCTAAACAAGGTCTGAATATTTTCATATCAGAAGACAATTAAATATGACTAATTGGCAAGTAGGGAAATTGTGTGGGATGAACGCATTTTCTAATTTATAAACTGTGTTTTCAAACTATCTTAAAAATTGATCAAGTGACGTCTCCATCCAGCTGAGTCTTGGCACTGGCAAGGCACACTTTGCGCTGGAGAAAGAGAAATGGGAACAGTGTCGGAGAATTCTGAAATTCTTTGAAAAATGCTGTAAAATGTGAAAAAATGGGCGACTTAGAAACCAGCAGACAAATTCCATTGTTAACTCCTGTGCTTCCTGCGCACCTTGAGCCAAGGCAGAGGCACAGGATAGCGGTAAATATGTCCGGGTGAATTTCTACGTTCAATTTCATTTTTCATACCCAACAAAAACAGATTTGTAAAATAAGTAAACATAGTATTGAAAATGCTGGACGTGCTCGTTCTTTAAGTGAGTTATTCTTTCTCCTGTTGTTTTATTCCTCTCTCTTCTGCTCCAATAATTATTTATTTGCACATTTTATTTTAATAAACACCATCGATGAAGTTTCATCCATGCCAAGTGTCATATCTCGTTTAATGGATTTTATATTGTTCATCGTGTCAGTTTATAAGATGTGCAATTAAATTGTTCAGAACAGTTTCTAAAAACAAACAAAAAAAAATAGATTGTCATGGTTTTTACAGTAGAGATTCTATTAGTCATTGCTTTAGTGGTGGAATAAATACTTTGTGTGCGAGACTACCGTTACTTTAATTTATGTATCAGTACTCTTTTGGACGTCCCATGAAAAGACTCGGCTATACAGTAAGCTAATCTGACATCACTTTAACCAGTCTGTTGGAATTTCATTGACTGATTGCTTAAATTGCGTTTGTCATCTCTTTCCAGGCGATTATTTTGGCATCTTGATGGACGAAAAGGTTACCGGTTTCCCTTTTAACATAACAGAAAACCCAATGTACTGGGGAAGCACTGCCAACTACCTCGGACTGGCACTTACGTGAGTATTAATCTAAATCTGGAATAGTCCAAGCTAGACCTTTTGGCAGCCACTAGATTTTTCAGCTCTCCTCATTCTTTACAGTATGTTGAAGACCTAGAGGAAATGTAGGCATCTAAAAAGGGATTTATTTTAATCAACGGTTATCAAGTTTTTACAAAGTTTAGCTCAAGATGACAAGAGACTACGTCTTAGCAGCAAAAGTTAAACTAGTAAAATAATAAAATACACGTTAGACTTATTATTATTGACATTTATATAGTGCCAACTTATTCCTCAGCTCTTTAATACATACATTGACCAGCCACAACAAGTTTAATGAATACAATGGATTATATTGTTACAATGGCACCTGGCAAGGGGTGGGGTATGTTGGGCAGCAAGTGAATAGTCCGTTATTGAATTACATGTGTTGGAAGCAGGAAAAATGGGCAAGAGAAAAGATCTGAGTGGCATTGACAAGAGCCAAATAGTGATGGCTAGACAACTGGTTCGGAGCATCTCCAAAACGACAAGTCTTGTGGGGTATTCCCAGTATGTAATGTTTCGTTCCTACCAAAACTGGTGCAAGGAAAGACAACTGGTGAACTGACGTCAGTCATAGGCGCCCAAGGCTCATTGGTGCATGTGCTGGACGAAGCTTAGCCTGTCTGCCATGATATAAAGATGTCTGAATAGACAGGGTATCCCTGTTTACTGCGTAATCGCAGACTGGTCAGAGTGCCCATGATGACCCCTGTCCACCACCAAAAGCGTCTTCGAAGGGGACTTGAGCGTCTGAACTGGACAATGGAGCCAATGGTCTGATGAATCTCATTTTCTTTTAGATCAGATAGATGGTCGGAGCGGGGGGGGGGGGGGGGGGTGCATCATTTACCTGGGGAAGAGATGGCAGCAGGATGCACTATAGGAAGAAGGCAGACCGGTGGAGGCATTGTTATGCTCTGGGCAATGTTCTGCTGGGTAATCTTGGGTCCTGGCATTCATGTGGATGTACCACCTACCTAGAGATTGTTGCAGACCATGTACACCTCTTCATGGCATTCATGTTCCCTGATGGTAGTGAACCCTGCCACACTGCAAACCTTGTTCAGGAATGGTTTTAGGCACATGGCAAAGAGTTGAAGGAGTTGTCTAGGCCTCCAAATTGCTTTTAATGTTGTGGTTGATCAGTGTATAACAACCAATACATAGACCCATAATAAGTACCATTCTAAAATAATCACAGCACACTTTAAAATCCTTGGACTTACTCAATGTTATTTTGTAGAGTTGGATTGCTGTAGCAGGCTTAGCCATCTTACCTCTACTGCGGACTGCAAATCTCATCATACCCTGGCTACTTGTGCTCTGTAACTTTTTTTATATATATTCTTTATTTTCGTTTTTTCATAGCATAACAATACAGTAAAGGACAGACATAAAAAAACAGTTACACCTATACAAGCTTGAAAATTCCGGGGTGTCGCAGCACCCGGTCCTTATAAGGAGCAAAGGGAGGTAATGAACAGATAGGTATCTTATGAGTGAAGTTTTACCTCCACACTGTACATAATTATTTTTATTTTTGGGGGGGCATGGTGTAGTGTAGCAGGTCCCGTCAAGTATGAGTCTGGTGGTGGTGGTTCTCTATGTGGGGTTTCAGTTTTTACTCGAGTTGTGGGGCTGCGGGTTTGTGTCAGTTCCATGTGTCATGGCTAGGCTCCCTGTGTTGTGCCGGATGTTGTTGTCTGGCTGCGTTAGTGGAGGTGAGCTGTTAGTTGTTTGTGGCTTGTTGGGGTGGTTACCCCTAACCGAGGGGGCTGCGGTGGGGGGGGGGGTAGATTTTTAGTCGCCCTGTGGTTGGTTGTGTATTGTGTTGTCTCTCCTTGTTTTGGAGCTTATGTATCCTCTACCAGGGTCAGTGCGTCGGTGGTCCTTAGTGTTTAGGTATTTATACCGTGGGATAACAAGTCAAGAAAAGAAAATAAAACCTAGGTAAAGTCTCGATAAAAACTTGAAATATATTGTGTATAGCAGTCACTTTGACCCAGCCTGCGGTATCTGTGCACATCAGTCACGGTACAGGGTATTGTGATCCGCTGGGTCCTGGTTCCAGCTGGGCGGCATTCCCGGGGTCTTGTGCCAGGTTGTGTAGTCTCAGGGTGGTTAGGAGGGTAGGTGCGTCCTCCACAGAGGTCAGGACATGGGTGGTGCCATCTCGGGTTACCTCCAGTGTCCCGTTAGCGCCCCACTTGTATGCGATTCCTGCTGCTCGGAGTTTGTAGTGAGTGGTCCATAGGATTTGCGCCACATTATGGTGGCTTTCGATAAGTCCTGAAACAATGTTAGGGATGAGTTCTCGAACAGCATGTAGCGGTACTTACCCTTTCTATGGGCCGGCCGGGGTCCTCTGTTCAAGCAGCGCGCGGTCCTGCTGCTGCACGAGCCGCGCGCGGCTCATCCGACGGCTGCAACAGGAAGGCGGGCAGTGACCGCGAGAAGCGGTCACGTGTCCCGCCTGACTCCAAGAACGCGCCGCGGGTCTCGGGCGCGCTCTTAAAGGGACAGTGGGAGCCTAAATTGGCAAAGGCCTCCCATTGGTCCCTGTCATGCCACACTCCCCATACACTTACCTTTTGGGGGCATGGATGTGACAGGGGCCAATCAAAATAGATGTTAAGGTATATATACTCACCTTTTTCCCTTAGTTCCTTGCCCTATCGTGGTTTCTGTTACAGTTCCCTTTAGCGCTTGTTGTGTTCAGTTGTGTTCCTTCGTACTTGACCATGGCTTTGTTTCTGACTACGTTATCTCTTTATCCTTATCTGTTCTGTTTGCCGGCTTGCTGTTTACTGTGTACCAGACCCCGGCTAGTCCTAGTTTACGCTGTCTCTTTGTGCCCTTGACCTCGGATCGCTCCTGACTCTGTACTCCTCTGATATACGTCGAGTCCGACCATTCTAAGGTCCGGTAGACGTATCTCCCCTCTGTGTTGTCTTCTGTTGAGTTGAATCCTGCGTGTTGGGGTATATTTTCGTTACACAGCAGTGGTGTCTTGCCTTTCAGCCCGGCCATTATATGTAGTTTGTCTTGCACTGTGGTGCATCTCAGAATGACGTCTCTGGCTGTTGGGGACTTTAGGTGGGGAGGGGTAGGCAGGCGGTACACCCCATCTATGGTCATTTTCTTGACCGCTGTGTGTGGGAGGATTGTAGCTAGGAGGCATCTGGTGTATTGCGGTAGCTCTTCGGCCGTTATTTCCGCGGGGATGCCTCTGATTTTAAGGTGAGAGCGGCGTTGTCGATCTTCCATGCTGGACACTTTGAATGACAGGTACGTTTGTTGTTGCTGGATTTGTTTAATGGAGTCTTCCATTGTGTTTAGTTGAACGTGTACTGTCACCACTTCTGCCTGCGTGGCTCTCACCCTTTCAGTGACCGTGCGCAGTTCGGTCTTGAGGAGGGCTGTGTCAGCCGCTAGGAGTTTGTGGATGTCTGCTAATAGGAGCTGTAAGTCGCATTTGGTGGTTGGTGCAGAGTCATCTGGGGACTCCATTAGCGGTTGCAGCGGTGCTTGTGAGTGCCCTGGTATATCAGGCATGGGTTGAGGTGGATTGGGTTCCCTTTCAGGCTGTGTTGCCCATGTGGGTCCCTGTAAATCTGGGCCTTGTTGTGCCTGGGTGTGTGTCATATCCAGCTGCGGTGGTTGGTGCTGCCCTGGGGATGCAGTCCCTTGCTGGTTTGTTTTGGGTGCTTGAAGGAGCCCAGGTGATTCTGGCCGTTGTTGGGGTGAGGTAGATGTCAGGGTTACCTCTGGCATAAATGCCGCGGGTGTGGGTTTAGGCTGGGCGGGCTTTTGAAGTAAAGTCCCTATATCCCTGCCCCCGGCCGTACCTTGTGTCTTTTGTGACCGGCGTCCCATAGCTGGTATGTGAGCCTGAGCGTTGGATGGGTCCGGGGAGTAGGAGGTGTCTGTGTGTTCCACCGGGTATCCGCTCAGCAGGTCCTCGAGGCCCTGGATCGTTGGGGTATAGTAGGCCCCGATCTTGCGTCTCCGTTTCTGCAGCCTTTGTGGCTGAAAAAAAGGCATCTGCAGTTTGTTGTGCTGACTCCGATCGTGTATGTGGCGATGTTGGATGGGTCATGTAAAGGCTGATATTTGTGGATTTTATCCGCAGAGTTTGGGAGCTGATTAAGATGGCGTCTGTTCGTGTCGGCTTGCTGGTCCCGCCCCACACTGTACATAATTTTAAAAAATTTTGTACAACTCAGTTTGTTAATAAGTTGTCTGATTTTGTAGATGTAGAGTATAGTTAGGGAGGCTCTGTGAACGCAGGAGACACCGATAGCCAGGTTATTTCCTCTCTCAAATAGTCATAGTTCCATCATGTATGGTTGCCTACTAGAAGCATTTTCATGGTGGTGGGTGTGTGCGGCCCCCCACCCTTTTCCTATACGGCATCCGTGTCTTCGATATACTCTTAAATGAAAGAGCAAGGAAAGAGTAGAAAAGGAAGGAGGGGAAAAGTTAAGCAATCGATTGGTAGGTCTTCATTTGTAATGCTTGTACTCGCTTCGCCTTGTCTGAACTGGATTATGAAGTAATTCGCTAAATCTTTAAGATGAATGTAAAAAAAATACATTTATAATTTAAACTATAAATTTTAAAGAGCATCTTGTCTAAAAAAAAAAAAGAGAAAATATTAACACAAGTTGACGGTGATTTCTAAATATTTTATCCGATGGCGTAAACTCCGGAGAAGTGATACTTTAAGACATCCTGTGCAAAATACCAATCTTTCTAATTTCCAAATTAGTCCCTAGTTCCAGTCTGTAATGAAGTGTCAGGAATCCGTTCAGCGCTCATGGCCTTGTACATTGAGTGTGTTAGTTCAATGGAACATATTACCGTGCCCCAATGTAACACTAACACACAGCTGGCATGCACGCACATTAATTGAAGCAAGTACATTGCCTAATTACTGTTCTTATCACATGGATACAATCTCAGCTAATGTACATCTCCATCTAGTTACAGTAACAGCATCTCCATAGCACAGAGAAGGAGGATCGCTGATTGGCCGCTGCCTAATGAGTTAATGGTATCTAATCGAACGCAGCCCCTGGGGCTTGGCACATTTAGCCAATTACAGCAGTCAACACTGATGTAGATTTGTTCTTGTTAACGACAATAAATTAGGGGGCCTGATAAGGCATTTATTAGCTGCAGAAAACTGACAGATGCTCCTAAAGAATTTATGCTAATCTAGGAAAACATTGTATCATATTGGCTGTTTTGCATATGTGGGTGAGCGTATGTACCAGAAATATCAACTCTGTGGAAATAGGACAAGTTCATTTCAATAAGCAGAGCTTTACAGTCATTTTGTTTAAAGGGAAACCTTCACATCTTTACTTATCCCGCTATATTTAAAGGACCACTCTAGGCACCCAGACCACTTCAGCTTAATGAAGTGGTCTGGGTGCCAGGTCCAGCTAGGGTTAACCCATTTAGCTATGTTTATAAATGGGTTAATCCAGCCTCCAAATCCTCTAGTGGCTGTCTCACTGACAGCCGCTAGAGGCGCTTGCGTGATTCTCACTGTGAAAATCACAGTGAGAGCACGCAAGCGTCCATAGGAAAGCATTGATAATGCTTTCCTATGAGACCGGCTGAATGCGCGCGCAGCTCTTGCCGCGCGTGCGCATTCAGCCAAATGGGAGGAGAGGAGGAGGATCGGAGGAGAAGAGCTCCCCGCCCGGCGCTGGAGAAAGGTAAGTTTTAACCCTTTCCTCTCTCCAGAGCCTGGCAGGAGGGGGTCCCTGAGGGTGGGGGCACCCTCAGGGCACTATAGTGCCAGGAAAACGAGTATGTTTTCCTGGCACTATAGTGGTCCTTTAACAATTATGTGTTTGTGAAATCTGAAAAAAAAAAATATTATATACAATTAAAGACTTAAATCTAGAAATCCACACTGCTATATGTACCTCTAGCCTGGAATTGGGTGCCGCCATTTTAGCTCCCTGTCAGTCATTGTTATAAGCTCTGTCCTTCACACCTGGCAGTCAGTATAGAGAGAGCCGCCTCCATCTTAGCTCCCTGTCAACCATTGTTATAAGCTCTGCTCTTTGCACCTGGCAGTCAGTATAGAATGGACGAGAGAAAGATACAATGTTTCTCTTTCTTGTCCTCTCATGCATTGTGTGCCCTGGTTGTGCCTGGTGTCACGGTTCGCACTGTGACCTCCAGACGGCCAGACAAGTAACCCACAGACTCACCGGCCAGGAAGTTTCTTACCTGGTCCTCTTGGTCTGTGTTTATTTACAAGGGTGAGCGTATATCTCTGCATACCGGACGCCACATAAGGTAAGATTCCTGACACCAGGACTGTAATGGATTGTGATACCTGTTGCTAAATCCTTAATATATACACCTGTTAACGCAGACCACTTGCGCTGAGGGTTGATCCGTTCCCTTATCAGTCTCCGCTAATCATTGGTTAGTGCACGCCCCACTCCAGCCCTCCCACATTGAACCTGATTTAATTTCCGTGAATGCTAGAAGCTGGAGAACTGCCGTTGTTTCCTCTTGAAGTGGTCTGGGTGCAGTGTCCCTATTGCACTTAGTGTATACATTGCAGCACTAAGTCTGCCTCAGTGGCTGTCTACCAGCTACTCAAGGCGCATCCTGCATCCGGTATCTGGTCTGGTGTCTGACATTGGACGTCCTCATGCTCTGCATAAGGACACCCGGCGTCAGATTTTTGCTCATTGCGGGCAGAGGAGGAGGCGGAGTTACGGCTCAGCGCCGAGGGACATTGGCACTAAGATCAGGAAAGTAAATAAAGCAATTTTAACCCTTTATTTACCGCGGTGAGGGGCACGAGGGAGGGAAAAGGCAAAAGGAGTTATAGTGCTAGGAATACAGCTTTGTATTCCTGGCACTTGTAGTATCCCTTTAAACCAGCAAAGTAGAATTCTAAAATTTACCTATGCTATGGCTGATTTTGCCGTCTTTTAACCTTAGATGAACTAGAAACTGTCTCCAAGTTAAAACCGAAGCCGAAGGTTTGATGTTGATTATAATCTGCTTCCTCAGCTGGTTCAATAATGTAAGAGGCTATCTCTTCATTGCTGCTGTGTCTTCAGAGGTAAACAAAGCATCATACACCTTCCATTTTCAGGACAGGTTGACTGATTAGGAGCAGCGGGGGAATCAAGGACAAGAGACACTCTTAGTGGAATCCAAACAGACTCAATGGACCAAAGAGCAAAGTATAGGTAGTGTTTAACAAGTGAAATCATACCGCTCGATCTGGAGAGAAAACAAATGCATGGCGTTTAAGAATAATATAAACGCCTTCTGGATATAAACTTTCTCCATTAGTCAGAGGTGTTACTAGAAACCACAGGGCCCCGGTGCGAAAATTGCCCTGGGCCCCGCTGCAGACACACACATAGACGCACACATACATGTAGAAACATACAGACAGACACACATACACACAGGAACACAAACACACACATACAGACACACATACATACACACAGAAAAACACACACATACATACACACACACAGAGACACACATACATACACACACATACGCACAGACACACATACATACACACAGAAACACACACACACATATACAGACACACAGACATGTAGAAACATACATACAGACACACATACACATAGAGACACAGACACACATACATACAGACACACATACACACAGAGACACACACACACATACACACAAATGTGGTCACTAATGTTAATTATCATTGTTCGTCCCTCCTTTTGCCGATCATCCGACAAGAAAAGATTGTTAAATAATTTATTTTGCATGCTCTCATCATGTATTATGCTAAGGCCACTAGGCACATTAGAGTGCTTCTTTGCTTGGGGAGTATTTTGACCTGTTTGGGTCCATAACTCTTACCAATTGGTCCATGTTTATGATCCAAAAGGCTCGTGCCTGGCTAATGACTATATCATAGTCCTTTTACCATCAGGCATATACAAACTAAATCTGAACAGAAAGTACTTGGCCATCCTTGCATACATTTTCCAAATGTTGTTATTTTGATGTTTTGCATGTGTTGACGCTTCTTTTATTTGAAAGGTGTTCTGGGCAGTTAATCCTGTGTGGTCACCATCACAATCCCTCCTATGATCTTAGTTGGCCTTGTGTCCTTCAAACCTTGAGTATAAGATCTATTATGTCACAAGTCTAGGGCTCTTACCATCCAAGGATGAGAAACAAAATGTTCCTCCTCCTCTGCTTGGCCATGGGTAGAACTACAGATTCTAGGGGAGGGGCTAGAGACGGAAGAGCGTGCTGAAGTGTTGCATTGTGGGTGTGGGACTTTGTCCCGTATTTCATGACTCATTGGCTGTCACCGTTGTGAAGGAAATTCACAATGTAATGTAATTAATGCAAGGTAAAACACACATTTTGTTATTCACGGTATGAACCATTTTACCGTTTTTATTCATTTTATTTTACAAAAAATATTTAAATAACGTTTACAAAGAAAAAAGTACTTTGTTAAAGTCAGTTTTTGGATCATTAAGATCCCAAATCACATTCACATTGTACGGTTACATAGTAAATTCCAACACAATGGTTATTTCACTCTTATGCTAAATACTAAAGTATAAGAATATGCTCTTTTTGCTTTTCATTGGCACGTAAAAAGCTAAACTTCTTGTGTGTTTTCTTAATCTGTATATTTCCATAGTTAAAACCTATGATGATACCCATGGGAAGGGGGTGGGGGGCATATTTGCCTTTTTATTTTGTCTATACTTTTTACTTATAGTTTAAATCAGGCAAGATAGCACGTTTCCAGTGTGGATCTTATATTGTTTGATGTCTGCCTCCAGCTTTTTTCAAGTTATTTATGAGTATTATTTGGTTTATCTCTTTTCTGGCATCCTCCCTGTCAGTTAATGCAGTTATTACACCTGGGCGATTGCAATTTAATTTGCTTTGTGTCGATGGGTACTTTGCAAAAAGCATCGCGCCGTGATTGTAGAGTACACGATCTGAGTCACCAAGGCTACAAATCTTACCAAACAGTGGATCTTTTGAGAGTGGAGTTCTGTTGGGGGGGGGGGAGTCACAGGATAATACACAGATTCCAGTTTTCAAATTATGGATAATTGCAGCCCTGATGCACCTGACGTAGTTACTATGATAACAAATTCAGTTAGACTGTAATCTGTTTCATTTACAACAATAAAAAGTTTGTTTAATAATTTCCTCAACCAAAGACCGTGAAATGAACATTGGGGTCATCTGAAAAATTCAACATTTCTGAGATAAATATCCGCGGCTCTGAGTTTAGGAGACCCAGCCGAGCAGAAACACACAATCTTGGATCTTTTATAGAATGCGTCTTGAAGGACACAAAGTCCATTCTGGGTTCTATCAACAAGTGTGGGAGTAAAATGAAAAAAAAAAACATGAGGCTGTTTCTCTATGTGAAGGTTTGTCCTTGTTAATAATATAGGAAATAAAAAATATATCATTAGAAATGGGTCAGAGATTTATAATAACCAGATCTATCTTCATTAGCAAGGACACACAGGAAATGGGACTTGTTTGCAGGCTGTCTGCGATTGCCCTGTCTCTCTGCAGATGGATATTGATTTTGAAAACGAGAAATTTTGAGAAGAGAAAACAAGACCGGTTTAGAGTGGAAATTAGAGTTTAAATCTGAATTGACTACCGTTGATGGAAATGCAAAGACTAGCAAATGACCAATTAATGTGAGCCTCGATGTAGTTGTGTTTTGTAAGACCCTTAAGAAATAATGATAGATTTTTTTTTCCTTGCCATTTATTTGATTATCTATACATAGCATGTCTTTTCATTGCTTAATCAAACCACTTAGTGAGTTATTGTCCAAACCCAAGTCGCCATCTACTCTGTTCACCGTCTCTGTGTACAATGTACCATGAAAACACACAATGTCTTCAAAGACCGATGCAAACGTTCAGAATTTGTTGTACACCATTATATGGTGAATATACCTTAAAGCAACCGATCTGAACGCTTTTAAACCCTTTTTCTTTTCAATCGAAATTGATTCTCAGTAACTTTCAAGAATTTCTTTTCATAATTTATAATCAGATTATTCTGTAACAAGGCATAGTTTTTGCTTTCTGTGTATTGCTTGAGCACAATTCATATGGAGCTCTGTTGCCATCATATGATCTCCATTAATACATACCGTACATTTGCTAAAGTAAGTTTACAATTATTCATCTTAAGCAGCCCAAGATTTTATAAACTGTAGTCTAGTGTGACCGCCTATGAATAAATAATGTCTTTTAATGGCATTGAGATCTCTTTACCCCACTTTCTTGAAGAAATGTGGACATTTTAGCCTTGTGTATTATTTCGTAGTGAATATATATGTTAATACCACTTTTCAGTGGCTCTCCAGTGCTACGGCTTCATAGAGGTGGCTATTTTGAGCTTTCGTTGGTTAGAAGCTTCACTAATTTTAGACGATGTACTATTTCATGGTCTTAAACTGCTCTATAGTGCATTTATGAGATGCCCCCTGCTTGCTAATGATGTCATGCTTGCTTTTTATTATCTGCCCAGTTTTTGGTCAGGTTAGCAGACCTTCCAACAATAGAGGAGCCAAACCCCATTGACCATTACATTAAAGAAGAGGGCAGCCCTGACCATTCAATACTGCATCAATGTTTTGGAGGAAAGTATTGTGACACCCATAGTTTGACTGATGTAAGATCTGGTTCTGCTGGCCAGATTCAACGAGTCCCTGAATGAATTCCTCATACTATACTCTAACTACTAGCAACAACCGATACTATTCCAAATAGACGTCATGGACTCTACCAGACCCTATTCTTCTCCCTGACTTGTAAGGTAGCTTCCCCTATCCACCCACCCCTGTTTTGATTTTTCTTCCCTTCCTTTCTCTCTACTATTTTCTTTGTTACTCATAACCATTCTATTCCCACGATATCTATGTATCTTGTATGCATTTCTGACAGCGGCTACAGTAGCTGCCTCCTTGCGTTAACGGGGCTATTTATTGCACTGCTTTCATTTTTATTGGAGGTACATACAGGGTTGATTCCAACAAAAGATTTACCTTGCTATGCAATACTTTATACCATTATACTTGTTTTGGGGAAAAAGTCTGTGAAAATAAGGCACTTAAAATGTTGAGAATATTTGCAATAGTGTAAATAATCAGCTTATTGTGGGTTTACCCACCCCCAAAAAAAGACATGCAAATATAAAAGTTGAAGTGAAAACACACTACAAACAAAAGTGGAGGACCTAATATTAGTACATAAATTATACACTCACCCTACAAACAGGCAAGAGGTGTAACATACAGACATAAACCCAAAAGAGAAAAGAAAATCTGCAATATTGTCATGAGAAGTCCAAATAAGGTATAAATGCTCTGCAACGCACATTCACATTAGGCGGAGCCCACAAATTATCAGCTCTAATTAAGATGGTGTACAAAGGTAGTGTACCTGTTTAAGGTGGTACACTAGCTTCCTTAGCTTGTTCCTCTAGAGATATTCCTCAAAAGATAAAAGGAGACCGGGAACCACAAATGGTGCCGCAAGTCCAAACAGACATAGAAAATATCTGAATTCATAGGTAGACTGCATTATTTGGAGCCTGAAAGAACTAGCTCTGAGTTAAAGGGATGCTATAGGCACCTAGACCACTTCATCTCCCTGAATTGTTCTGGGTGAAGTGCCCTTGTCCTCTTAACGCCTGCTTTGTTGATGGTCTTTCAGAACATTGTTGAATATTTAACTTTGAATTTGCAGAATTCACTGTGAAAGAGTTCAGATGTTGTTGATGGTCTTTCAGTAGACTTGCCATGGAGTTCTGCATCATCCCATATACTGACGTATCACGCAGAATTAAGTTTTTGCACATTACCAAATGCATTGGCAGTGTAAACAATAAAAACGTGTGTGCAGGTAATGGGTACCGTGTAGTGCGACCAAGCCTCTTTACCATCCATCCTCCCCAAATAAAACCTGAGACATATGTGTGGTATAAATAGGCCACAGCTTTATTTATAATTTAACAACTATAATTAGCCACTTATTCAACATATCAACATGATATACAATGTAACCACAGACTTGTCCTTGCCAACCTACCCCTATATTATCACAAATAATCCTGGGCGCATGCCCTCGTCCTAACCACCAACTGGCCTCCAACATGACCTTACCTTGCCAACCACTAGCCGGCCTTTTGGCTCATTTAGCACGTCCATTTGTCCAACCATTTACCAGAGTACAGCCCTCATCCCCCTATCTTACCACTCCCCCCATCTTACACCTACACTTCCCCACACGTGCCCCTTATCTGGCTAGCTTTCAGCCTGCCTCCTAGGGGTTTCAACAATCTGTATGTAGAGGGGCTGATGCTTTGCATCTCTTTTATGCAAAGCATTTCCAATTCTACAAATCCAGCCTTTAAACGGTTTTAAATTACGCCATTTATTTGCTACCTTCTCTGCCTACCAGGGTCTCTGAGAGCTATATTAATATCCACTATTGGTCACAGATCAGTTCTGTTCCTTTCAACAGTGCAATGCGTGTTTTGTACGAGACAGCAGTGAATAACGTATTTCACGGATTGTTCCTGAGAAAAAGATTTTCCCCCGGGGCCTTTGAAAACGATTACTGAAAGAGCAGGCTTTTTTTCGTTCCTTGATTCATAGCCCTGTTACGTTTGAGGATACAGTTTTATATCGCTTTTGAAAGGTTCCATCCTTCTTCTGAAAATGAGCGTTCTAAAAATACTTTTAATATCCAGGCATGCTATGAGTCCAATACATGTATTGCTCATTGTTTTCCTTTTGTCCCCCCATCCCCTTTTTGTAATATTATTAAAAACTATTTTTATTACAGTACTAACAGTCTGTGTGTCAGAATGGAAGTCTCCGATTTTACTAGTTAAAGTTCAAAAGTAGAAAGAATCGTTTTGAGCAAATGTATCACTAGCCATGAGAACAGTGGAATTTTCCTACTGTTTGATCTGCATTTAAAACTTTGACCCCATAATTGGTTCTTTCATATTTCCACTGAGTTGGTTATCTTTTCTTCTTTTATTTTGGCGGTGGGAGGGGGGTTAATGCACAAAATCATGTAGCCATTGTATATCCAACGTACTTACTGAACTATTGAGCTAGATTCAGGCTCCATTCAGGCATTCTCTTATAGAGTTATGGTGTAGGCATTTTAGTGCCTGAGGACATTTGGGGAGAGGCGAAACCTAGGGAATCTGCCCTCATTGCACTGTGCGATGTATGGCCAAAGTTACTTATTTTATTAAACAGAGACTAGTGGAGTATTGGCAACCAGCTTTCAAAGTCAAAACCCCAAAAAATGACTTGAGGGAAATGTTTTTTTGGTCCTCTCCCCACAACTTAAAGGGACACTATAGGCATTAAAAAAACTTTAGCTTAATGAAGTAGTTTTGGTGTATAGAACATGCCCCTGCAGCCTCACTGTTTAATTATGCCATTTAGAGTTATTTACTTTTGATCTGTTTATGCAGCCCTAGCCAAATCTCCCCTGGCTGTGGCTCGGAATCAAAATATTGGTTTCATTTTTAATTATAAGAAAATAACTTGCTTCAGAAGTTTTTATCTCCTGCTCAAACAGCAGGGTTTAGAAGGCTATTAACAGAGAGGGGATAGAAAATGCTAAATTAAATAGAATGTGCAATAAGGGAAGCTTAAACATTATAGTGAGGGGGAGGGGGGTATTTGTCATGCTGGAATACCCATGCACAACCCATATTCAATGCCCTGGCTGAGGGAAGGAGGTTCTCACCCAAGATTTGACGGTACACTGCTCCGTCCATCGTCATTTGGATGTGGTGCAGTTGTCCTGTCCTTTTAGCAGAAAAACACCCCAAAGCATAATGTTTTCACCTCCATGTTTGACGGTGGGGATGGTGCTCTTGGGGTCATAGGCAGCATTCCTCCTCCTCCAAACACGGCAAGTTGAGTTGATGCCAAAGAGCTTGATTTTGGTGTCATCTGACCACAACACTTTCTCCCAGTTCTCCTCTGAATCATTCATATGTTCATTGGCAAACTTAAGACGGGCCTGTACGTGTGCTTTCTTGAGCAGGGGGACCTTGCAGGCACTGCAGGATTTTAAGTCCTTCACAGCGTAGTGTGTTACCAATTGTTTTCTTGGTGACTATGGTCCCAGCTGCCTTGAGATCATTAACAAGATCCTCCCATGTAGTTCTGGGCTGATTCCTCACCGTTCATCATTGAAACTCAACGAGGTGAGATCTTGCATGGAGCACCAGATCGAGGGATACTGACAGTTATTTTGTGTTTCTTTCATTTGCAAATAATCACACCAACTGTTGTTACCTTGGCTGTTTGGCGATGGTCTTGTAGCCCATTCCAGCCTTGTGTAGATCTACAATCTTGTCCCTGACATCCTTGGACAGCTCCTTGGTCTTGGCCATAGTGGAGAGTTTGGAATCTGATTAATTGATTGCTTCTGTGGACACGTGTCTTTTATACAGGTAACAAGCTGCGATTAGGAGCTCGTTACCTGTATGAAAGACACCTGGGAGCCAGAAGTCTTGCTGATTGATAGGGGATCAAATACTTATTTCACTCATTGACATGCAGATCAATTTCTAACTTTTTTTAAATGCGTTTTTCTGGATTTTTTTAGTTTTTTTGTTATTCTGTCTCTCACTGTTAAAATACACCGGCCATTAAAATTATAGACGTCTCATTTCTTTGTCAGTGGACAAATGTTCAAAATCAGCAGGGGATCAAATACTTTTTTTCCCTCACTGTAGATGACTCTTTGCAGGAAGTGTTTAGGAAGGCTCTGAAAGTCACATGCAGGGAGGTGTGACTATGGCTGCATAAATTAAGTGATTAACTCCTAAATGGCAGCGTATTGAGCAGTGAAACTGAAAGGGCATGATATATACACCAACACCACTTCATTACACTAAAGTTGTTTTGGTGCATATAGTGACCCTGTAGTGAATAGTTCCCTGCATACGCCATTGTCCTGTCATCTTCAGTAAATCCTGATGAAATGCATATCTTCCAATATTTCAAATGGACATACAGGGGCTGGAAAGTAGTGGAGATAAATTGGAACTAACATTCTTCGTTACAGTGTTTAGTAAAAAAAAAAAAAGCCTCCCTTCCCTGTTATTTTGTAGAGCATATGCACCAGAACATAAAACTCTGTCTTGCTGAAACAAAAATAGAACATGTGATATTTTAAATATTTGCCAAGAATGAAAAAACTAATTTTTAGAGAAGGTCTAGAGAATAGTATTTTATTCTCCCCTAAATTGAAACCACGAAGAAGTAGCTCGTTGTGTCCTCTGTGTCCTCCTGTGCTTGTTGCTGATGCTATTATGGAGTTGTTGTTCAGCGTATGTTTGTAAAAAGCGCTGTTCCATTAGAGGGGTATTAAAACAAAAAGCATCGTCTCTCCCTTGTACACTTCGAGAGACGTCTAAAATGCACCCGCAAGATTTCTGGCAGTCGTGTTTGCTCTCTGCTGGAAATCTTTGGTCTGCTTTTTTCATATTATGTGTAATGAAAATGGCATTCGTGTAATCATGCGTCCAATTTTATCTGCTATATCATTTTTTTGTCTCCTTTTCTTAGGAAGGCAAGTCCTGCAGGTCTAGTTCTCACTGCTGTTGTGGCTGTTGTGTACAAAGTGGCCATTGCGTTTGAAGGGTAAGTAATGGAAGCTATCCCATATACCTCAGAAAGCTGTGAAGGAGTATGTCACCAATCTAGTTCCAAGCGGACTTGGTCTGTTAGCGACATCAGTTGATCGTATGAAGTGGATCTGCGCAAGTAGAATGCCTTGAGGCGTTCCATTGCTTTGTAGTGTAATGGACCCAGAAAGATGGCCTGAATGGAGGCTGACAGGAGGCCGATGACCCTTGCTAGATCGCGAAGGTAGATGCGAGGGGAGCCCATCAGTTTGCGAATGTCCTTCTTTATAGTCCTGATTTTGGAGGACGTTAGTTGGAGGATGTCTATCTGAAAGCCCAGAAACTGTACAGTTTGTGATGGAAGTAGGGCTGACTTTTTGAAATTTATCACAAACCCTAGGTTTTGAAGGAGAGAGGTTGTCATGTCCATGTGAAGTTGAAGGGTGAGAAGGTCCTGAGCCATAATCAGTGTGTCATAACCGGTTTTATCAGCTTTGTGAAGCACCACGGGGCGGAGGAGAGGTCAAATGGGAGGCAGGTGAATTGCCATAGTTTGTGGTGCCAAAGAAATTGGAGGTAGCACTGATGGGAATGTGCTATTGGGACCGTTAGGTAAGCATTCTTGAGGTTGCAGTGTGAGAACCAGTCTCCCTCACAGAGGAGGTCCCATAACAGGTGTATCCCTTCCATTTTGAGGGAGCGTTAGCCCTGTCATTGACGGATCGACTCTGCAATAGCAGAGAAAAGCCAGGCTTTAAGTTCGGCCGATATAGCAGTATCTGGTATGTCAGACATGTTTGTATTAGTTTATGAAAAAACAATATAAGATAATATGTGAAATACAGTTCACCAGTTGGGTCAGCCGAAATCAGTGGTGAGTAATAAAGTAATTGTGTTTCGCCCGTGGTCAGTTGGGGTTCACCCTAACTGCCGGTACGTGGGGGATTTCCCAGAGGTACAGTAAGTATGGAGTGGGTGTTAGCCATTGTGTAGTAAGTAAGTGGGTGTTAGCCACAAAGCAGACGATAGTGGGATTAGCCACAAATATTCACAGAAGTGGGGGTCACTCACAAACTAACAAAAGGCAGACAAACTATAAATCAGAGGTAATAATCAACAGTGGGGGTCACCCACAGTAGATGCCAGCGAGAGGTTAATTTGGGAAACCAAATGTAATCCGTGTGTGATAAATAAGAATGATGACAGGGGTATAGATAATGGCAGGGAGAGCCTTATTTTCTATCTGTAATTAAGAAATATATAGGGTCAAATGAAAAACAAACTTACAGTAAGAAGCATAAAGCAGGAAGGATCCTTGCGTCTGACTGCCGTGCCGCAAACGGCCGAGGCGACAGGTTTGTGAGGTGAATTACTGTGATTGGTTGAACTTTTACTTTACACGGTTAACCATGTCTTTGCTGCTGGGAGGTTTGAGTTAAAGAAAGTAAAGCAAATATGAAGCCTCCTATCTTGCCATCAAATTAAGAATATAATTGGCTAACTGGGGAATATCTGGCGTGACACCAATTAACTACTGTGAGTCTCAAGGTCCAAAATGCCAGCATTCCGGGACAAGTATCAATACGTGGCACTTGTAAATGTATTAACTTTATATCCCTGAACACACATGGACCGATGGACGTATTTTATTTTCGACCAGTTTGTCAGGAAACCGTTGCAGTCAGTGTGCCTACTCCTTGCTCTCGCTGTTTTTTTATTTATTTTTTTTATCCTAAAGCTTTTAGAAACAGGAACAATGCTTTGATAATCACAAAAAACAAGTCTTCCTCTCTCATCTCTGGTGTTATTTCTTTATTTCTTTATTTTTTTTATGTTTTCTATTTTTTTTTTTTTTTATTATTATTATTATTATTTTTTTCATCTTCTCGCTGTAGAATAGGTCAACTACCTGCAAACATTTTGAAACAAAATAACAATTCCCTAGGGTTCAGGATGAATATAACCAGCCCTGTCCGCTGAGCCAGCACAATGCTTGCTGGATTGACCTGTCACATCTCTGAACACATGAGGGCATTAATACAACGGACACACAGAGCAACGCTACCCATTCGCTCCATTTCACAAGGCACCGAGTTCAACCTTAGTTGACAAAGAAACTACAAAAGGAATATTAATTAGAGCCTTGATGTTGCATATCCCGCATGTGCTGGGTACAGTGTAGGCGGCAGCGGTGATTATAGAGTGGTTTATACACTAAACTATGAATTGTGCAGAAATGCACGTTTTAGGGCAAATAGCTGAATTTGGGTTTATTCACTAAACCAGGAAAGGTGATGAATTTAGAACCAAAATGCAGAATTCAGCCTGAAATAGCCAAACTGTGGCTATAACTGAATGGGAGTTTTTTTCCGAATCTGCTGTGTTTTCCTGTTCATTACAATTAGCAGTTTGATAAATAAATCTGTTATCTGTTATCTGTTAAAACACCCTCTTATCCCTCAGCCTCCGATACTGCTATTACTAGCTAGTAGCCTCTATCGCTGGCCTCTGTGAAGAGCCCAAAAAATCAGTAAGACCTAACTTAATCCTAGAAACCCTGTCTTTTCCCGAGTGACCCTGCAAGTCCACGTGAAAGGCCAGGCCCCTCCCAGCACGCAATTATCAGGTCCCCGGGTGCCTTTAAATAATATTGCTTTGCAGCAGGTAATGCAGGAAATAATGAAGGGATCTATTCCCAACCAGGCGTGATGATTGTCAGAGCCCAAAGTCTGTCTGCATACAGCACGTCCAGTTCCTTTATTGGACACTAAAGTGGAGCATCCGCAATCAGCACACGGATTTGGCACTGGCTTCTGCCGGGCCTGTAAGGTGACAGATAATGCACAAAAATATTCCATATACCTGTGCCAACGCCAGGCAAACATAGGGGCACATTGGGATGGGAACTTATCCTTACAAAGCCTGTATCTGTTATCATATCAAGGCCGTTCCACACCAGTAAGCCAACACTGACTGCTTGTCCACAGGTAGAATTCGAGGAAAGAAATGCTAATGGCTTGTTTTCTTAATTGCAAAACACTTCACGTAGTTCAAACCAGTTAATGTGTCTACTGATTAACCCATTAACAGTCCATGTTCAGTACTTATTGACATGGCTAACTCTCTTCTACCCGACCAGTCATCAGCCTCATAAAAATTACAGCACTCTGCAGCAGCTGGTACCCAAATCTGCAGGAACCAAAAAAGCTAAATTTGTGTCAGGATTTGCCCCACTCCATCTTGTAATGCGAATATAGCAATGTATAAGCCACAGTGGAGGTTCATTTTTTTAAACTTTTTTTTAAACTTATGACTAGTTTGGTTGGAAGCAGTCTAGTGCTCTCCAGTTGTTGACAAACTACAAGTCCCATGATCCTTAGAGTGAGCACATGAAGTCTCAGGTTTTTTACTGGATGCTTGCTGAAATTCATCTGCATCTCATCAGATAATCGTTTTTTTCTTTATCCTTTTAAAAGGCCTTTTACTGAAGAAATCTACCGGAAGAAAGCGGAATCTGGGAAGAATAAATAAGGATTGCCGGCTACCGTGGGTCTGAAAATCCAACCGCTATGATGAACATCTGAGCTGGTCCTATAATTCTACAGACTAAGATTTCACTTTACCCTCATTGACCAAGAGAAGTGTTATGCAAACGACTCACTCTCGAATTGCAATATAATGCGAAATTTCACTCCAATTTGGCGTTACGTGTGGAGTGATCCTCTTACATCATTTGGATGGACATTTTATAATAGGCATTGCAGAACAATAACCAAAAAACACAAATACATTGACAGCCAAATATTACCCTGATTTTATAACTGTGTCTCGTTATATCATTACAATCCACCGGATCCCATTCAGCTTGCATTGCAAGATCCACCATGTTTTTCAGTACGGATAGTACTTCTAGATGAAAAGTCCTGCCTTCAGTATGTAGAATTCAGATGCTGCAGGAGAGAAATTAAGTGGTTAATCATTGGGAAATACTACGGCATCTGAATTCTTTATACTGCATTAGCAACACTTTTCATGTGCTGTCCGTACGTAGCTACAAGTGATACAGACTGATGCGTCCTGGTAGTTTATGGGGGGGGGGGGCGGGTTTCACTATACAGTCGCGTAAACTAAATGTAGCCCAAAATAGCTGAACTGGGCATGTTTCACCTAAATTAAATCATTTGTTTTGTCAAATCTTGCTGTTTTCTCCTACACTTTGCTAGTCAGGTTTGAACACCCTGTTTTATAAATAACCCCTGTTAGGGCGCCATAAATAACTAAACGTTATACGAAGTTTATATTGGAATCTATCAGTTGTCAGTGTTATGATTGTTATTTAATCGCTAATCTTTACATTTTAAGGTACATTGTTGGTTGGAATAATGTTTTACGGGGAGGAAATAAAGAGGAGTTATTTAAATAAAACCATTCTTGTTCTGTGTTCAATGAGGGGGGCTTTATTTTGCCATTTTTCTGCAGCTTGATTGTCTAATTTCACGTTGAGGCATTCCTAGCTAATTAAACTAATGTTCTTCTACCAGCACACTGTGTCAACTAATTACAGAGCAAAGTCTAATTGTCCTGTGTGATTGCATCCGTGCTGTGAGTGGCACCAGATCTGTGCTGTCTCTCATCCCCGTGCCCTTTATTTCAAAGTAAAAGAGCGAGGCCAGAACCAGGATCCTATACTGTCTGAGATAAGGAGAGGATGTAAATATAAACCACTTATCTCGCAGACTGGGCTGAGTGGGTTAAAGTGGGCCAGCCATATAAAGATGTGTGGATAACACAGCCTATACCGGTAAGTAAAATAATCCAGTCTTTACATGCTCTCAGCTCAGATATTATTTAAAGTGAACTGTCTTGGACGGGAAAACTAACAACAGAGTGATTCCTGGGCAGAATGAACCCTCAGATTTGGTGAGAAGTCTTTGAAGTCCAACAGAATTAGTTAAAAATATATCTGCAGTTTGAAGTTGAGTTCAGCTGACAAAAAAAAAAATCCCAGTGGAAATCAATTGGAGAATGAACTCAATAGTGTTTTTTGGGGTTTTTTTTTTTTTTTTACAAATTTACTGTAAAAATCATGAATGAATCAAACTGCATCTGGGTGGTTTGGTTCAAGGGGTTCCAGTCTCCTCCAAGACTGAACACTCTGAGCACCATAACCACTGCAATGCACAATTTTAGAACATTTTGACATCTTACCTAGGATCTGCTTGGCACCGCTCTCCCAACTTTCACTACAAATAGCGCAGGGCTTAGCTACTGGCTGAGAGCAATTCTCTAACATTCTCAGCTAATATGCTTGCGCTGGAGGGCTTAGCTCAAGAGAGCTAACAGTTTCCGTCTCTCTGCCTGATGTAGTGGAGGCAGGGAGCAGTGCCCAGCCATCCCCCTGTTAGAAATCATTCTGAAACAGGTTGACTACTTAAGTGGAGGGGGTATCCGCGCAATCCTGGTACCATAACAACTACAGCATGCTATAGTGGTTAGGGTCCTTGGAGAGTTCCTTTAATGAACACAGCTTTAGAGATCTTTCCCTTAATTAAATGCATAGAAATAATTACTAATTATTTTTTTTAATTTGTATTTTATTGGATTTTGCACGCGCAATATACAACTGTTTTGCAGTATGAGAGTAATGAGATGGTAAAACATTGGTATAAGAAAGTTATATATGAAGCCATACATCCATTACAACTATAGATATGCAGCTTTGCGGATCCGTAACGCCAAATTGCCAATCTCAGGGTCTGCACCTCTCTTTTGGCACCCATGTGGGTCAGTAGTTGCTGGAGGAAGGGCAGTAGAGCAGAGGCGGATATTCTTCCTTCTGTGCCGTGATTTCAGCACCATCACAGTCCTGGTAAGTTTCTGGACTTGTTGAGCAAGGTCCTGGATTTCATCTTGGGCAGTCTGCAGCCTTTTTTCCCTGGCTTCGTCCCTGGACTCCACATCTGTAAGTCTTTGACGCAGGGTCCCCAGCTCAGTTTGGGTGTCTACCAGGTCTTTCCACATCTGTCTCATTTCCAGCAGGAGGTTTTTTTTTTTAATGTCCCTTTTTTGTCGCTGGAGACAAGTCCTGATCCGAGTCAGACTCGTTGTAGGTGCTACTTGCCGGGAGAGAGGCAGGAGTATTTTCTTTGTCACGGGTTGCCCTTGAGGGCCAACTCTGCAGGCGTCATCTTAGGAGCAGCCCACATGGTTGGCCTGTCAAATAAAAGCCTAATATCAGGCAGTTTTGATGTTTCTGGGATGCAGATTTTTTTGTTTTTTCATCGCATAGTGTCTGCTGGGTGGGGGTATTGAGGTGTGAGGCCTGTTGGAGAGTTTTTAATACAGTAGTCTGCTTCTTCCTAAAATCTTTAAGAGAGCTCCACACAGGCACGTCTTTCTTGCTGAGATAATTACTCATTTTGTGGCCCATATAATATGTTGGCCATTTATTATCTGATAAGACACTGACACTTTACTTGTGTGCCTTTGTCGCTGTTTGTATTCCAGATACTCATTCTAAGTTAAGATAAATAAAACACTGTTTCTTTGTTTTGTCAGACTGTGACCCCTGGAGGAACCTTATTTATCAACCAATATTAGTAATAGATTGCGGTTATTTCGGGCAAATAACCTGATTTTACAGCTGGAACAGGTGGTGATCCAGATATTAGTGACACTTTGTGGGAAAATGTACACAAATAAAATGAAAGAGATGAGCTCGAGGCAAATCTGCTGTGGTTTATAAATGACAATCCTGTCACTGGAGAAAGTGTTGGCTTTTGTCTGATCTACGTAAACTGGTTTATGTCCTATCCAAGGAAAATTCTAATTTGCTTAACTCTAAAATGTAGGTTAATTGAGCGCCCAAGGTCACAAATCAGTCTTTTGTGTCATTAACAAGCATATCAAGTATACAACAAAGGGATGGTAACAAAGTTTCCAAAGGTAATTGGGGGGAGATATTCTTGAAACCACATATTACCCTAAACCTATTGCGACATTCATAATATGAGCCGTTTCCAACTCTGATTGAGGCATTCAAAGTCTACAGTTATTTCCTGATCTGAAGATATGGAGGCTGTCTGCCAGTGTTTAACTAATTAGACAGGTTAACCTCTGTCTGTAATGTAACTGTTTAATCGCCTTAATAGCTACAGTACGTGCTGCATTCTCCGCCAGATCAGGAAGCCTGCCATGAAAATTGTATACAAAGAAGTTTGGACCTAAAAGTCTTCAGTGAAGTCTGAAATTTCTTCTCCTGAATCCCCTTTTGTGGGTAATATATATATATATATGTCTAGGCTTAGGCTTCATATGGTGAGAGTGTGCACACATAATGGAAATAACATTGTCTTTAATTTAGCACTAATACAAGAAAATGTTCGCTTGTTATCATCACATCTCACCTCCAGCGTAGGCCAATAAGCTCACGGGCTGTTGTTACTAAACAATTGACTGGTTTCAGTAAAAGATTAGTGGACAACTGAGTTGATCAATTTTGATCGAACCAGCTGAGTTGAAGAAAACTCTTCTGTTCCTCCAACATAACCTCCTGAAAATGTTCACCTTGGACGAGAATAGGGCGAGATTAATATATTGAAAACCATTGCAGGGGCTAAACATGTGTAATAGAGAGAGAGAAACTGTTTCAGTAAAGGATGGATAGCTGGATAAATATCTAAAAGAAACAGGCTAAATGCAGCAATAAGCAGAACCTGTGGTGATTGCTACACATTAGGAATGTCTCAGTGTTGAACCACTCGTGTCAGTTATCTCTTCACAGAGGGATGGTTCCTGGGCCCCTGTCCAACCCTGTGGATCTCAGGTCTTCTACATTTTAGGAGTCTCCCTGAATTTCAGCCTTGAGTGACTGGCATGCAGCACTAGGTGAGCTATGAGGTTAACTTATACAACTCCTAAAACAGGGTTTGTAAATCCCAAAATATTCCTTTCTATCATATTTAAATTTTGGTGGGCTGGGGGGGGGGGGGGAGGGTAAGAGGGGGGGGATTAAGTATTTTGGAGGAAATTGGCATCAATGGAGTATTAATGGAATATTGGGGTGTAAATCTGCAGCCCCTAGTTATTGTTTTACTTTTCCAATAATTCTCTACAAACTCTGTTTAGTTTACCAAAAAGCATCTAGGTCGGAGACACCCTTTGAAATTGGGAGGGAAAATGGGGGACCCCAAAAACAACTAATTTCTTAATTTCCGATATGTTTTCTAATAGTCCTACCCGTCATTTGCCGTATTATGTTTTCTTGTATTCCCAGAAAGCAGACCTGTTGTGATTTTGTTCTGGAAGCTGTTTGCTGTAAACAGGGGGTGAATAAGACAAAACCATTGTGATCCAAATCCAGTCCCTCGTGTCTGAGATACATGTAAAGGATTTGCCAAGAAGCTGGGTTGGGCAAAAGGTAGACATCAGCTAGAACTACAACTCTCATAATGCTTTACCAGCCTTCAGGCTCTTACAGTAACAAGGAGGGAATTATCATCGTGTGTGCTGATGGTAAAACTGAAAAATCAATATTAAATTCTCATAAATTAATTACAATTAAGACACGTGACATGTGTGACATGTCATGACTCCCTTTTATTCCAGAAGTTTGGTCCTTAAGGGGTTAATCACCGAGGTACATTTCCTTATGGGAAATGCCTGGTTCGTGCCTAGGGACATAGTCACTGGGTTCACTGCCAAGCGTAATGTCTAAATATTCTAATACAAATACATTTTAAATTAATAAATCCTCGCTGTGTACTTGCCCACCACATGTTTGTTTGTGAAGGTGCGTTAAATCATTCTGGATCCCAAATGCCAAAGTTTAAACCCACAAGTGGAGTGCTTATATAAACATGCAATATATATATATATATATTTGTGTACGGCACATTCCGAGGACGTAAGGAAAACAGGGTTTAAAAACAAGTAGTTCCTTAATAGCAAGTCAGTTGAGGTGTGCCGAAACTGACGTAAGGTTAGGCCTGTAAAAGAGGGCCCACCTAGGAATATGATAAAATTGAGGGTGCGGTGGGAGGGGCACTTCCGAGATCGTCGAAGACAGGTAAGCAGGGGCTCACTGAGTTTAAATAGGGAATTTAAGTGCCTCCCACAATTACAGGCCAAGCCTTCTATTTGTGTACGGCACATTCCGAGGACGTAAGGAAAACAGGGTTTAAAAACAAGTAGTTCCTTAATAGCAAGTCAGTTGAGGTGTGCCGAAACTGACGTAAGGTTAGGCCTGTAAAAGAGGGCAAAAATAATAACCATTGAAACAAAATGCGTTTATTAAGCGGTACATCATTTAGTCATATCACAGAAAGCCAGCCTTATCTCTTTCTCTGGATTGGGAATGTATCTGTTGTATGCAGATGATTTCCACCTCCCCATGTTTTTAATTATGTGTGTCGGTACATGATTACCTGAGGCAGCTGTGGCTGCTCCAATGCGGAAAGAATGGCCCGAGAAAGAACGTGGGTTTTGTCCCAAGCGGAGTAAAAGGGTGCGTATGTACAGCATGAAGATTTTTGTGGTCAGGGGTTTCCCTAGTAAAGCTAGAAGTGGGCTATCAGGAGCGGAACTAGCTTGGGCTGCTACTAGCCTATCCAATACACGGACGGGACACCATTTGGTTGACGTGGGATAAAAGTTAATTACCACTGGTGGGCCTGTTTGGCTTGTTTTGGTACGGGTAACGGACAAAGTGTAGTGATCTAGATTTTAATTAAGTGTTTCTTTTGGAGGCACGAGCTGAAATCAGAAGCTCTCTCTACAGTGAACTCTTTGGGTCTCAAGAAACCATAAAAGGCTAGATAAGCCGCTGATTTGATAACGAGGTTTGTGATATGTTCGAAAAGGGACGTGTCGAGTACATCGGACAAATTCTTAAACAACTTACTATCTATGGGAAGGCGTTTAGTGGGTATGTGTACTGACAAGTTGTGAATGCCTTTGAGGACACTTTTAAGAGGGTAGGAAGAAAGGAAAGGAGACTTGTTGGGAAAGGAGGTTAACATGTAGTGTTGGATTCCCGTTAAGTAGAGTTTGATTGTGTTGTAAGATAGATGAAGAGAAAAGTGGCAAAAAGTTGTGAAAGCAACCATGGTTTCAACAGAAAAAACATTTATTACACAGTAATTACGAATGAAACACAAAAACAGTTCATATGCTCTGTAATAGGCTTTCCTCGTGTTGAGGGATAAACCCGCCTGAGCAAGCGTGCCGCTCAGCTGTAGGAGAGAGCTTAATGCATTACCAGGTCTTCGAACTTTGGAGGCACCCTGGGTCGCTGGGAAGCAGTAGGATGTAGCCTGAAGAACTCCTGCAAATTGAAGCGTGACAGAGCATCAGCGGCAGTATTCAGTATACCTGGGACGTGAACACAGGATATGCAGAACTGGAGATTAGCTGCTAGCCAAGTGAGTCTCCTGACTAGGTTCATGATCGTGAGGGACTGAGAGCGGCCCTTGTTGATGATGTTACAGGTAGCTAAGTTGTCACAAAAACACCTGACTGACTGCCCCCTCCACTCTACCCCCCACGTGTAAGCTGCTGCAACGATAGGGTAGATCTCGAAAAGAGAGGAGGTGGTACTGAAACCCTCGAGTGACGTGGTTTCGACCGGCCATGAGTCGAATAGCCACTCGTCTCCAAAGATGGCCGCATATCCTAAGGCCCCTGAAGCGTCAGTCCAGAGTACTGGGGAATCGTCGGAAACGGGGGGAACAAACAGCGACCTGCCGTTCCACGAGGAAAGGAACAGCTGCCACATTCTCAGGTCAGCTATAGCCGACTCGTCTAGGGTTGTAGTGGAGTCATCGTCAGGGAGACCGTGCAAAAGTGAAAGGATCCTGGAAATGAACGACCTACCCTGTGGAATTATTCTCATGGCAAAATTAAGTGAGCCTAAAAGTGACTGTAGCTGTTTCCTGGTGCAAGTGCCTAGTGACATGCAGGTGCTAATGTAAGACAGAATACGGTCTACTTTCTCCTGGGGTAGGCTGGCGTGCATGGTGACAGAATTGAGTGTAATCCCCAGAAAAGTAATTTCGGTTTTGGGACCTTCAGTTTTGTCCTGGGCTACGGGGACACCTAAATCTTTGAAGAGCGTGAGCAAGAGATGAAGGCTGCGTGGAGTGCAGTGGTGAGGTTCAATGGTGAGGAAGTCATCTAAATAATGTATCACAACTGGGCATCTGCAGAAGTTAAGGAGAAGCCATGTCAAGGTTTCGGCGAATAGGTCGAATAACTTGGGGCTACTTTTGGAGCCGAAAGTAAGCCTGGTAGCGAAATAGTAGTTGTCTAGCCACTTAACTCCGTGCAGATGCCAGAGTGATTTATGGATGGGAAGTAACTTAAAGGCGTTGGTAATATCCGACTTACTTAACCAGGCCGCCTTCCCGGAGTTAATAATCGCCTGAATGGCATCATCAATTCTAGCGTACTGAAGAGAAAAATCTTCTGACGGGATTAGTGCATTCAGGCTAGGTGTGGGAGAAGCGTGTGGTGCAGAAAAATCAATAATAAGCCTCTTTTTGTTGTTAAACTTCCCAGTGGCGATACCTAGAGGGTTAGTCCTCCATGAGGAGAAAGGAGGAGTAGTGAAAGGGCCTATCATGAAGCCGTTATCCACTTCTTTCTGTAAGAGAACTTGTAGGGTATCGGGGTCTGTGAGAGCTGACTGAAGGTTGGGGCACTCCAGGATGCCTGAGGGGAGAGAGACAAAGCCTGTGTGAAACCCGTGAGTGAACCCTGACGTGAGAAATTCCACCAGATGCAAAGAAGGATGATTAGCCAGGTAACGTTGCAAACTCGGAATGTTTATTGGAGTAGAAGCCTTTTTAGGGTACAATTTGTTAGGGCACATCGTCTTGGCATGTGCCCTGAAACAAAGCGAGCACACATGCAGCAGCCTACAAGCACTGTAACTACAACCCCCAGCATTAAAATTATTGCAGACCTGAGCTTTTCCCAAGAACACTATGGGCCTGCCTAATTTATCTCTAACCTCCTTCTGGCTGGAAGTCGACTGGAAATCGGAGTTGGCGCTGCTGGTAGAGGGGATAGCTACATTCTCGGGACAGAAATTAATAGAGTGAGCTGCAGATGAGCAAATGGCACAGGAAGGGGTTTTGAGACCTGCAAAATGCATGAGAAACAATTCTGTATCTAACTGACCCCAGTCCGTGACTGTATTATACTGGGACAACGAAGCGGCTGACCTAGCGGAGAACGACTTGTGATAGTCGTAGAAGGCAAAGCCCCCGTACTTATAAGCCAACTCTATCACCTTGTGAAGGTACAAATCCAGCTCCTCTCTGCGGAGGGGAAAAGCAGTACAGATAACGTCTCTGTATAGGCCAAATGCCAAGACAAACTCAGGGATGTTAAGTTTCCTATTCAACCTAGGGTCCCTGGCCCTCATCACTACTGATAGGTCCTCAAACGTGTATGCCCTGTTTTCAACCACGTCTTGAGCCGCTATCAGTAGCGAGGCCAAGTTAACATCCTTTCCCTCTATGATGTCACGTCTGAGAGACTGCGGTATCAGGTGAATAGGATTAATAAGGTTGGAAACTTTCCTAGGCGGTGGAGGGTCACTGTTACCTCCTAGAGCGGGCGTGGGTTGGACAACCGGCCCGGGCAACTCGGGGACTGAAGGGACGTTATTAGCTTCCAGGTTATCCAATCTGTTATTGATGGTGGCAACTGAGGACACTAGGGAGGCCATCATGGCATGTAATTCAGCCAGGCTATTAAGTACGTTAACCTGCGAACTAGGGCCAGGCCTTTCGTTATCCTCAGTAGAGTTCAATAAACGAAACAGTTCATTCTTCCTAGCTGAAGCCGGATAAGGGATATTTCTCTTTTTAAGTTCAGCGGTAATCTTAGGGATAGTCCAGGAGCGATAGCTGGAAGCTGGACTTGGAGGGGTTGGTTGCGTTCTCTGCGTGCCCGACCTGAGCGGGGTGCTGGAAACCGACAGATTGTCTTCTAACACCGAAGCGTTGGACATTCTAAGGGGCAGAGAGGGCGAGTTTAGTGTTGAAAATTAAAAAGCTGGAGGGACCCCACTTACTAGGCTAGTGCCCATAGGCGAAATTGTATTAGCTTAGCTTTTGTTGGTGGCAGATGAGGCCCTAACTACTTGCCAAGCGGCTATGAGAGGCACTAACTATGATTTGGCGCGTGGGGCCTTGGTGCCACTGAGGTGGGTGGCGGGGAGTTGGCCTCTCGGTGACATGAAAAAGAAGCAATATGATTGGCCGTGACTGGTGAGGCCCTAACTAATATTGAAGCAAGGCTATAGCTATGCGTTGGGACGATTGGCCTGAACCTCGGAACGTAAGGGCTGACCTATGCCTTGCGGGACCTCTAACCTTATAGGCAAAGAGCCCACGGGAACATACCTAAGTTGGCGGGAGAAATTACAACTAGTCCTCGAACCCCCCCCCCCCCCCGTCAGGACATACCAATAACATACCTGCTGAGGAAGGAAACTTTACTTGACCTAATAAAGTATAATCCTGCAGGGAACCAATGGAACTAAAGGAAAAGAAACGTGACCTATTTACGATATGTACTATTTAACTACAACATACACACAAGAACTGGGTGACACCGAGGCCTACCTCTTAACAAAGCTGCGAAAACGTACACCCGCGAAGGGCCACTTGCGAGAAGTGTCAGTACTAGTAAGAACTACAACAAAAACAGGACAGGAACAGCCATTTAACACAATTTAACAACATACCCCCTATTTACACTATTTAGCTATTTACGACATAAGGGCAGGGCCGGATTAAGAGCCCAGTGGGCCTGGTGCTGATAATTATGATGGGCCTAATTACAAAATCTTATTGACCAAAAACACTAAAACAGTCCTACCTCCTAAGCGTCATGTATCTGATGGAGATGATGCTGTAGGGAAACTCATAGGATGCAACTATGAGAAAACACATACCCTTTGCTAATCTCATGCTTTCATCTTTCAAGTAAACCCATACCCCCTAACAGCAGTGTCCAGTAAAGCAGGAAGTCTATGGATGCGGTAAAAGGGTGGGCTACTGACACAAATCACATAACCAGAACGTCCGAAAGGGCGAACATACACAAAAAGGGGGAATGTCTGTGTCCCTATGTCTCCCAGTCCCTTAGTGTTTGTGTCCTCATGTCTCCCAGTGTCCCCATGTCACTATGGGACATTGAGAGACATTGGGACACTGGGAGACATGGGGACACAGATACTAGGGAACACTGGGAGACCTGGGAAATCTGAGACTCTTGGGGACACTGGGTGACAGACACGAGGGGACACAGGGAGACATGGGGCACTGAGATACTGTGATATATAGGGGACACTGGAGACTTGATAAAAACCTGGGTACAGGTCAAAATGTTGTGGTGTCCAATAAACCTGCTTAAAGCTATCACAGTGAGTGCCTGAGATTTTTTTCTTTTATACTAGGGGACACTGAGACACTACGGGCACAGAGACACTACGGGCACAGAGACACTACGGGCACAGAGACACTATGGGCACTGAGAGACATGGGGCACTGAGACACTGATACATAGGGGACACTGATGCATAGGGGACATTGGAGACTTGATAAAGACCTGGGTACAGGTCGAAATGTTGCGGTGTCCAATAAACCTGCCTAAATCTATCACATTGAGTGCCTGAGATTTTTTCTTTTATACTAGGGGACACTGAGACACTAGGAGACATGGGGACACAGAGACATTGGGAGACTAGGGGACTTTGGGAGTCTAGGAAACACTGAGACACTAGGGACACTGGCACACTACAGACACTGAGAGACACCAGGGACACATGGCGATACTGAGATACTAGGGACACTGGCTGGGAGACATGGGAACACTGCCATGTCTCCTATGTCTCAGTCGCCCATTGTCCCCATGTCTCCCTGTGTCTCCATGCCTCTCAGTGTCCCCATGTCACCCAGTGTCCCCTAGTGTTTGTATCCCCATGTCTCCCAGTGTCCCTTAGAGTCTGTGTCCTCATGTCTCCATGTGTCCTGATGTCACTAGGACACTAGGGGACACTTAGAGACATGGGGACACTGGGAGACATGGGGACACTGAGACACTGGGGACAGTGGCTGGGAGACATGGGGCCACTGTGTCCCTAGTGTCTCAGGGTCATTGGCATCCGAATGGGGGGGGTAAAGGGGGTACTTGGCCCCCCCGGATTTTTCAGCTTGTGCTGCTATTTTTCGTTTTAGTGTGAGAATACAGTGCAATACCAGCGCTGGCCAGTAGGTGGCGCTGTGAATGGAGAAAGGCAGGAAGCTACAGCTTATCCCTGCCTCTCTCTCATGACTGAAACCGCAGGGGAGCAGCACAGAGGCAGCCTACAGAGCAGGTAAGTGAGGGATGGGGGGTGGGGGAGACCGCATAGAGGAAGGTAAAGTAGAAGGAGCAGAAAGGTTCTGCAAGGGGCAGGAGGGGCCAGCAAGGAATAGAAAGGGGCAGCAAGAAGCAGGAAGGGGTCGAAAGGTTTTCAAGGAGCAGGAGGGTAAAGTAGAAGGAGCAGCAAGGAGCAGGAGGGGTCAGCAAGGAGCAGAAAGGGTCTGCAAGAGGCAGGAGGGGTCAGCAAGGAATAGGAAGGGGCAGCAGGAAGGGGTAGGGACGGTCTGCAAGGAGTAGGAAGGGTCTGCAAGGAGCAAGAGGGGTCAGCAAGGAGTAGGAAGAGGCAGCAAGGAGTAGGAAGAGGCAGCAAGGAGCAGGAAGGGGCAGCAAGGAGCAGGAAGGGGCAGCAAGGAGCAGGAAGGGACAGCAAGGAGCAGGAAGGGACAGCAAGGAGCAGGAAGGGGCAGCAAGGAGCAGGAAGGGGCAGCAAGGAGCAGGAAGGGGCAGCAAGGAGTAGGAAGAGGCAGCAAGGAGTAGGAAGAGGGAGCAGGGAGGGTCTGCAAGGAGCAGGAAGGGGCAGCAAGGAGCAGGAAGGGGCAGGAAGAATCAGAAGGAACAGAAAGGATCAGCAAGGGGCTGCAAGAAGCTGGAAGGGGCAGAAAGAAGCAGGAAGGGCAGTAAGAAGCAGGAAGGGTATGCAAGAAGCAGGAAGGGCCATCAAGAAGCAGGAAGGGCCATCAAGGAGCAGAAAGGGATCAGAAAGAGAGCAGAAGGGCGCAAAATAAGCAGAAAGTAGCAGAAAGGTAAAGGAGCAGAAGGAGCCTCAGAAGGCCAAGAAGGAGAAGAAAATGAGATTGGAGCACTTCATTCTGGACACCACATCATTAGGCGTTGGTACCTGGGCCTGGCAGGGAAACTTTGGACCTTCTCATCTCCCCAGGTAAAAACAAACAATATCAGTGTTAATGTGTTCACTTTTATTTACTGAGTGTCAGGAAACACAGAGGGCCGCTGGGTAGGGGTGCCGCTGATTGGCTAGATGGGTCAGCTAGCACTCTAAGCCAATCAGTAGCTCCCCATTCATAAAAACGTAAAACATTTTTATGAATCGGGAACTAGCGATTGGCTTAGAGGGTCAGCTGACCACTCTAGCCAATCTGCAGCACCCATGCCTGACGTCAATCTGCACTTCCTGACACTCTGTTTCAGAAGTTGAATACCACTGAGCGACCTGGAGATCTGGAGCTGAAGGAAGCCTTTGGGGGTAAACCATTTGAGAGCGGTTTAACCCCTTCAAAGAAAGAGCACCCAGGGGCCTCCTTGCATCACATCATTTTCATTTAGATAAAGTTGTTATGGTGACCAGAATGTTCCTGTAATTTGATGAAAGGAACACTATAGTGTAAGGAATACAAACATATATTCCTGACACCATAGTTGTGAAAACGCTATTCACCCTGGCTTTATGTGAAAATGACTATGCTCCTTCCCTTTCATGACACTGTCAAAAAGGGGCCAAGCATGGATGTCATTACAATTATGTCCCCCCTCCCCCCGGAAAAATTCCTGCGGACGTCCATGCTCAGGGTCCCCATGTTACCCAGTGCCCAATGTCTCAGCGTCCCCATGTCTCGGAGCTGCTGTCTGGACTCTCTGTGCAGAACTGGTCCCCGCGGATCAGTGAGTAGAGAGAGGCAGGGAGGGAGATGCCGTAACTTCTTATCACTGCCTCTCTCCACACAAACAGCGACCCCTACTGGCCGGCGCTGGTATTGCAGAATAAACTATGTTTATACTGAGACAGACATTTGTATTGCCGGTATTACTGCAATACCGGCACCGGCTAGGCAGCCTCAAATACCTGAGAAATACTTCTGAGAAATACCTGGCAACCCTAAGAAATACATGAGAAATACCTGGCAACCCTAAGAGTAGTGTGTAAAAAAAAAAAAATGTAAAAAAAAAAAAATTTTTTTTTTTTTTTTTTTTAAACCAATGGGCCTATTCCATGGGCCTGGGCCTGGAGCTGCAGCTCCATCAGCCCCTATGTTAATCCGGCCCTGCATAAGGGGACCACATAACTACTTTAAACACCGAAGTTGAGAATACTGGGCACTACTAAACCGCTTAAACCCCTTTCACATCAAACGTAACCACTTAAGACTTAGCTTAAAACGTGAACACAGCCCCTGAATACGGAACAGAATGAAGACAATCGTACCCCCTGAACGAAAAACGTATGGCAACCCGTTGTGGCTGAAGGAGACTACGAGGTGTAAGTGTAACTGAACGTGTTACACTGACCGAGAAAAAGCGGATTGAATGCGAGCCCGTGAGCGACAGGGCTAAACTTACGATTCTGATGCCGTCCGAGAGAGGCAGGAAGCGGAATACTCACGAATACAGCTACCGGGCGTATGAACCGGGCTGCCGGCGGGCGGGAATACTGACGTTACGGATCTGCAAACCGGAAGTACACTGAAGCACTTCCGAGATCGTCGAAGACAGGTAAGCAGGGGCTCACTGAGTTTAAATAGGGAATTTAAGTGCCTCCCACAATTACAGGCCAAGCCTTCTATATATATTACATATTATATTTTATTTTGCTCCACAATTTAATATAAGGAAACATTTTTTTCTTGGAATAAAACAGACAATAAAAGTCATATTAATTTTAATTTATGCAAATGATTTCAGTTATAAACATTGAAATATGCAATATTTAAGCGTTGAAATATTTAAAAAAAAATCTAATTCAGATATAGGAAATATGTAGCATTTCAAATATATTTGTAAAAGTTGTAGAATTCGCCATAGTTGTGTATTATTGCCCCGAGATGTCTGTATTTTATAACAGATACAGGCTTGCTATTCTCAAACTGTCAGCTAGTTTGGACTGAGCTTAAAGGGACACTATAGTCACCCAGAGGGAGGGGGGACCCTGATGGTGGGGGCACCCTCAGGGCACTATAGTGTCAGGAAAACCGCTTTGTTTTCCTGCCACTATAGTGATCCTTTAAAATTGAAAACACATTTTACAGTAAACATTTTTCTATTAAAGGGGTACTTCAGTCACTTTCACATGCTTGTTAGGTCAGGGCTCACAATTACGAGCCGTATGCCATAAGCTTGGCCTAAAACTTACTCACCACTACAAACCTTCTTCTACTAATTGTCTTCTGGGAATGAACATCGGCATGCACAGTGGCCTTTGTCTAACGAGTCCATCACAGTAAATTCAGAGAATTAGTGCATCGGTAACATGCTCATCTCAATGGATGATGAGAGAGGAACCTAGTTGTGATATCTACCCCCTATAAAACTGTCAGAATATCTGGAAGGTATGTAGGCTGTTTGTTTACGGCATTTAGAGTAGTCCCTGGAAAATATTACTGAGTCTACAAAACAGACCATGGATGTTTGTATCGGTCAATAGGGAATAATTAAAAGTATGATAGTTTTGGAAAAAGGGTACAGATAGAGTTGTTGTCTCGCACAAATATACACTTCGTGCCGCAATGCAGTGTGCAGAATTTAAAAGCAGCAGGAGGAAAGTTAAGCAATTAGACACCGAGGAATCCTGCAGCTTATGAATTCTACATACTGCAGGGCAGCACTTTTCTTGTGGCCAATGGACAGCAAAACATGTTCGATCTGTCAGCCCTGATCCGGAGCGTTCGATGACAACTGACTGATTTGTTTTTGGTTTCTACGTTCCTGTGTTAATATACAGAGAACATCCTCGTTTGTTTACCCATGATGCCCCACGCCTACTGGGCTCACCGAGCCGCATGTACCGGTTTGTTGATGACGAGGCTGCTCCTTCCTAGAAATAAGCATGTTTAGATGCCAAGTATTATGGAACAGGTTTACAAGCCATTAAATCTTTGCACTCCGCTCAGCTAGCATTGATCATGTGTTGCTCTTTAGCTGTAGGTATTAAGTAATATCAAATTATTTAACCAGAAAGGATGCACTGACTGGTAAACGGTTTTCAGCTGTTTAGTGGGCTGTACGTGTTATTCCCCAGCTCACTGACATTCGGGGTAATATTATGATAGTTTTATTGGGCTAATTAGTAAAGGTGTCCTGGTACCATTTCTGGGAAAATCACTGAGGCAAAAGGAAAGCATCAAACAGAGAGCGAGAGGAACACTGTTTGTAACTAAATCTAAATCAAACCAGACCACAGGGGAACTTCGGATTTATCCTTAAAGTGATAGGAAGGGTTTAAAGCTACTATTGGTGCCAAGGGAGGGGGACTGGCATAGAACTGGCAAAATAATGGGCCAAGGGATTAAGGAGCAGAAATACCCGCTCAGTTACATTCCCCACCACCACCACGTATGGGGATCGGAAATACGAGGAATGTCTGGGTGTCTGTCACCCTGCACCAACAATGGGATGCTGAGGACCCAGATTAACGTAGATTTCCACGCTGGCAACGCTTTGTGGCAGTTTTTGCGCTACAACAGCTGGGTTATTAAATAGTTGATTAATCTAGAATGGTGTTATCCTGTAACTGGGCGCCTCCATCTTAGCTCCCTGTCAATCATTATTAGAAGCTCCGCCCTTTACATCTGGCAGTCAGCATAGAGAGCCCACAGAGAAAAGGAGAAATGAAACAATGTATCTATTTCTCCTCTTCATTTGCAATGTGTGCCCTCATTTTGCCTTGTCTGAACTGGATTATAATGTCACCTGCTAAATCTTTAAAAGAAAATCGAGCATTTCCCCCTTTAAAAATACAGAAACGATGCATTCGCATGGTATCAAAGGCTCTTTTGATGAACGTTACATTTTCAGTGTAATAGGCATGCAGTCGTGATAGTGTGTACGTGTGACCCTGTAAAGAGCGCTTCAAAGCAGACACACAGACTCTCTGATGAGGAGGGAATGTCTCATACATCTGCCAAAGATGTGACTATCATCATGGCAACAGGGCTAGGGGGAAAACATGCTCGGCTAGCCATACACTTCCCTCTCCCTTTCTGTTCAGATAATAAATACTATACAAGTAAGGATATAATCACATACAGTTGCAAGAAAAAGTATGTGAACCCTTTGGAATTATATGGATTTCTGCACAAATTGGTCATAAAATGTGATCTGATCATCATCTAAGTCACAACAATAGACACAGTCTGCTTAAACTAATAACACACAAAGAATGAAATGTTGCCATGTTTTTATTGAACACACCATGTAAACATTCACAGTGCAGGTGGAAAACGTATGTGAACCCTTGGATTTAATAACTGGTTGAACCTCCTTTGGCAGCAATAACTTCAACCAAACGTTTCCTGTAGTTGCAGATCAGACGTGCACAACTCAAGTCAGGAGTAATTCTTGACCATTCCTCTTTACAGAACTGTTTCAGTTCAGCAATATTCTTGGGATGTCTGGTGTGAATCGCTTTCTTGAGGTCATGCCACAGCATCTCAATCGGGTTGAGGTCAGGACTCTGTCTGGGCCACTTCAGAAGGTGTATTTTCTTCTGTTTAAGCCATTCTGTTGTTGATTTACTTCTATGTTTTGGGTCATTGTCCTGTTGCAACACCCATCTTCTGTTGAGCTTCAGCTGGTAGACAGATGGCCTTAAGTCCTCCTGCAAAATGTCTTGATAAACTTGGGAATTTATTTTTCCTTCGATGATAGCAATCCGTCCAGGCCCTGACGCAGCAAAGCAGCCCCAAACCATGATGCCCCCACCACCATACTTCACAGTTGGGATGAGGTTTTGATGTTTGTGTGCCGTGCCTCTTTTTCGCCACACATAGTGTTGTGTGTTTCTTCCAAACAACTCAACTTTGGTTTCATCTGTCCACAGAATATTTTGCCATGTATGTACATAGTGGGGAATTACGATGCCACGTACACATAACTAACCCCATTCAACCCCCCAATAACGACAGACAACGTAGTATGGATGAACCGGCCACAGCATTTATTAAAACATAAATAAATTACTGTATAACACATCCATAACTTCCTTTATTAAACTCTTCTTTTCTGTAACAAATTGTTAGAAATAAATAATCATAAATTAACATATATACATATATAACTCAACACACAGTGTCATACAGAAACCCAACCGTCCTTGCCAATAAACATCCAGTGGTTCCTAAAAAACACTTCCTCTCACCTCCCCCCTCGTCATAAAAACATAAACTTCCAATGCCCGCCATCAGCCGACCTTATTCATGCTCGATGGGCACGAGACCTCCCAACCGTCCCATTCCCTCCAAACCTTATTATAGCGTTCCCATGTGGCCGCAGCGACCGACCCACGGACCAACTCCATTAGTCTGTCAGACCCAAGGACCACATCTCTGTCATACACGGAACACCCTTCAGGTCGGCCTGTGGCACCACTGCCCGAAACACGTCCCACTGTGAACGAGAGAGAGCATCCGCTATAACATTACGAACACCTGGGATGTGCACAGCCCTACAATACACATTCAGCTCCAGACAGCGCAGAACTAGGCGCCGGAGCAAGCGAACCACGGGGGGGGGAAGAAGCAGACAGCTGGTTAATAGCCTGCACTACACCCAAATTGTCACAATGGAAGACCACCCGACTATCCACCAGCAGGGAACCCCATACCTCCAAAGCTACCAAAATAGGGAAGAGCTCCAAAAACGCCAAATTCCGAGTGAGCCCCGCCGCATGCCAAGCCTCCTGCCAGCATGACCTGCCATTATAGGAGGCCAAAAAGGAATCCCAGACGGCCAAGTCAGCCCGCAAGGGCCGGGTAAGCCGGATAAAATGCTGAGGATGAACGACCCCGGAAGTCGCCGCCGCCAAGCGCCTATTAAAGATACGCCCCATTGGCAAGATCCGACAGGCAAAATTGAACTTCCCCAGCAACGACTGCAGGCAGCAGAGCTGGATCTTCCACCGCCCCAGGGCCTGTGACACCGCTAGACGCAGGTCCAAAACCTTATCATGGGGTAGACGACATTACCCAGCCACCGAATCAATTTCGATGCCCAGAAAGCTCAAGCACGTGACCAGACCCACCGTCTTGTCATGAGCCAACGGGACCCCGAAGTGCTGAAACACCTCCCCGAGCACCCGTAGCAGGAGGGCACAAACCGCCGGACCCACACACAGGAAATCATCCAGGTAGTGCAGGAGGGAAGCAACCCCGGCTTCTTTTCGCACTACCCATTCCAGAAAAGTGCTAATGCACTCAAACTAAAAACAGGACAGCGAGCATCCCATGGGGAGACACATGTCCACATAAAACTGGCCTTCAAAGGCACACCCCAAAAGATGATGGCATTCTGGGTGCACCGGGAGCAGCCGGAAGGCAGATTCCACATCCGCCTTAGCCAGCAAGGCCCCTGGGCCTGCCGCCCGGACCATGCGAACTGCCGCATCAAAGGACGCGTAGGAAACCCTGCAAAGTTCCGTGGAAATGTCGTCATTCACCGAGCCCCCACGAGGGTATGACAAATGGTGAATCAAACGATACTTCCCAGGATCCTTCTTAGGCACCACACCCAATGGAGAAACCCGCAAATTAGCCATTGGCGGGGCGGAGAACGGGCCGGCCATCCGATCCAGGGAGACCTACTTAGTCAATTTTTCCCGCACCACCCGAGGGAAAGCCCGCACGGACTTGAGGTTCCGTACGGAGAGCAGCGGAGGGCGCTCAGAGAAAGGGATCCAAAACCCTTGCTCAAACCCATGCACCAGGATCCGTGCCGCAGCCCGACCTATAGAGGTCGAGCCACGGGCGCATCGCGTTTACGAGGACCGGCGTCGTCGCCCTTAGCCCCCATGTCCCCTTTCTCCCCCGTTTTGCCCCGCTTGAAACAGCGGGAGGCAGGGTGGGCCCCACCGCAGCCGGAGCACTCGTGCTTAAACCGGTACACATTTACACTAACCCACAAACACACATTCACACTAAGTCTCATACATACACATTTACAATAACCCACAAACACACATTAACACTAAGTCTCATACATACACATTTACACTAACCCACAAACACACATTCACACTAAGTTTCATACATACACATTTACACTAACCCACAAACACACATTCACACTAAGTCTCATACATACACATTTACACTAACCCACAAACACACATTCACACTAAGTCTCATACATACACATTTACACTAACCCACAAACACACATTCACACTAAGTCTCATACATACACATTTACACTAACCCACAAACACACATTCACGCTAAGTCTCATACATACACATTTACACTAGCCCACAAACATACATTCACGCTAAGTCTCATACATACACATTTACACTAACCCACAATCACACATTTACACTGAGTCTCATACATACACATTTACACTAACCCACAAACACACATTCACACTGTCTCATACATACACATTTACACTAACCCACAAACACACATTCACACTAAGTCTCATACATACACATTTACACTAACCCACAAACACACATTCACACTAAGTCTCATACATACACATTTACACTAACCCACAAACACACATTCACGCTAAGTCTCATACATACACATTTACACTAGCCCACAAACATACATTCACGCTAAGTCTCATACATACACATTTACACTAACCCACAATCACACATTTACACTGAGTCTCATACATACACATTTACACTAACCCACAAACACACATTCACACTGTCTCATACATACACATTTACACTAACCCACAAACACACATTCACACTAAGTCTCATACATACACATTTACACTAACCCACAAACACACATTCACACTAAGTCTCATACATACACATTTACACTAACCCACAAACACACATTCACGCTAAGTCTCATACATACACATTTACACTAGCCCACAAACATACATTCACGCTAAGTCTCATACATACACATTTACACTAACCCACAATCACACATTTACACTGAGTCTCATACATACACATTTACACTAACCCACAAACACACATTCACACTGTCTCATACATACACATTCACACTAACCCACAAACACACATTCACACTGTCTCATACATACACATTCACACTAACCCACAAACACACATTCACACTAAGTCTCATACATACACATTTACACTAACCCACAAACACACATTCACACTAAGTCTCATACATACACATTTACACTAACCCACAAACACACATTCACGCTAAGTCTCATACATACACATTTACACTAGCCCACAAACATACATTCACGCTAAGTCTCATACATACACATTTACACTAACCCACAATCACACATTTACACTGAGTCTCATACATACACATTTACACTAACCCACAAACACACATTCACACTGTCTCATACATACACATTTACACTAACCCACAAACACACATTCACACTAAGTCTCATACATACACATTTACACTAACCCACAAACATACATTCACGCTAAGTCTCATACATACACATTTACACTAACCCACAAACACACATTCACACTAAGTCTCATACATACACATTTACACTAACCCACAAACACACATTCACACTAAGTCTCATACATACACATTTACACTAACCCACAAACACACATTCACGCTAAGTCTCATACATACACATTTACACTAGCCCACAAACATACATTCACGCTAAGTCTCATACATACACATTTACACTAACCCACAATCACACATTTACACTGAGTCTCATACATACACATTTACACTAACCCACAAACACACATTCACACTGTCTCATACATACACATTTACACTAACCCACAAACACACATTCACACTAAGTCTCATACATACACATTTACACTAACCCACAAACACACATTCACACTAAGTCTCATACATACACATTTACACTAACCCACAAACACACATTCACGCTAAGTCTCATACATACACATTTACACTAGCCCACAAACATACATTCACGCTAAGTCTCATACATACACATTTACACTAACCCACAATCACACATTTACACTGAGTCTCATACATACACATTTACACTAACCCACAAACACACATTCACACTGTCTCATACATACACATTTACACTAACCCACAAACACACATTCACACTAAGTCTCATACATACACATTTACACTAACCCACAAACACACATTCACACTAAGTCTCATACATACACATTTACACTAACCCACAAACACACATTCACGCTAAGTCTCATACATACACATTTACACTAGCCCACAAACATACATTCACGCTAAGTCTCATACATACACATTTACACTAACCCACAATCACACATTTACACTGAGTCTCATACATACACATTTACACTAACCCACAAACACACATTCACACTGTCTCATACATACACATTTACACTAACCCACAAACACACATTCACACTAAGTCTCATACATACACATTTACACTAACCCACAAACACACATTCACACTAAGTCTCATACATACACATTTACACTAACCCACAAACACACATTCACGCTAAGTCTCATACATACACATTTACACTAACCCACAAACACACATTCACACTAAGTCTCATACATACACATTTACACTAACCCACAAACACACATTCACACTAAGTCTCATACATACACATTTACACTAGCCCACAAACATACATTCACGCTAAGTCTCATACATACACATTTACACTAACCCACAATCACACATTTACACTGAGTCTCATACATACACATTTACACTAACCCACAAACACACATTCACACTAAGTCTCATACATACACATTTACACTAGCCCACAAACACACATTCACGCTAAGTCTCATACATACACATTTACACTAACCCACAAACACACATTCACACTGTCTCATACATACACATTTACACTAACCCACAAACACACATTCACACTGTCTCATACATACACATTTACACTAACCCACAAACACACATTCACACTAAGTCTCATACATACACATTTACACTAACCCACAAACACACATTCACACTAAGTCTCATACATACACATTTACACTAACCCACAAACACACATTCACACTAAGTCTCATACATACACATTTACACTAACCCACAAACACACATTCACACTGTCTCATACATACACATTCACACTAACCCACAAACACACATTCACACTGTCTCATACATACACATTCACACTAACCCACAAACACACATTCACACTAAGTCTCATACATACACATTTACACTAACCCACAAACACACATTCACACTAAGTCTCATACATACACATTTACACTAACCCACAAACACACATTCACACTGTCTCATACATACACATTTACACTAACCCACAAACACACATTCACACTAAGTCTCATACATACACATTTACACTAACCCACAAACACACATTCACACTGTCTCATACATACACATTTACACTAACCCACAAACACACATTCACACTAAGTCTCATACATACACATTTACACTAACCCACAAACACACATTCACGCTAAGTCTCATACATACACATTTACACTAGCCCACAAACATACATTCACACTAAGTCTCATACATACACATTTACACTAACCCACAAACACACATTCACACTAAGTCTCATACATACACATTTACACTAACCCACAAACACACATTCACGCTAAGTCTCATACATACACATTTACACTAGCCCACAAACATACATTCACGCTAAGTCTCATACATACACATTTACACTAACCCACAATCACACATTCACACTGTCTCATACATACACATTCACACTAACCCACAAACACACATTCACGCTAAGTCTCATACATACACATTTACACTAGCCCACAAACATACATTCACGCTAAGTCTCATACATACACATTTACACTAACCCACAATCACACATTCACACTGTCTCATACATACACATTCACACTAACCCACAAACACACATTCACGCTAAGTCTCATACATACACATTTACACTAGCCCACAAACATACATTCACGCTAAGTCTCATACATACACATTTACACTAACCCACAATCACACATTCACACTGTCTCATACATACACATTCACACTAACCCACAAACACACATTCACGCTAAGTCTCATACATACACATTTACACTAGCCCACAAACATACATTCACGCTAAGTCTCATACATACACATTTACACTAACCCACAATCACACATTCACACTGTCTCATACATACACATTTACACTAACCCACAATCACACATTTACACTGAGTCTCATACATACACATTTACACTAACCCACAAACACACATTCACACTAAGTCTCATACATACACATTTACACTAACCCACAAACACACATTCACGCTAAGTCTTGTACATACGGGCTTTCAAAATAATGATAAAGAATAAATATGAAAGAAGCCACGGTAAATATATCTCTTTATTTGTATATTACATATTTACACAGACGTCATCTAAACATACGCAATGCCTTGATGTGTATAATTTATAGATATTAATTTCCTTGGAACTTGTGTAAATCAAGTGATACATGACTTATTGTTGTTAATGATTTTCCTTATATACATTATTTTTTCAGGAATCTCTAAAGGCCAAGTTGGTATCACGTGGTGACACTAGCGTAATACTTGTGCAATCGGCTGTGAGAGAGGCCTCTTTTTATTTTGTAAGTTCACCTTTGCTAGTTGAGAATGGTTAATCTTTTAAAAACCATACGCAATCAACCCAAACAGACAAAACACCAACAAACTTCAGTGTAGCAAGAAAGATCACTTATTACCCATCTGCCCCAAACTCAGAGGCAAATAATCAATTTGGAATTACTATACTGACAACCAAGCTATTTCCTCTGTGTTTTGCCTTTTGGGGACATCAGAGAAAAGCTCCCAAACTGCAGCGATTTTTTTTTAAAAGCCCTAGCTGATGTACAAAGGAATAAGGGGTGTTTCTGCTTGCCCAACAGCACTGGTTGGCTAACTTGCCAAGCTTGCCCAGTGACATGTCCCCTTCACTGGAGTCATTTTCTGCGTTCCAATAGTGGGACGTAACCTGCCCGATCCTTATCTAACACAAGAATTTGCCGCTCTCTGCTTACTCACTAATAATTTAATTTATATATAATTCTAGCCAAGTATGTACCTGACACCTCAAACAGGTAAGTGAATAGAAGAACCACATGAGTCTGCACGTCACCCAGCATCCTCTTTGGCCTGCCCCCAAAAAGTAGAATAACTGAGAGATTCAAAATGAGGAGTACAGTTGCACCTGAGACATCCCAAAAGCAACTTCTAACAGTCATCCAGGAACCTATCTGAAGAATTTTATTTTAATGATATCTGCAAATTCATAAATTTTTGATCCATTCAGCCAGCACAATTTATAAAATAAATTGCAGGTTAAAAATGACGCTGTGTCACGTTATGAGCGACAGTGCCCCTTTAAAAACAAAAAAAAGTTAATTAAAGGGACACTGTAGGTACCCAGACCACTTCAGCTCATTGAAGTGGTCTGGGTGCCAACTCCCATAACCCTTAACACTGCAAGTGTAATTATTTCAGTTTTTATAAACTGCAATAATTACCTTGCAGGGATAATTCCTCCTCTAGTGGCTGTCTACCAGCCACTAGTGGGACTTCAGGGTTCTTAGACGACTTTTGGTCGTCTTAATGATGCTGGACGTAGTCACGCTATGCATGAGGACCTCCAGTGTTGCTGGAATCCCCATAGGAAAGCTTTCAATAATGCTTTCCTATGGGGAGATCCTAATGCAAGTGCGGTCATTAGGTCTCCCACACTGGCGGACGTCGGCGGGGGAGGAGCGGGGGCAGAACCTGATGCAGCGCCAAGGCACAACGGCGCTGGATTCAGGTAAGTGTCTGAAAGGGTTTTAACCCCTTCAGCGACATGAGATGGGGGGCAGGAGGGAGGGGGGCACTCCAAGATTCTTTAGTTCTGGGACCGGCATATTTCATTGTGATTCTGAGCTTTCTAATTGTCCCTAGACTTTCAGAACATTTAACCAGTTAGGTTCAGGATCATAGGGATTGCAAGCTGTTTTGTTTGAATTCTATCATTTGAACTCTAATAAAGGTTATATTTCATCTGTCCTTATTCATTAGTGGAATTCTATTCTGTGAACAGAGCTCAAATGAAAGTTATTTGAATAGATTCAATGAATTGTCATATCAACGAAGAACTTCAGCTATTGAGCCAGGAAACAAAAAGCTCTGAACTCTTTGCACTGTCAGGTGAAGCCAAGCAGAGAGAGATGCTAAATGATATGTATGTCGCCTGTCAGCAGCTTATTAATGACCCCTTGTCCGCTTTACCCGTAAGAGGTCAACAAGTGCAGGTTTTTGCTGTTAAATCTAAACTTGACAAAAAAAAGGGGGGGGGGAATTAGGTGCTGCTGTGAATACCAAAATTGTAACAAAATACAGATTAAGGAACAGCACACACACAAAAAAAATAATATTTTAAATGTTATAAGGCTAGTTAAAATCACCTATCTTAGCAAATAAATATGGGGATTCAGTTCCATCATATGGCCATATTGTATTAAGCCCACCACTATGTCACAGTCAGGGCCGGAGCTTCCTATAGGCCTGTTAGGCGGCCGCCTAGGGCGCCGGTTAAGGGGGGGCGCCGGTAGTTGCTTTACTGCTCGTCTGGCCGCCTTACCTATCGAGCTGTATTATTTATTTAGAGCAGCCATTGGCCATGTTACCGGGCACTGGGGAGCATTTACATGACTGCTGACTAGCGCTCGGTAAAACACTGGACCGGCGACATCCATGATTCACCTCAGCTCGCAGTGCCTGGCCCCCTCCCAGACATCCATTGCGGCGGCAGCGCAAGGGCACATTATTAGCTCGCTCCCGCCCCTTGCCCTGGAGGTGAGAAGAAATGAGCAGGAGCATAGCAGGGGGGCTAAGAGAGGGAGAATGATCCGTCGCCAGGCAACTAGGCGCACTGAAGATGCCAGAAACACATGAACAGCACTGATATGTAAAATTAAGGTAAGAGGGTTAATGTATGTGTTTCAGAGAATGTGTGTCTCTATGGGCCAGTGTGTGTCTGTATGGGTCAGTGTGTGTTTGTATGGGTCAGTGTGTGTGTGTATTGGTCAGTGTGTGTCTGTATGGGTCAGTGTGTGTCTGTCTGCGTCATTGTGTGTCTGTATGGGTCTGTCTGGGTCATTGTGTGTCTGCCTGGGTCACTGTGTGTGTGTGTGTGTGTGTGTGTATAGGTCAGTGTGTGTCTGTATGGGTTAGTGTGTGTCTGTATGGACCTGTCTGTGTCTGTATGGGTCAGTGTGTGTCTGTATGGGTCAGTGTGTGTCTATGGATCTGTATGTGTCTGTATGGGTCAGTGTGTGTCTGCATGGGTCAGTGTGTGTCTGTATGGATCTGTCTGTGTCTGTATAGCTCAGTGTGTGTCTGTATGGGGAGTGTGTGTCTGGAAATTTCCCGGTATCCTGGAGGACCAGTCTGGCCCTGGTGCTCAGCTCAGTAGCAATCTTGCTTGGATTCCAAATATACGTAGAAAAAAAAAGAGGAATTGGGAGCACAAGTTATGTATCCTACTATCTCACAGTTAAAAAACAAAATAAATCAATACTATACATATATATGAAAAACTATCATCTGATATGCCCAAACAACAATTGGTCTTTAATTTGGTTATCATGGGTAAAATATATACAACACATGGAAAACTGGAAAAAAAAACATAAAAATTGAGAATAGATCCTCCCAGGTTGAGAGGGGAACGATGTTGTCTCATATAACATTATGACCAGAGGTCAGACTCGTATTCCTATCTCAAAACACTGTGGTTGGTGGGTAGAGAAAATACTCGACTCATGGAAACTCAAAAACTCTAACTAGGGAGAGGAGGCAGCTTTCAGGAAAACATATAAAATCACACATAGGGCATGTGCTCAATCTCCCATCACTCTAGCAGCTGCATGGGGTACAAAAGTCCGGCCCAATTTACAAACAAGCCAGATTACGATAACATTCGAAGAATTGGCTGAAAAAGTTTAGTAGTAAAACACCACAGGAATGTGTTGACTTTCTACTGAAGAGTACGTGCAGTTTGGACAAAGTATCTGCCTTTCTCATTAAATAGTTTGATGCACTGGGGTTTCGGAGTAAATATACTCTATGATGCTTCGATATTCTAATTATAGAATTCCTCTAAATACGATAAACAATCCTTTCTTCCAGGGAATGTGGGAATGATAGAAAATAGACAGTAAATACAAGAGGGATTCTCGCCTTCGACGTGTATTGACAAGTTTTACGTTTTTTTCTTTATACTGAGAACCAAATTTGAAAATCTATATTTTATTGCTTGTTCACAGAGTATATATTTAGTTTTTTTACGGCTGTGATCCAATTGACTAAGTGGGTTTCTGCAGAACATCTGGAAGGTCTATCAGACAAGCAGAGATTCTCATGTAAATGGCCTAGCTACTGCCTGAGTTATAGCTCTTTTATGACAAGGAACATTCAAGAAATGAGAATTACAATGTAACGCTAACGTTATAACAATTAGCCTTAAGGAGGAACTGTCATTTCTCCGATAGTTACAGTTTAACTTGTCCTCACCCTAGTAAATGTTATTAAAGTAATTACTGAGATGAGAAGACGTTTTTAGTAAACTACTTAAAGGAATTGTATAGGCACCATAACAACGTAACTGAAATAAAGTTGTTATGGTACCTAGAGCTCCCTGCCACTTTCTTACCTGAATGGGGTTAAACCGTTCTCAAACAGTTTGAGTCCAAAGGTTACTCTCCAGTCAGCGGATCTCAATGTTCCCAACTTCAATGCAGTTTCTGGAATAGCGGAATGTTGTCAGGTAGGGGAGACGCTGATTTGCTTATAGTCAGTGGACCCTCTAAGCCAATCCGTAGCTCCCGATCCATAAAAAAAGGTAGGAAAGCTCCAGACTTCTGGGCACCATAACAACTACATTTTGATTAAGTTATTATGGTGCCCATACAGTTCATTTAACTCTGCTGCAAATCAATTTTAATGCATGCTCACTCGGTCAGTTCTTCCAACATGCCGAATATGCGCATGCACCGGCCACTAAATCACCAGGGGATTAAATTAATTGACATGGTATGCTTTGAATGTGCCAAGAGAGGTAGACATAGACATAGACGGTTAATTAGAAGATAAACAAATCCATTGGGTTTGGCAGTGGAATTTGTGGAAAGTGAGTTTCCGAAGCCTAAATATTAAAAACTCGGCAGATTATCTGCAATATGTAAAGCCAGATGTTCTTCACCGTGTTGTTGTCAGTAACACCATTTATAAAAAGAGGAAATGGTGAAATGGGTCTTTGAAAAACATCAAATATTGAAATGAAATCAGCACTTAAAATGTCTAAATGCCCAAGGAGGAAAACGTAAACGTCAAAACGTATAAAGGGCTTGGTATACTCTCTGGTACAGCTGATTTCCTGTTAGACTCTACTTTTATGCTTGTTGTGATAAATGTAAGTAAATGTAAGTGATTACGATTTCATAAATTTATTTAGGACACTGCGGCAAGTTTCCTTTTACCTTCTCCAACAGTTATCTTATTGTAAATTCTCGGTTGGTCCCCTAGTGCGTTCCATACAGCCTGCTTGTGGCTTGGATCATCTCAGTTCTGATAAATCGTGTGTTTATCTGGGTGATATATTGCTGACTTTTTATATGGTTTTACATGTATGTTCTGTGTACAATTATTTTCACATTTCTGAATTTTGTATATATATTATATCATATCTTACATTTCTGTCCTTTTGACGACTTTAATCACATATTTAAAGTGTTGTTTATTTTTATGGTAGTCACCCTCAGTTGGTGGGACCTAATCTCCACCTGACGGTTAGTGTAGCACATACACGGTCCCATGGTAATTATCACTGCAGATTCACATATTATAATGAGTTTAATATTTTGAATGTGTAATATTTCTGTGAGTAATTTCTAATTAAATCATGATGTCACGTCTATAATCTCAGTGCTATTTTCTGTCCTATGTTTTCCCCAGCTGAGAGCTCCCTAAACCAAAAATCTTTAACTAAATGTTAGAATCTGGTGATAAATATTTTTTTTTAATTTTATGTTTGTTAATGTATCAAATTAAACTACCACGGAAAACAAGCTGAACAACCCTCAGACACAAGCCCAACGGAGCATCAGGAGGGTAAAGCCACAATGGGTCGAAAGACCGAGAAATCTAAGCCAGACAAGCCCAGCCTAAGCAAAAACATAGGGGACCTCTGGCGCCAGGCCCAAAGAGCGGGAGAAGACAAGATGGCCGCCTTTGCAGACTTCACCTCCGACATGTCGGATGACTTCTCGGATGGGGCAGCGGAGGAACAGGTCAGAGGCGGCTCTAGACTTTATGAGGCCTTAGGCGAAACGCAAACATGAGGCCCCACTAACAAAAAAGTGTCACATATACACATTGATGCACTGTCTACATGTGTATGTGCCTGAGAGTGTGTCTGACAGAGAGTATCCTTGTGTGTGCGAATGTATGTCTCTGTGAGCATGTTTGCGTTTTTGTCTGAGACCCTATGTGTATGGGGTAGCTGATGGTGAGAGGGAGCGGGGTGTGTGATGGTGAGAGGGAGCGGGGGGTGTGATGGTGAGAGGGAGCGGGGGGGGTGATGGTGAGAGGGAGTGGGGGGTGTGATGGCAATGTGAGAGGGAGCGGGGGTGATGGCAATGTGAGAGGGAGCGGGGGTGATGGTAATGTGAGAGGGAGCGGGGGTGATGGTAATGTGAGAGGGAGCGGGGGTGATGGTAATGTGAGAGGGAGCGGGGGTGATGGTAATGTGAGAGGGAGCGGGGGGTGATGGTAATGTGAGAGGGAGCGGGGGGTGATGGTAATGTGAGAGGGAGCGGGGGGTGATGGTAATGTGAGAGGGAGCGGGGGGTGATGGTAATGTGAGAGGGAGCGGGGGGTGATGGTAATGTGAGAGGGAGCGGGGGGTGATGGTAATGTGAGAGGGAGCGGGGGGTGATGGTAATGTGAGAGGGAGCAGGGGTGATGGTAATGTGAGAGGGAGCGGGGGGTGATGGTAATGTGAGAGGGAGCGGGGGTGATGTGACAGTGAGAGGGGGTAATTTGAGAGTGAGAGGGGGTAATTTGAGAGTGAGAGGGGGTAATGTGACAGTGAGAGGGGGTAATGTGACAGTGAGAGGGGGTAATGTGACAGTGAGAGGGGGTAATGTGACAGTGAGAGGGGGGTAATGTGAGAGTGAGAGGGGGGTAATGTGAGAGTGAGAGGGGGTAATGTGAGAGTGAGAGGGGGGTAATGTGAGAGTGAGAGGGGGGTAATGTGAGAGTGAGAGGGGGGTAATGTGAGAGTGAGAGGGGGTAATGTGAGAGTGAGAGGGGGTAATGTGAGAGTGAGAGGGGGTAATGTGAGAGTGAGAGGGGGGTAATGTGAGAGTGAGAGGGGGGTAATGTGAGAGTGAGAGGGGGGTAATGTGAGAGTGAGAGGGGGGTAATGTGAGAGTGGGGGGCTAATGTGAGAGTGAGTAATGTGAGAGTGGGGGGGTAATGTGAGAGTGAGTAATGTGAGAGTGAGAGGGGGTAATGTGAGAGTGAGAGGGGGGTGATGTGAGAAGGAGGGGGTGATGGTGAGTGGGGGGAGGCTGAGGGTGGTGACGGAGGGTTATGCTGAGGGTGGTGATGCTGAGGGTGGTGAGGGGCGATGCTGAGGGTGGTGAGGGGCGATGCTGAGGGTGGTGATGCTGAGGGTGGTGGGGGGTGATGCTGAGGGTGGTGGGAGGTGAGGCTGAGGGTGGTGGGGGGTTATGGGGGATGGTGAGGCTGAGGGTGGTGGGGGGTGAGGCTGAGGGTGAAGGGGTAATGGTGAGGGTGGTGGGGGTGAGGCTGAGGGTGGGGAGGGGTGGTGGGGGTGAGGCTGAGGGTGGGGAGGGGTGATGGTGGTGGGGTGAAGCTGAGGGTGGTGGGGGTGATGGTGACTGTGGTGGTGGGTGTAGCTGAGGGTTGTGGGCGTGAGGCTGAGGGTGGTGGGGGGTGATGGTGAGGAGGGGTGATGGTGAGGGTGGTGAGGGGTGATGGTGAGGGTGGTGAGGGGTGATGGTGGTGGGGGTGAGGCTGAGGGTGGTGATGGTGGTGGGGGTGAGACTGAGGATGGTGGGGGGTGATGGTGACGGTGGTGGGGGGGTGAAGCTGAGGGTGGTGGGGGTGAGGGTGGGGAGGGGTGATGGTGGGGAGGGGTGATGGTGGGGAGGGGTGATGGTGAGGGTGGTGGGGGGTGATGGTGGTGAGGGTGGTGGGGGTGAGGCTGAGGGTGGGGAGGGGTGATGGTGGTGGGGGTGAGGCTGAGGGTGGTGGGGGTGATGGTGGTGGGGGTGAAGCTGAGGGTGGTGGGGGGTGAAGCTGAGGGTGGTGGGGGGTGATAGTGGTGGTGGGGAGTGAGGCTGAGGGTGGTGGGAGGTGAGGCTGAGGGTGGTGGGGGGTTATGGGGGATGGTGAGGCTGAGGGTGGTGGGGGGTGAGGCTGAGGGTGAAGGGGTAATGGTGAGGGTGGTGGGGGTGAGGCTGAGGGTGGGGAGGGGTGGTGGGGGCGAGGCTGAGGGTGGGGAGGGGTGATGGTGGTGGGGTGAAGCTGAGGGTGGTGGGGGGTGATGCTGAGGGTGGTGGGAGGTGAGGCTGAGGGTGGTGGGGGGTTATGGGGGATGGTGAGGCTGAGGGTGGTGGGGGGTGAGGCTGAGGGTGAAGGGGTAATGGTGAGGGTGGTGGGGGTGAGGCTGAGGGTGGGGAGGGGTGGTGGGGGTGAGGCTGAGGGTGGGGAGGGGTGATGGTGGTGGGGTGACGCTGAGGGTGGTGGGGGTGATGGTGACTGTGGTGGTGGGTGTAGCTGAGGGTGGTGGGGGTGAGGCTGAGGGTGGTGGGGGGTGATGGTGAGGAGGGGTGATGGTGAGGGTGGTGAGGGGTGATGGTGAGGGTGGTGAGGGGTGATGGTGGTGGGGGTGAGGCTGAGGGTGGTGATGGTGGTGGGGGTGAGACTGAGGATGGTGGGGGGGTGATGGTGACGGTGGTGGGGGGGTGAAGCTGAGGGTGGTGGGGGTGAGGGTGGGGAGGGGTTATGGTGGGGAGGGGTGATGGTGAGGGTGGTGGGGGGTGATGGTGGTGAGGGTGGTGGGGGTGAGGCTGAGGGTGGGGAGGGGTGATGGTGGTGGGGGTGAGGCTGAGGGTGGTGGGGGTGATGGTGGTGGGGGTGAAGCTGAGGGTGGTGGGGGGTGAAGCTGAGGGTGGTGGGGGGTGATGGTGGTGGTGGGGAGTGAGGATGAGGGTGGTGGGGGGTGATGGTGGTGGTGGGGAGTGAGGCTGAGGGTGGTGGGGGGTGATGGTGGTGGGGGTGAGGCTGAGGGTGGTGGGGGGTGATGGTGGTGGGGGTGAGGCTGAGGGTGGTGGGGGGTGAGGCTGTGGGTGGTGGGGGTTAGGGTGGTGGGGGGTGATGGTGGGGGGGTGAAGCTGAGGGTGGTGGGGGTGATGGTGGTGGTGGGGGGTGAGGCTGAGGGTGGTGGGGGGTGAGGCTGAGGGTGGTGGGGGTGATGGTGGTGGGGGGTGAAGCTGAGGGTGGTGGGGGTGATGGTGGTGGTGGGGGTGAGGCTGAGGGTGGTGGGGGGTGATGGTGGTAGTGGGGGTGAGGCTGAGGGTGGTGGGGGTGATGGTGGGTGAGGCTGAGGGTGGTGAAGCTGGGGGTGAGCCTGAGGGTGGTGGGGGGTGATGGGGAGGGAGAGCCTACCTTTCCCTGGTGGTCCAGTGGGCTCCCTTGTGGTCCGGTGGCCACTGCTCACGGTCTGCAGCTCCTCAGAGCTGCAGACCGTGTAATCTCGCGAGATTTCAGAGCGTTGCCGTGGTAACCCGCGGCAACGCTCTGATTGGCCAATTCTCGCGAGTCACATGGTCTGCAGCTCTGCACACTGCGGAGCTGCAGACCAGTGTCTGCGATGGTGGCTGGGCAGCCAGGAGGGGCCTCGCACCCGGCGGCATATCGGGCAAGCCGCCGGGCCCCCTCCTGGTGTCAGGTCCTCGGTCTGTGACCGAGGACCTGACACACTCTGCCAACAGGCGGTTTAGGCGGCCGCGAGGCCCCCGCCAGCGCGAGGCCTTAGGCGGCCGCCTAAACCGCCTAATTAGAGAGCCGCCTCTGGAACAGGTACTACCAATACCGGCCCCCAAGCCACCACCTGCACCACCAGACTCGGCCCCAGTCACAACGGCGGTCCTGAAAGACCTGCTTGCGGGCCTACAACGCACGCTACAGGCCGACGTGGCCCAAATAGGACAAGACCTGAGAGGCCTGACAGGCCGAATGGCCACATTGGAACAGGACACTAACCAAAACAAGATGCAAATATCGCAGCTGCAACAAACAGTATGTGAGCTAACGCAGCAACAAGCAAAAACGGAGCTGAGGCTCTCGGCGGCAGAGGACCACAGGAGAAGCCTAAATCTCAAGGTCAGGGGGATCCCTGAAGATACAACGGAGGCAGAGCTACCTCACCTGGTACGCAGATTGCTCCAAGCGCTCCTACCGCCCAAGCAAGCGAAAGCTGTGGAGATTGAGGGGATGTTTCGCTTAACCAAACCGACTAAGGCCCCGGCCGGGGCACCTCGAGACCTGATCGTCCGGTTCTAGAGGAACAGAGACAAAACAGCAGTCCTCAACGCGGTACGCAACCACTCTCCATATTCATTCGAGAGCATAGCGCTCTCCTTCTACGCTGACCTATCGGGGAACGCACTTGCATGGCGCCGCTCTCTCCAGCCCTTCACGGCCCTCCTACAAGCGAACAACATCCCCTATAGATGGAGATCACCCCGCACACTGCAGGTACAACATGGAGATGCCACACAACCAGTCCATGACATACAAGGAGCAAATGGGCTACTGCCAGTGCTGGGGCTCCCAGGGGACTCTATGGCTAACTGTGTGTCAACTGCTACCACTCACACCTGGAACCCAGCTAATGCCCCTCCATTTATCCCACGGGAACTAAGGAGGGAACTCCATACACCAAATACCACCTGAGACACCTCAGACAGCTTGCAGAGATACGCCGTCCTTCCCAATTATTATAATACCGTCCCGTTACCATAGTCGCAGACTACTCCATCCTCAATCCAATGTGTACATACCGTTGTGGAATGATTACTTCAGCCAAAAAACTGTATTTTCTGAAAACATTGTTTTTTGGTTAGAGCTGTGCTGCTGCACTCCCAAATTTAAAACAAAATCGCCTCAGTTCCAACACAAAGGTCAAGATCTTCGTGTGGCCCAATCCTATTCTGCTAACGTCACTCTACTCCAGGGAGTTTGTAGATTACTGGAAAGAATCCATGTCTCTCTTTAAGAGTTTTGTTTCCGATAAATTCTGGCGTATCATCTTATGAATCTGATTTCATAGGAAGAGGTGTAATTATTTCTCATTGAAGGGGTTGTGGTGCTGGGAGACCCCCCTTTTTTCTCGATTAACTTTAAACTTTACAGAAGTTATGCATATTTTAAGCAGCGACTACAAAGTGAATGCTCATATACACGATCATATACTAATACACCCTCAGGGCGACTCAAAACACCGTGTTCATTGTGACTTTACTGTATGGTTTAACAGAGGTGCAACTATAAGTATAATAACATGACAACGTGACAGCATGACACTGGAATTTCTGACACGGCTTTTACTGTAAACCTGGGCACAAGGGCTGAATGCATGCCAGCCTTTTCCAGACATTGAACTGGCATGAAACCATATCCAAGGAGGAAGCGAGGAGGATTTGTAGACGGGAATCGCGAGGGCCAAGCGAGAGAGACACAGTTTCTTTACAGTAATCTACAAACGTGTTCCAAGGGAGCAAAGCCTGATGGGATGAGCTCACAATGTGTCACCTTCTGCAGTAAATCTCGTCTTTTCTTGTATTTTTTCCACTTTGGAATATTCAAGGGGCTACCATGTCTTCACCCGGAAATCTTGACTTCCAGCCATTGAAAAAAACATGTTATAATGTAAAACTCTTGTGAACCTACTTCTCAACTATTATAGCTCTGTTTCCGATTCCGTGTAAAATTTACTTTCTAAACATCTGCTTTCCTGAAAGACTCGTGGAAAAAAGTTGTGTGGTTTAATTTTTTCTTAATAAACCACTCAGCTCTATTACCTCAGTTAGTATGCTGCTGTACGTTAGAGTATGAGGTCATGATGTCACTACATGGAATTGGCATTCCCTGACAATAGTTTCAGATTAAACGATGAATGCTTAGAATAATGTTCAGATACTTTTGGTTTTTGCTTCAATGGTTTGAGTCCACGGTTTACAATTCTGGTGAATTTACCCAAGATTTCTCTTCATAAATGTCAATCATAAAGAAACATTCTTGTTAATCATCTTATGAATATGCTTTCGTAGGAAGAGGTGTAATTATTCTCTAATCTTCATACAGATGGTTATTTATTAAATCAGAAATTGTCAGGAATTATATAGAAAAATCATGAATAGATTAGGATAGATACACAGATAGACAGACAGATAGACAGACAGACAGACAGACAGATAGACAGACAGATAGATAGATAGATAGATAGATAGATAGATAGATAGACAGACAGATAGACAGACAGATAGATAGATACATACATAGATACATAGACAGATAGATAGATAGATTGATAGATAGATACATAGATAGATAGATACATACATAGATACATAGATAGATAGATAGATCGATAGATAGATAGATAGAGGGATGATAGATAGATAAACAGATAGACAGACAGATAGATAGATTGACAGACAGATAGAGAGAGAGAGAGATAGATAGATAGATAGATAGATAGATAGATAGATAGATAAACAGACAGACAGACAGACAGACGCATGCAATTCTGCAGCAGTAAATTGTGGTTATAGTGCTTTAAATGCTTAAAGGAACACTATAGCATAAACTCCCCTTTGAATACATGAAAAGGTTGTTTACTTATCTTTACTCCCATGTTGTGGTGCTCTCTGTGTGGCTAATTGAGATCATAGAAAAGCTTTGGGAGGCTTGTGTGCATGCGCAGTGAAACGCCGCACTGAGCTGTTCACATGGTCTTTACCAGCCCATCTTTTTGAAATATCAGAGTTTTACTCGGCTATCTCTGCATTGACGCTTCTAGTGGCTGTCAGTGCGAGAGACGCTAGAGGCATTTAAACCGTGCAATACTGCCACTTAAACAGCCATATTTGCCATTGCAGGGCTAGAACTTCAGGGATATGGCACCCAGACCACTTTATTGAGATGGGTGCTAAAAGGGTGGATTTAAAAAACATTAGTTTAAACAGTGAAAGTGCTTAAAAACAGTAGCTTGTGCTAAAAAAAATAATCAAAAGCTTAATAAAGAGTTTAAAGTTGTAGATGTGAATTCCCCAAATTCCACTCTCTGTTTGCGTCTGTTTAATTAAAGTGTGTTTCAGGTGACTCAGGGGAGAGCATTTCCTTTGAAAGATATTAACAGTGTTTTTATTGTCATTGATGAATAAAGTAAATTACCATCCTCGGCAGGTAGCAAGCTGGACTGGGAATGCATCCAGGAATTTCAGTGAAACTTCTCCTCTTCCATTACCCGTCCACCTTGATGAATAAATAAACAGTCTAATGAAGTCATTTGTTTTTTTTTTGGTTCATGTCCCCACTGCCACCTTTACACCGTTTGTGACATCGTGGCAGTCATTGTCCCTACAGAGTGAAACTATTATTAATGATTTCAGCCTCGGGCACTCACACGGAGGACAAGAAAAAGTCTACACAGACTGCATTTAACCTTATAGGGTAACCGTCAACATCAACACATGACAATACATCACCCTACATGAGTATCACTGTGGGATGGGGCTTTTAGTTACATTGTTACCAGTTTGGGAAAGTATTATTGGTGGAATATGTCATGAGTCTCCCCAGTTGGGATTTAAAGCAGCGACTGAGCATGTTTATGAAATATATCAGATCATATGTTAAAAAGTCAACCTGCATAATACACCTTCCATTCTGGGTGACTCACAGGTAGATACACAGCTTCTGTAGGACTTGAGTCTGGCAAAGGATTATGGGAGATGTAGTTCAACAACCCTTCTCCCGGTTTATACAATCTTGTCGCATTGAGATCTTTTGCTCTCATTCTGCAGCAGGAACTCTCTGTTTGCTCCTACATAATGGATAAAATTAAGGACTATTCATGGCTTATCGGGGAGGATCGTAGTGCAGTTTTGTTAATGTAGACTTTATTCTATAGTTTGGTTCTTTCTCTGCAAAATATTATTGTAAACAGTAGAGGCTTAAAGGACCACTATAGGCACCCAGACCACTTCAGCTTAATGAAGTGGTCTGGGTGCCAGGTCCCTCTAGGATTAACCCGTTCTGCTGTAAACATAGCAGTTTTAGAGAAATGTTTACAAATGGGTTAATCCAACCTCTAGTGGGTGGCTCATTGACAGCCGCTAGAGGCGCTTCCGCGCTTCTCACTGTGATTTTCACAGTGAGAAGACGCCAGCGTCCATAGGAAAGCATTGTGAATGCTTTCCTATGGACTGGCTGAATGCGCGCACGGCTCCTGCCGCGCATGCGCATTCAGCCAATGACGGGAAAGGAGGGGGTGAGTCCCCAGCGGCGAGGGAGCCCGGCGTTGGAAAAAAGGTAAGGGATTAACCCCTTCCTCACCCTAGAGCCTGCCGCGGGAGGGGGGCCCAGAGGGTGAGGGGGACCCAAGGACCCTATAGAGCCAGGAAAACAAGTATGTTTTCCTGGCACTATAGTGGTCCTTTAAAGGTTAGACCAAAAACCTATAACCTCAGGTCCAGACTTGATGCTGGGAGCCCATGCAGTTTTCAGTTAGAGTATATCATTACCAACAGATCAACATGGATAGAGTGAGAGCTTCTAGAATGTAGGCCACCCTTTGTGGACTCTGGTAAAGTTATTTACTGAAGTGAGAATTGTCTGGAATTCAAAGAGAATTTTAAATTTAAGGCCAAAATAGCTAAAATGGAAAGTCATCTATGCTTCTGGTTGAACTGCTTTGGCCTTTAAATTTAATATACATTTTTTAATTCCTAACAAGTCTAACTTCAGTGAATAAACCCGTGCCTTTCGGGGATAGATGGAAAAAAAAACGGGGGAAATAATTCCAAAGGATTGCAGACTTTACAGAATAAAACACACCTTGCAATTTCTCGTCTCCAAAGAGTTTGGATTGTGTTAAAGTGGACAAGTGTTAACGACGGCTCACTAGTGGTCGCTGAGCACTTACAGAAAAATGACTGCAGCAAGGATTGAAAGACAATACTCCGTGTTGTTAAATAGTACTGGCTGAGTTACTTGCTCTAAAAACTGTTTCATATACCAGGTACAGCAAGGATGATGTTTCCAAATAATTGGAGATAACATCGATGGCAGCTTCCTGACAACAACATTAGGACAAAGCTAGGATTGTTCAGTCACACACAGACCTCCGAGAACTGGGCTGAATTCAGAAATGAGGTTCAATCCTGATCTACATTATTCGGTTTCAGGTGCACAGGGTTTGTTTTTATATTCTCGCCGGAGAGAGAGAAATTAGGTTAAAATAACAAAGTGAACCGTGCGTCTAAAAAAAGGCCGAACCTATCTCTCTCCTCTAGATCAAAACATAGATCCTCATCTGTTGTGGAAATACAATTTCCAATGATAATTTGATAGTTTTAAGGTTATTGAAAGTTAAACAAACGTGGTAAACCTTCACTTAAACTCCCATCACTCCCAGGCAGCTGCACAGAGTACTGTATTCTGCTGCAATGTATAAATGTGTTCTCTGTTTACAGTAATTAGTGGGTAGGATCTTATCAAATCTTAACTTTTCTCATTATAGATTTTCTGTCTAGGGCAGAACAAAGTATAAATGTTAAAAATATAATATGATAGCATATAAGATAATACATATTATATTACCATATAATACATATAACATAGTGATATATTATATTATAGTAAGATAATACACAAACTCAAAGTGTTTTTTCTTGATGTTGGCATGTGAGCTTACACTCTATGGCCATGCAGTGACACTCAAATTCTTCACAATAAGTAAACAAACATTGGTACTAGCTAACTTTTTATATTCTTGAGCTTGTTTTGGTTGATACAAATTTATTAGATGTATTTATTAAAGAGATAAATATAAACATATAAACCTTCACGAGAATTCGTTTCAGGGTATAATTAACTGGGTTCTTGGAAACAAATTCTGGAATGTCTCATTGTAGTGTTTCATGCAAGTAATTATATAACCCCGTTACACTTACAAAAACACTTTGCTAAATCTCCACCTACATTTCTATGTTAACCTTTCAAAGGCAAGAGGTCTGTAGTGATACATTTGGTTTATAGTACGGGGATAGGCAACCTTCGGCAATCCAGATGTTGTGGACTACAACCCCCATAATTCTCTTACAGGCATAACGCTGGCAAAGCATCAAGGGAGGTGTAATCCAAAACATCTGAAGGTGCTGAAGGTTGGTTTATAACAATAATTGCTAATATATGGCACATTAGCCAATGTGGAGAAAATGTTCCGTAATGCATTATGGGAAAAGCAGTCAGGTAGAGCTGGGGGGGGGGGGGGTGTTAATCCACAAAACTGAGTTACAGTGGATTAATGTGGGTTGACGACCAATCTTAATTTTTGTGGGGTATAATTTGTCCCAAATGTTGTAATTTAGTTGTTAAATGATATTAATGAAAATGTTTCATGAATTAAATTGCAAAGTTTGACCACCTTTACAGCTGTCCAAATTGTCGATACACAGCAAATGAATGGATAAAAAATACTCTGTACATCTTAAACCAGCACGACAAGATGTCTGTCGCTATCATTATCCTCCATCAGGGCAGCTATTGGAGATCCAACGCATTCCTTGTGTTAGATCGTGCTCCTCGCATTCTGCTCTGTGAAACATTGGCTTAACCAACTAGCTCTGGCAAAAAGACAAATTTTCTTTTCATGTTAAAATTATTTTTTTTTTTCAGTGGTTGGGTTAACACTGTGGATAAATCCGATGACCTTGTTGCGGGGAATATATGACAAATCAAAGGTATGGATTTCAAAAATAGAGCTTTCTCCCAGCTCCACCGAGATATTTAAAACCTCTGTCAGAAGATGTGACAGAGTCAGAGCAATCTGACACATCTGAGAATAATTCACTATATGTGAGATCTTGTTCAACTAATTAGAATAACGAGCTAGGAATAGGTCACAGCTAGAAAGAGACAGGCCGAGTAGAGCATTGTGGGTAAAACGTTTGTTTACCGAACTGGCCTTTACCACAAATTTCTTGTACTCTGCCGCGGTTTCTGGAAATACGTTTAATAGGGATAATGGAAATATCAGGAGAAAAACAGAAAATGTGTAAATAATATTTACTGGGATTAAGTCCAAATATCCGAACATTTTTTGTTTGTTTTTTACAACATCTGTTACTCTGTTATTTAAGAAATGAAACAAAAATAGCAAAATTGACATTAAATTAATAACATTTAAAATAACGTAGGATATTATGAAAAATTAAACTGTTATAACATCACCGGAGCTTATATTTGCCTCTTGCCGTGATATAAAATGGCAACCTGTATATATTGCTAGATATATGAAAATTACATTTTATCATGAATAAATACAAAATTGATCATTTTATGTCCATTTTGTGGCATTTGTGTTAGTAATCCCAAATAAAGTGTGATATTTTGTTTTTTGTGGGGGGGGGGGGGAGGAGGGGGAATTAAATGTAAAAATTCAAATTTAGGTTAAAATGAGAAGATTCAGGAAAAATGTAAGAATTTTTGAAAGTCACTGATGTTTTCACATAGGCCATGTTGGCCTCGAATTTGAATATACCTGGAATTTCCAACAATTACCAGTTTTTTAAATAGCCCTCTTTGTTGCTAATACACATTTTCTAAATGAGCAGTAAACATCATTTTATCTTTAGGGATTAGAGAAGTAAGTCGCCGTTTACGTCACCGCTCTGTCTTTTTAGACTGAGCTCTCATTAGCCTCTCAACTTTTTTACTAAGTGAACTCATCCGGTCAAACAAAAAACAAAACAGGTGAATTCACAAGTGCTTGAGAGAAAAACATTCTTTATTCTCCTGGTGTAGTAACTTCAGTCAGATCGAACGAATCAGATTCCTTTTAATCTTCGCCCAAACTAGTCGTTCTCTTCGCGATTTTCCTGTGGAGTCTTATTCAATGAACAGAACTCCAAAGGTAAATCCTGGAGGAATTAATTCGTTCGGGCATAGATTAAAAGATTATTTTTTGGGGAATTTTCTGTGCAGTTATTGTTTCTGGTCTACACACGTGAAAATCTTTTCAGACACAAATAAAGAAGGTATTAATAAGCAACTCTTGTTTAACGGAAGAGCAATGCCAAACACAGACGTTATGGTCTCTTGCCGATGCATAATGCCTTCGTATTGTTGTAACTGACTCTTTCTCAAAACCCTTTTCTCCAACGTTGCTATAACTTTTGCCATGTTTAGTGGAATCAGATTTTAGAATTTGATTATTTGGATCATGATCAGGTCAGTGTAGATCATGCAACAAGAATAAACTTCTACTTAAACTGATAGCTGTCCAGTAATTACTATTAACTTACTCATAGCTCCATTCAAAGTTTCGTATATGGGTCTGCATGCACATGTTTATGGACACAGTTTTCTATCATTCAGTTGACGTTTTCAAGAAGCTTTTTAAAGTAGGAAGTGCAATTACTTTCTGTGATGTCAGTGAGAGAGGGGGCCGGCTTCTAACTACATTGGACTTTTCAATTTGCTGTTGTCATGCAGAAACACAGTGTCAGGTTCATTTGTTCAGGATCAAGGGTTGTTATGGTCTTGGCATGTTCCTAAAATAGATCAAATGTGTACACCACTTTATAATTTGTTTAAAGCTTTATAAAAACTGAGGATGAGTTGTGAAGCATTCTAGAAAAATGGTAATTAAACCATGCAATATCCACAGGCCTGTAACTTGTCTTTTCAAGAATTTAGTAATTTTATGGGGGTCAGAGTAAGTTAGTGTGCTAGGTTTGTGGAGAGATGGCACAGTCGTTTAAAATTAAATTACTGATTTTTTAGAACAAATCGTGTTACCTCTTACACATGGTATTTAACCCAATTCATGACATAGGTTCTAAATGATACAGAGGACATACAAAGGGCATAGCATACGCAGAATAGCTGGTTATATAGTAAGAGGTATTGGTAATAGGGAGAGGGAGGTCTCATTGCCATTTTACAGAATAATACTTTACAGATTACTTTATAAATCATCAGTAAAGACGTTCCCTTGCAATATTTAAAAAGAATACTCAGAAACTCAATGTACTCAGCTTCTGGCACAGGGATAGACACAGCACTGAGTACCGGCATTAAGGATATTGCCTGCACCGTGCCAGTCACCACTGTGGCTTACTGTGCTTCTGGCTGTCATATGGCTAATGATTAAAGATATCTAATTGCTTTCTGATTGGCCCGGACAAGGTACAGAGAAAACGAGGCCTCGGACTGACTATTTATAGATGGATTTGTAGTTATTAATAACTGTTCAGTGACTGATAATGTGCAATTAATATCCAATTTATAGCCTCGAAGACCCAGCTCCAACCCATTTGCTAAGTTCTTTTTTATTTATTACCAAAATGATTAAAAGTTGTTGATACACTATTCGACTTTCTACATAATCAGACGGGTTTTACACGTGCTGGAAAAATCGATCAACTAGGTGATAACAGGGAATTAAAAAAATAAAATAAAAATAAAGTGCATACTGATCTATTTCTCATATAGGTTTATTCTAAGCCAAAAAGGGCTCAAACTGATTTAGCAGTTCCTGAATTGGCAGCTGATAAACAAATGTTGCCACTTCCCATCCTAGTTAGATTTTTTTGTGTGAACTTTGTAAGGATGAACCAATGAGCTGTCTCTTCTAGGAATCCAACCTGAAGCCGTGAGGTTTTAACTTGCACTTCAGTTGGTTTATTAACTAACTGAGCTATCTCATCAGCATGAAAACAGACATCTTAGCATGACATGCATTAACATAAATTTATATCTCACTCTACTCAATGTTCCCTGTAAGCACTTTATTGGGAGTGATCTGTCACAGAAACTATTAAGAAATGAATCACCCCAATTTGCGGTTTCGTGAATAAACCCCATTATGGCAATAAAGCACTCTGCTGTGTACTGCAACTCCCATCAAGCTGAGGAAGCACTCAAGCTGCTGTGGTCACTGATGGGGAAGTAATCCTGACCAGGAAAAGGCTGCTGCAGGCCCCAGCTCACATTACTCTAGCAGCTCCAAAATGGCTAGAGGTGATGGGATTTAAAGATACCAGCATCTCCGGTGCCCGATGACGCCTGTTTAAAATCACCTGTCGTCACTCCTAGTGACACATGAACTATCCTGGAAGTGTATTTGAGATAATTACTTTATGAAGATAGAATTGCTGAGATTTTATTATTATTTTGTATATATATTTTAATCCAGGCTGGCTCAAATCATTTCCTGAATGTTTTTCCATTTGAGGGGATGATTACCTCCAATCCACGTGCAGAAATCACACACAGTCATTTATCTAGAGATGGTCAATGGGAAAAGGGACCAGCTCCTTGTCTCACTGTGCCAACTGCAGGATGCAAAGGATGCATTCTGACTCCCTCTAGTGGAAGAGACCAAAAATGCAGTCAAAACTGAACACACGTCAAGTTCTCATAATAAGTTCTAATGGTTTATTCACTAAACAGCAAATTCTGGTGAAATGACAACAGAATTGCAAAATTTAAACACAAATTAGTTGAGTTAAATATTTATCCCGCAGATTAATAAAGGAAGATTAGGTGTAACGCTATAGCTTCCTACTAAACATTAGCCAGATTCTTGCTAAGAGTTAATTTAAAGGCCCAGCTCTCTGAACAAATTAAAGACAAATAAAATAAAATATGCCTTATACCGGTGACCGGTGGGTTTCAACTCTCCGGGGTTGTGGACTCCAACTCCCATCATGCTCTGCCAAACCTTAGCTGGCCAAGCGTAATAAAAATCATTGGCTGCAAAGCGATATAGGGTTATTCACGAACGTGAGAATTATTGGGAATTCAATGTGAATTTTACATTTTAGAACGAGATAGCCGAAATGGAAGTAGAGCTGACTCGGGTGATTTTTTCCAAATCGGCAAGTTTGGCCTTAAATTTGAAATTTACTTTAAATTGGTACAATCCTCACGTCAGTACGTTAGTACATAACCCTGATAGATGAACATCCTGCATGGGGACTACGGGTAATGGAGAAGCAGGCAGTGTCCTGTACACAGCATGCTAGGTTATGAAAGTCGAAGACGCGGCTCAGCTGTAAACAATAATAAATGGTGTTTTGGGACGGGAGCCAGAATGTTCTGCCTTAGACTGACCGTCAAACTCTTTGCAGGGATTATTCGCTAAAAACATCATTTTAATTGGGATTAAAATGTGTCTGACTTGGAGAATGTTTCCAGTTCACCTACTTTGGCCTTAAATTTGATAGTCACACTATTCATGCTTTACTAAATATAACCCTATCGGAGATAAACACAGACCAGTAACCCTCACTGTTAGATTGCTGGCCAAAATGTGCCCAAATGTTTTGATTTGGTTTTCAATTCACTTTAAATCACTATTTAGTGAGTAAAACCACAAAGTGCTAATAGACATGTCCCTCTCATTGCACATGGGTTGTCTTGTGCTAGCTAGAGTGCAAGCTCTGTGGGTCAGAATACATCATGCCTGTATTGAGTGTAATAAATGGAATTTATTTATTTTACATATTGTTTTAATTCTCAGCAATTCTTCTTTTAGTGAATAACCCTGGTTTGCTATTTAAATACTTCAAACTATCTGCCAGTCAGTTCCTTATTAAAGTGGTAGCACGTTTTAATAATATAATGTGGAGTATTTAAGGGCATCTGGAGGCAAGAGACTTTAATTTAATTCAAAATAAGTCATCCTTCTTTGTCAGGTAATACTCTATATCCCAGTACATATCTGTATATTGCTAATAATATATAAAATTCCTGTCAGATAATACTCTATATTCCTGTCAGATAATACTCTATATTAGTAATATTGCTAATAATACTCTATATTCCTGTCAGATAATACTCTATATCAGTAATATTGCTAATAATACTCTATATTCCTGTCAGATAATACTCTATATTAGTAATATTGCTAATAATACTCTATATTCCTGTCAGATAATACTCTATATCAGTAATATTGCTAATAATACTCCATATTCCTGTCAGATAATACTCTATATCAGTAATATTGCTAATAATACTCTATATTCCTGTCAGATAATACTCTATATCAGTAATATTGCTAATAATACTCCATATTCCTGTCAGGTAATACTCAATATCGGTAATATTGCTAATAATACTCTATCCCTTTCCCAGTCTGTATCTGTATTGCTGTCAGTGTCTGTATTGCTGGGTGTATTGCTGTATCAATCTGCATTGCTGCCAGTTTGTATTGCTCTATCAGTCTGTACTGCTGTCAGTGTCTGTCTTGCTCTATCAGTCTGTATTGCTGTCAGTCAGTGTCTGTCTTGCTCTATCAGTCTGTATTGCTGTCAGTGTCTGTCTTGCTCTATCAGTCTGTATTGATGTCAGTCAGTGTCTGTCTTGTTCTATCAGTCTGTATTGCTGTCAGTGTCTGTCTTGCTCTATCAGTCTGTATTGCTGTCAGTGTCTGTCTTGCTCTATCAGTCTGTATTGCTGTCAGTCAGTGTCTGTCTTGTTCTATCAGTCTGTATTGCTGTCAGTGTCTGTCTTGCTCTATCAGTCTGTATTGCTGTCAGTCAGTGTCTGTCTTGTTCTATCAGTCTGTATTGCTGTCAGTGTCTGTCTTGTTCTATCAGTCTGTATCAGTATTGCTGTCAGTCAGTGTCTGTCTTGCTCTATCAGTCTGTATTGCTGTCAGTCAGTGTCTGTCTTGCTCTATCAGTCTGTATTGCTGTCAGTGTCTGTCTTGTTCTATCAGTCTGTATCTGCATTGCTGTCAGTCAGTGTATGTCTTGTTCTATCAGTCTGTATCTGCATTGCTGTCAGTCAGTGTCTGTGCAGTAGAAGGGGATGACGTTGCAGTGGGGGGCGTGTCCCGGCTGGCTATATAAAGGGCAGCGCAGGCTGTTAGCTCTCAGTTGGTCCCAGACCCAGTGTTGAGTGTCTCCATGGTTCTTAGTCCCCGCCAGCCTTGCACTCTGAGAGCCCGTCTCACCGCTATGATTAAAACCATGGGTCCCAGCGAGACCGAGCTCAGCATCCCACCCAAAAACTGCTACCGCATGGTCATCCTGGGCTCCTCCAAGGTGGGCAAGACCTCCATCGTGTCCCGCTTCCTGAGCGGTCACTTCGAGGAGCAGTACACCCCGACCATCGAGGACTTCCACCGCAAGTTCTACAGCATCCGGGGGGAGGTGTACCAGCTGGACATCCTGGACACCTCGGGCAACCACCCCTTCCCAGCCATGAGGAGACTGTCTATACTCACAGGTCAGTTCACTCAGCCTAAAATTACTGGAACTCTGATATTACTGCTCCCCAAAATTACTGTAACTCTATTACTGCTCCCCAAAATTACTGGAACTCTATTACTGCTCCCCAAAATTACTGGAACTCTGATATTACTGAATGCTAAAATTACTGGTTCCCAAAACTGCTAGAACCTCAAAATTTCTGAATGCTAATATTATTGCTTCCTAAATGAACCCTAAGACTATTGCATCTTGCAGCATATTTATTGCACTGGGTCTGAGAATGAGGGGTACTCATTTTGCAGGGTAGTTGCTGTGAAACTTGCATGCTAATCCCCTATAGATTAATATAGATTTTTATTACTATTTTTTTTTTTTTCTTCAATTTTTTTTTTTTCCTCTCCAGGAGAGAATTATTTATAAAATGCTTTAGAATTGTTATAATGGGTTTTTATATAAATTTTTGTTTAAGGGGCTACAAATGGATATATGGACAGCATGCATGCTAGTGATTTTATTTTATGAACCAGTTGCTTGTAGCAGATAAAAAGCGCTCAGGGAATTTACTTCATGTCTGTTAAAAAAAAACAAAAAAAAACCTTGGAGAGAGTCGTGAGCGCTCAGGCTTTCAAACAGAGGATGACTGACAACATTGCACTAGGGAATAAACAAAAGCAGTCATGGAATGTAGAGTGTGCTGTAACTTGGTTCTAAATTGCAATATCTAGTATGTTGGATTTATGAATTTATTGTTGCAGATACTGACCTGTTTTCTTTTATTCCTTCTTGCAGGAGATGTCTTTATTTTGGTCTTCAGCCTGGACAACAGAGACTCTTTTGAGGAAGTCCAGCGTCTAAAGCAGCAGATCATTGAGACAAAATCCTGTCTAAAGAACAAGACCAAGGAAAATGTGGATGTCCCTCTTGTTATCTGTGGCAACAAAGGCGACAGGGACTTCTACAGGGAGGTGCAAGCTCATGAGATTGAGCAGTTAGTTGGTGTGGACAAGAATTGCTCCTACTTTGAGGTGTCTGCCAAGAAGAACTCAAAGTTGGATGAGATGTTCCGGGAGCTCTTCACCTTGGCCAAATTACCTAGTGAAATGAGCCCTGACCTTCACCGCAAGGTCTCTGTACAGTACTGTGAGATTTTACACAAGAAATCCTTAAAAGGAAAGAAAGTCAAAGAGAATGAAGACGCCTATGGTATTGTGGCCCCTTTTGCCCGGAGACCAAGCATTCACAGTGACTTGATGTATATCAGAGAAAAGGCTATCGGAGGTGGCCAGAGTAAGGATAAGGAGCGATGTGTCATAAGCTAGTCTCCAGTTTTAAATTGCCCAGAATAAAGGCGTTTATAAATATATACATAGAGAAACAGAAAACATCAGGGCGTCTTGACAAATCGAAGCCAAAGGGCATGTCCGAGAGGGGTAACAATTGCCCCCATGCCTTTTGATGGCTAGTCGGCCGCCAAGGCTACCGTGGACAGGAGAACCTAGCCTTGTAAAAGTTGATTTTGGACAGTGTGAGATCCGATCTGTCTAAAGTTCGTACGAAGTGAAGCTAGAGGAGTGTAGTGTATACCGACTTCACCAGAGGAAGTTGAATGATTGGAAGACACTTCGCTTTCTAAGGGACTAAAATCTTGACTGAACGATATGAGAGAAATGGCAACTGTGCCATTAAACAGTTTGAGCATTATAAAGTGACTTATTTACACCACATTGGAGTATTGTGACTGGATATGAACAAACTCACATGTTTTACATTGTGCTATTTTGAAGTGTTATTTTTCTATGTGAAAATAAAGCTTGAAAACTCTAACTTGTCTGTTCAGTGTTCTTTGTATCTTATGAATAATCTGCACTAAATCACACTCTGGGCTTGTCTGGCCGATTTTTAAAACCTGTTTAATTGCCGTCATGTCAACACAAGGGTGTGTTAAACTGACTGTGTCACTATTTAACCCTGTCCTGGGAATGAGGGTTTATTCACTATTACTGTGAAAATGTAACCAGGGATTGAAAATGGTCTGACTCATTATTGTGCTTTAAAATGTCCATTTAATTTTTTTTGAATGCTGCAGTGTCTCCAAGTGACAAGTTAGTGACTAAAAAAAATAAAAACAAAAAAACTTTAACCATCAGGCAGTTAAACTAGTCTGGTAACCTCTAGCCTTGCATTGCCTATTGTTTATCAAACTGTGCTACAATAACCGGCCATATCGATTGGTGACAGGTCAGGTATGGAATCATTTCCCACACCGGTGTTAAATTATGATCATTTCTCTGTAAGCGATGCCAAATAACCTGCAATATAGCAAGCTTTTTATTTTTCCTTGTCCCCATATGCATTAGACTAAAAAATGACGAGTGCAAGCGTGTGCTGGAACATATTACTGTCACCTAGCTCAATAGTACTCCTTTAACCCCTTAAGGACCAAACTTCTGGAATAAAAGGGAATCATGACATGTCACACATGTCATGTGTCCTTAAGGGGTTAAACAACCTCTTCAAGATAGGTCTGACCCTGCCTGACATAAACCCTATGCCCCAGAGGTTTGAATGAGCAGTAGATGCTGAAACATTAGTAACTAAATTTATGTCAAAACGAAGCTTTCATTAACTCTACAGCTGTAGAATGGGTGAGTCAATACTTACGTCCCTTAATTCTGTGTAATCTACTTTCCCTTTTCAAATTATGGTGTCATTTTCATGAATATGCAAGTTTAACACATTTGTGTTTTCTATTATGTCCTACAACACTTTATTTTCTTATCTATGGTACAACTTCCAAAGCAAGTCAAGTGGAACCGATGAGTCCAGCCATCTGTAGGCAGTCATGCACTGCCACCTACAGGACATACTGTGTAACCACAAAGGAGTGGTACAAGTCAATCACTGAGATTGTTTATTAAACTGCGGATTGACGGTCAAGTTACAAATATGAGAACCGAGTAGCAGACTTGGAATTATTTTGCAGTCTAACATCCAGTTCATTGCTCTAATTCTTAACTCATGCTTTCTGAGTCAGGGTAACAAATTATCAGAATGGGTCAGAATCACATATAGGCATTGGGTTTTAAAATTATTATTGGTACATCACCTGTTGCAATCTTAAAGGAAAACAGTCACAATAAAATGTTTAATATTATAATCATTTTATCTAGTTTTGAAAGGAAATTTATTTAGTTTTTAAATAAACTATCCATACCTTAATAAAAAATGGGATCCTTCGTTATCAGGGCTGATCCTGGGTGGGTGCCAAGGCAAAAGGGGGCTGCCTAAGGTCTTGCGCTTACTGGGGCCTAAGTCGCCTTAGGACACACTAATTGGCCAAGTCCTCAGTCCATGAGAGGACATTACACCAGGAGGAGGCCCAGCGGCTTGCCCGTATACGGACGGTTAGTGCCCCTCCACTCCGTGTGCCTAGGGGAGAGAGACACGCTCCTCTGGTCTGCAGTTCCGCCAGGTGCAGAGCTGCAGATCATGTGGTAGGGGTCTCACGAACTCTGCCAATCAGAGCATTGCCACAGGTTACCACGGCAATACTCTCTACCAGACATCTCTACCATATGGTCTGCAGGTTGGCACCCAGCGGAGCTGCAGACTGGATAGCAAGGCCACTGGACCACCAGGGAATCGATTACCAAATTTAAAAAAAAGAAAGAGGTATTTCAGTGTGGGGAGGCTGGTCACTGAAACACAGCCTCCCTGCATACTGTCATCTTTTAGATGGAGATATGAAGTAGTTTCCATAGGAACATGCATGCCTAGACGGGACATTTGTAAAGGTGAAGGGTTAGTAAAATGACCACACCCACCTGGAGAGGCAAAAAATATGTATTTTGTGCCCAGGTGCCTGTGACCCTAGGATCGGCCCTGTCAGCCAGTGTTTGAATTCTTGAGTAGTATATGTGGAACTGCACTCACTCCCACAAATCTGAGCTAGGGTGCTTGCTGAGTCGGAATCAAACACCAGATTTCCAAACATTAGTAAAGTAATAGAGGTCCAGGCACTTTATTAGGGACCACAGCAGCAACGTTTCGACCCCAAAAGGCTTGACAAAGACCTTTTGGGGTCGAAACGTTGCTGCTGTGGTTCCTAATAAAGTGCCTGTCTTGAACCAAGGAGTGCCTGGACCTCTATTACTTTACCCAAAGTGAATGTATATGACTGAAGGATCCTGTCATGTACTAAAGATAGGTATGCATTTTCTATTTTTTTTGTTTACATGTACCTCATTAAAAACATATTTCCTTTCAGAACCTAAAAAGATTATTATACTAAAAAAGTTCACCTTGTTTGGGATCATGGGAGTTGTAATTTGTAGACAGTCCAAGAATATTTTGTCATTCCCAAGGCTGGCTGAACGTCCTGGGTCAGGCATAGGCAACCTTCGACACTCCAGATGTTTTGGACTACACCTCCCATGATGCTTTGCCATCATTATGGGTGTAAAAGCATTATGGGGGATGTAGTCCACAACATCTGGAGTGCCGAAGGTTGCCTATCCGACCTGGGTAATCAAATGAAAACAAAAGGTGAGGGTGCCAGGGCTAGCAGCACTGCCCACATCACAGTGCCACCCAGCTGGCATGACACAGCCAGTTCCAGAAAACCCAACTGCTGCCTAAGCATAATGAGAGTAGCGGCCCCTTGCTTCTACAGAGCTGATATTGTTGAGAAAGACATGGTGTCGCCTCATGATTAGAAGCCCAGGATTTTGCACCTTTATACAATATTTTACCGTTAACATTTATTCATAAAAAGATTAACCCTTTGAAAGGGTTGCCCACATTTGGAGATAGGGTTTCTTTTTTTGTAGTTTGCTTGTGGGTGTAACTCCTCCAATTAAACATGTGCTTTTTACAGGGTGAAGGGAGGAATACAATACACACGTGGGTCTTAATATCCACCCTGGCGTTTGCCCTATTATTAATTTAAATATTAAACCAGCAGGATAACGAACGCCCACAACAACCTCAGGGCTCAATTAAAGTGCTTTTATTCCTGAAATCCCTGGGCTTGTCCCTCTTCTATTTTCTGTGTGGGTTTTAAACAATCCATCAGGAACAATACAGACATAAATAATCACTTTATAAACCTGCTTCAATGCAGCCACATACAGTGATCTTAAAACTTTTCAGGTAGCTCAGATTTAAAGTCCTGTATCACCATGGAAACATTAAAGGGCTACAATGGTTATGTGAAAGCTGTATTTTTACAGGGGCTTTACCGAATGGCCGATTAAGGGATTAATATATACTGTGTATGACATTACATGGAATGCCTAAACTGCTCAAAATCTAGAACCAGGCAAGAGGGAAGAAATTAAATATGAAGGGAAAAAATGGTTTTCCCAAGATCTATAGCTGTTGGTTTAATTTATTGTATTTCACACTTTGGGTATATGTTTCAAGCAACGTCTGTCTTAGAAGCAATTTTAAGGCTTTTTACAATTGAGTTTGCATTTTCTGTAAATTAGGAGACCCACAAATACCCTTTAACTGGGTAACCTCATCGTGACTGCTTGAATAAAGGGGTCACTGTAAGTTCTATAGCTATAGCTTATTGGATTGTAGCTGCATCAGTTTGCCCAAAGCCAGTGAATAGGTTTCATGAACTAAATACCGAATTGCAGGTTATTAAAACCAGAATGGCAAAATCGAGGGAGAAAATTGCAGATATTGAAACATTCCTTGATTCAGCTTCCCTATATTAGGCCCAATTTTGCGATTAGATAATTAGTGAATAAAAAGCCAGTCACATCTGCAGGAGCAGATTGCAGATTTTTATTGGGAGAGACAAGGTATAAATGGGGATAAACTCGTGTTGGAGCCCTTTCAGAAGCCAATTGCATTATTATAAAATGAATGGGTTAATCCAACCATCATAACCACTACAGCCATCTGAACATCCCGTTCCCAGCAAATGGAGCAAATAGTTTTCGAATAAAAGGCATGATATCTCGCTTCCGTAGAGCAGCAGAAGCCACATGGCGATTCTGCCGCTAATTGATTGGCTGTGAGCAGTCAGGTGACACATTCAGCCATTGAGTGAGTGTCTGTGCGTCGACATTTGCACAGAATTGACATCAGCCGGCCTATAACTCTCGTTCTGGGCTGGCTTACAACACAACAATGATGCTGCCGAAGGAGTTACACCAGCAGAGTTCAATGTGAAATGCTGGACATAAAGACTTCAGGCACCATGAGCACTTCAAATCACTGAGGTGGTTATGGTGTCTGGAGTAACCTATTAAAAAAAATTAATTAAAAAAAGATCTAAAACATACAACACATGTCTAACAATCACACACACAAAAATATTTCCAAACTAGCTTAAACAGATCTACAAAAATGGTAATCAAGTCTGAGGAGTGAATTTCTAATTTAAAGCCCCAGAATGCTATTATACAGTGAATATCTCCAATAAAAATACAGGGAGCTCTTTGTGCTGTCAAGGAGTTGTGCCAGTCATTAAATGCATACGTCGGGTACATCACCAAAATATGCTTCACTAGGATCAATTCTAAGAACTTTCAGCTAGCGTCTGCCTCTTATCAGCAAACCATCAAGCACTCAGCGGGAATGATGCAAGCTTTTAATACAATACAATCTGACTAATACAGAGCTCTACACAGTTTCCTTCTTAAAACGCAGAGCATTAGTCATCCCGGCACACCAACCACTGGGCTGGACGTGTAGCCAGAGAAGACACGGGTAACAATTAAATTCTTACTACACACCATTATTAGGACACGGTGCGATCTCTGCATGTCTTCTTCCAAGAACTCGCAGGTTTTGTTTTAAAAGATGCCAATTACAAAATCACCTGACAGCTGAGCAACCACTGCATATACGTCAAGATTCAATTAACATTCTAAAAGAGAGACACTTTGATTGCTAGTGGAATGTGGTGCAGATACCCATAGTAAGGGTTCATTGTAAGAGCAGGTTCCATCCCCTAGATTAGCAAAGGTCTACTTGGGACCCCAGATATTCCCCCAAAAAATGTTTTAATATAATGTTTACTTATCCATATATTTAAAAAATATGCATGTGTGAGGTGTGAAAAATCAAATATGATAATCTGTACCTCTTTATCCTGCAAATGGGGGGCCCCCCATTTTAGCTCCCTGGTAAAAGGAGAAATGAAACAAATCTTTCCATTTCTCTTATTCATTTGCAATGTTTGCCTTGGTTCAGGTTTGTGTGAACTGGATTATAATAGAATTTGCTAAATCTTAAATATAAATTTAAAATAAACACCAGAGCATCTCACAAGAAAAAATAAAATAAATAAAAATAGCAGAAGAAAGATGTAGCTCCATCAGCAGCTAGAGTGGTTGTGCACAATGGGTGAAGCCGCGCACCAGATGTTGCTAGACTACATCTCCCCCAGTTCTGTACTGCCCACAAGGAGGAATACAACACATTTTGAATAATTGCAGTCAGACACTTTCCAGCTTCTCACAAAAAGCTATCAATATTCTCTGTACTCGTTTAACAGAAAAAAAAAGTCTGTGCTCATTTGCATATAAAGCGGGGGTCTGTGCTCATTTGCATATAAAGCGGGGAACTCTGGGATAGTTGTAGAAACATGATTTCTTGTGTTTCCATGCCCAATGAGGATTTCGAAAAGTCCAACATAAAATATGTAGATGATACAAAACAGGATTTTTTTCTATTTATATGTTTAGGAGTTCCATTGTTGTTGGCCTCACCACAATCTTTTTGGTGCCCAGTTTAACAAAATAAAATGTTACAAGGATAAACTATCTCATCCCAAAATTTCTCTAGCATTCCATAACTCACCAAGGAGTGCACCAGAATATAAACTGAGAAAGATTTCATAAATTGTAGTTTTATGCTGGAAAAGTATCCAAGGACGCTATTTCTCCAAGAACACAGCCCAAGGCCCATTGAGACAATGGCATGCGAATCAGATTACGATGGAAGTAACAGTTAAGCTGCATTTCGTATACAGAAGATTCCCACCTTTGAATCACTGTTAACTGATATGACACACAATCCGCTATGACGCTACTGGTGACAAACTGCCAAGGTCATAATCATTCTGAATGACTACAAGTAAGCTTTTAGCATTACAACAAACAAACAAATTGCAATGAACACATCCCGTGAGGAAAAATACAACTTATATCAAGTAATCATAAAAACAAGTTTGTTCTAATACAAACCCCGGCTTGCCATAGTAAATCATAGTAAATCATAGTAAATGGGAATCCGATTCCCATACAAAATTTATAGCACAAAGATGGGTAAGAATGATCAACCTGTTTATGCTGGGAAATATGTCATCCCTACAAAAGCAGAGATTACATTTTAATATTTTTTTTAATGAATTTTAACCAGTTGTCAAATCTCCTATTGCAGTAACAGCTCTATCATTTGCCACCTTTAACGCTGAAAGGGGTGAAACCTGTTTAAGTTGTATAGATGTAATTATTTTAGCATAAATACATAGTATTTAAACCCTATTGTTTAATTTTAAAGTTTAATTTTCAGGATACCAGTGTGCTCCAAACATTTAACAAGAATGAAAAATAGGTTGGATACCAAAACATTTCTTATTGGTCAAAATAAAGATACAAAACATAAAACAAACACAATCCTATGGAAAAGGTCATTCGTAGTCATTCCCATTCTATAGAGCGTTCAGCACCGTGACACTGTCTTGCAGGTTTAAACGGATTACCAATCAATGGCAAGATGTCTTGTGTTTCAAAAACAGGTTATGCCGTTCGCCCACAGTGTCTCATTATTAAATATTATCTCAAGCTCAGCTGTAATTTATCTGTACCAGCTACCCCCAGTACTGGGGAACCATCCACAGGTTTTTCTGAGGCAACATCGATGACATCTTCCGAAGTTCTCCCAGTTGCTTTTTCAAAGTTTGAATGGGATTTCGGAGACAAGTGTTTAATCCACCATCTCTATGGAAGTCATATTACAAAAAGGACTGCACAGCTACAGGTTGTCTTTCGGTATTTCGAACATGCAGAGGCTCTTGTACTTTTGAAGAAGTTCATTCTTGGTCTGGACCTGTTGCCGCAGACTCTGCAGATGCTGTTGCTGTTGATCCGGATTCAGGTCGATACCAGGCATGCCATTGACCAGTTTTTTCATGGTTTGGAACTTGTTCTTGAGATCGTTAAGTTCCTGGTAAAGATCCTGGCTCTCTTTGTCTATACTACAAAGGGAAACAAAATGACAGATTACTCGGGGGACCAGATTTACAGACGGCTGTAAAGACACAGAGACACTATACAACGAAGAATCGAAATGCAGTGTTTGTGCATATGCCATAAACTATAATCAAACACTGGGCCGTTTTTTTTTCTTTTTGGAAAAGTTGTGAACAATTTACCGAGATGCTATTAGACACACATCTATTTTCAGGATCCCTGTGAAACCCAAACTCATGTTGTGTTTTGCAACTTTAAGTATGCCTGCATTAGAAGGTTATCCAGTAATTACAATTCAGAACTTTCCTGCTCACGATAATCTGGCTGCAAATGTTATCTTTAAAGAACAGGCAGAGAACCATTAATAAACATGCTAGGTTTTTCATACATAAACACAAATAGCAAGTTTACCAACATTTCCAGTGAATTTGACAGACTTCTGAACATTCTGTTTTTTTTTTTTTTTTTTTTTTTTTTAAAAGGTGCAACAGTCGCCTATGCAGTCTTAACAATCTGGTCTGTAAAATCCCACCCTACCAGGACATATCCTGTGTAACGCACACTTAGCAAAACTATAGAGAACTCATGGCCGCCCAGCTGTCCTGGATTGCATTTCCCACGGTGATCATTATGGGAGACTGTCTAAACAAAACATTAGCCAAGAATGGACCATGATGTTAAGATGACACAGATCGCAAATAGTTAAAATGAGCAATTTCTTAAAATCTGTTCTTTGCCATTTGATGAGCTATATCTAGGTACCTATTAAGTGGATTTGCTGCTAGGTTTAGTTTTCCATAGAGCACCTCTCGTTAGTAAACCTGAGCAGTGGAGATTAATCAGGAAATAGACTGTAACGAAAACAACCGTTATGACATTAAGCCTCACATAGCGACTAGAAACCAAGCGGCTAATCTAGCTCTTCCGATTTCAAAAACTTGGCAAATATTTGGAGATCTGCTTACAAACTTTTGCGAAGGAGGAAAACAGTCGACTCTGAGCAAATCCTTTCCCAGCAAAAACAAGGTATCAGTTTATTATGGCCATTAAGCTCCTGCGTGGAATGCCATCTCTGCAGCTTAACGGACTCGTGTTTGTGACTGTAATTATGTAAACTTGGTTGTTGTTGCGATTAAACTGTATCCAGTGCAGACAGAACACAAGATCCCAATGGAAATCTGCTGACAGATGGGAGACTATTGCTTTTCATATGCATTCTTCAGAGGCCTACGCAAAGGAGACTTGTTCAGGGCTTTACAATGCTCATATTTATTATATCCCTTATAAATATCATTTCAGTCACCTGCAAATGGTCAGCGAACAACGTGCTCCTGCATTAGGCACAGTCACTCTAGGACAGGCAGACATCAGCCAGAATGGTGAAAGGCCACACAGAAACTAGGGGTTAAAAGCCTCAAACCCTATTGACATTGTCAGGTTATGGCTCCCACCATGGTTGTTATTAAGCCGGTGCAAATGTTGACACAGATACTTCCAGGGACTTTTTGCCCCGACTGTTATCCATGCTCGTATTAACTTGGGTAGCAGTGCTCAAAATTTCTCGTTTATTTAATAGGACATGTTTACAGGGTTACGCCAACCATCATCACCACATCTGCTTTTAGAAGAGGTCATAGGATTCTGCTTGAAACGCTGCTATGTACAGAGATGACTGCACTTTTGTGCCAAGTATAGTTACATCCCCAGCAAACTGGCTTATTGTGAATTCTGTGCAAAAATGACATGTGTCGTCAGCATGCACTGACGTAATCAGCTTCTAACCTTGCAGGCAGTGCGGAGAGCTGGAAAGTGAAATTTCATTGTCCACCCCCTCCTTTACTTCAGCTCTCCCCATCTCCCTGCATTGCTGAATACTTAATTACATCCATCAGAGTGCAGCCAAAAAAAAAGAGTATTTGAGAGAATCAGGAGCAGGAAAAAATAAATAAATACAAAATTTGAAAGTCATGTGGGTGTTTTGATTGACTGCTCTGTCTTTTCAGCCAATCAGAATACCAGCAGAAGATAAATTCTGGTCAGTGACCATAAAATGCGCATTGTTATAAGCTAATGGCAGCCCCCTGTCTGCTACAAAACATATATATTCTGGAGCAAAAAAGCTAAAATAACGTTACAAAGAGCAGCCTTCAGGGAACGAGTATTTAGCAAACTACAAAGAAACGTCAAGCGTTTAGGATAGTTCATTGTCTACAGCTAGCTTTGAATGTAGTCACTGGTAATATTTTCGGGGCATTGAATTGAATGCTTTTCAATTGCAATCAATATTTCCAGTGCCCAGGTTAACCAACACTGGTTAATACCCAAATGAAAACTCTGTAACAATGACAACATCCTAAATTATATTCTGAATGTTAATGTCAAAGTCAAATTATGGCCTGTGACATTTTAATTCAGAGCATAGGTAGCTTTTTAAACATTACATGTCACAATCTGATGATGTCTATTTTGCGAGTCATCTAGATTGGTAAAATGCCAGATGTCATCTGATACAGTGCGGGCACATTCTATGGTCATTATACGAGTGCTGGTTTTATTCCACGTGGAAAAATTCCTAATGACAAATAACTATTGTTTTTGTAATATTACAAATGCTATATTCAAGTTTCATTTATTTAAAGAGGCTTGACTCTGCTCACAACTTCAGCGTAATAACTTTCTTAAAGAGAAACTATAATCTCAGGAAAGCAATGCTGTTTTCCTGGCACTGTAGCTCCCAATAGTGCCCCCCTCCTTCCCCATGGTGCATAAGGGGTAAAAACCCCTTATGTTGCTTACCTCGGTCCAGCACCGAGCCGATGTTCCTTGGTGCTGGCTCGGGTTTTGCCTTTGCTCCTCCGCCGAAGTCAGCCGGCGAGGGAGACTTAATGAGCATGCGCGGCAAATACCGCAATCACATTAGGAGTTCACCTATAGGAAAATGTTATACAATGGTTTCCTATGGGGATTCGGGTGACGCTGGATGTCCTCATGCATAGCGTGAGGATGTTCAGCTTCAAGTGACCAAAAGTCACCTAACGACCCAGAAGTCCCTCCATCAGCTCCACCACTCAGGACCCAGTCTCCACTCCTTCAAAAAATGGTTAAAAACCCACTTCTTTATAAAAGCGTATCAATTAAACTGTTAATAGCTCCTGACTGATTCCTCTTCTGCAACTGTCACTAGTCTAATACTATCCTTACCTTTTTGTGTCATTTTACCCCACTCCCTCTAGCATGTAAGCTCATTGAGCAGGGCCCTCAACCCCTCTGTTCCTGTGTGTCCAACTTGTCTGGTTACAGCTTCATGTCTAGTCGTCCACCCATTGTAAAGCGCTGCGGAATTTGATGGCGCTGTATAAATAGCATAATAATAATAGTGGCTGCCTGGTAGACAGCCACTAGAGGTGGAGGTAACCAATAAAGGTAATTATTGCAGTTAGTTGATAACTGCAATAATTACATTCGCTGGATTAAGGGACCTGGGAATATGCACCCAGACCACTTCAATGAGCTGAAGTGGTCTGGGTGCCAACAGATCAAATGTTCTTAATTTCCATATTTTGGTCTTTTTAATAAAACTATACTGACTTTACAAGCGTATACTAAAAAGGCAGAGATAAGGCATTCAATGCAAATAAATGTACCTTTCCCATGATGCTTTGGTGCAATTACTAAAAAGACCCACATGTTCATCAGCAACAAGCATCGCCTCTTGGTATTCAAATCAGAAAAAAAGAAAACAATTGAAATCTGCTCACACAAGCTTACAGTCTGAGCAGAGATGGGCAAAAGGTAATCAAATTATGCTTTACCAGATGCACTGCGGGCAATGCATCGTGGGATTTGCAGTTCCACAACAACGGAGAGTTTACCTTTCGGCCACACCGCTCTATAGAAAAAAAAAAGAGTAGATTTTTACATTACATTTATTTTCAGAAATTAGTGTATACAGCTCAAAAGATGGGAGACACATGGGGAAAGCAAGTTCCTTTGCATGAAAACTGCCCTGGCATATATACAAATAGATATCTATGACAAATATAGAGCTATATTGAAATAAAGAAGGAACATTTTTTTATTTATTTTTTTAAATCATACACAATAGTTTTGGATCAATAAAACCCTCAAAAAATGTAAATGTGGGGGCAGCCTAGAAATCAGGACACCGCTTAAGAGATGTATAAATATATACCGTATATGTTTTTCACCTCTTTAGTGTAACATAAACCTATTATACAATCTGCTATCACCGGAAACCTGAATGGATGAAAACCTACATACGTAAAGCTGTAATCAATAGTAAATACATCTTATCCTGTTGATAGAAGTGCACTTGAACTATAGATTTGCATGATTCACTGACAGAAGCGAATCAACACAGGAAAAATACAGCACGGTCTCTTCTAAGGCAAATTGCATTCCATGTTTAATTCAGGACACCAAGAGCATCACCAATCTAATGCACTGTAGTTCCTTACCAAATATGGGGCAATATGTGAAATATTGGCTTTTACTGTACTAGCAGTGGCACGTGAAGCCGACTCACTGCAGGGACCACCCGATAGTGTTCTTGAAGTGCACTTTTTGTGCTATATACTAAACAGTGAATTAAATGGACACCCCAGAATCTTACACAACCTCAATGCACTTGATAGGGTTTGACCTTATTAAGATGATGTTTTTTTTGCATGATCAAATGTCTCGTTATCAAATGTATGTACACAGCTTAGTCCCCAAAAGCATTCAGAGACCATCTTTCAATTCATAACCTGGCTGCAAACATTCAGAGATACTACAAACAGGTAGTGATATATATCTGTTTCCTAATGCAGGTTGTTCAGATCATTCAGTGCAGTCAGTGGCTGGGCTGTGTACATACATTCGATAAGGAAGTATTTTTTCTGGAATGAGCGGGTGTGGCTTAGGAGGCAGGATTATGGTGCAGCATTCTACAAAATATATTTTTTTTGTTTGTGGAAAAACTATAAACGATTTTAGCAACCAAAAATTACAGCATATTAATGAGGCCAAAATGCATTAAAATTGTATTGGTGTTTAGAGTGTCCCTTTATGGAGTATCTGCAATTAATTTATCAACCTCCATATTCCATCTAACCTACAAAATGTTTTTTGTTTACACACTAGGCATTTTGTCAGTAAACTGGGGTTGTTAAAAAATATGAAATCCGATTCAAGTAGGGCTTCTTCACGGTTACAAACACTTGCCTGTGCAACATGAGGTGAGAATAACAAACGGGTACTTTGTAGAATATGGGGGCTGTGATGCAGTGGTATGGTGCATTCTGGGTGAGAGATGCTTAAAGACTGTAAGCGGTCTAACAACTGAAACCAAAATAATAACGTTATTCATTCAGCAACGAATATCAGCCAATTAAACCAGAGTGGCAAAGCGGAGTCCAAAACAGCCAATTATGAAAGATTCCCCAACCTAGATAGTCACAGATTGGCTGCTATGGCCTGGATTTTGTCATTGAGAATTAATAGGTTAAAAATCACTAAAGTGAGAACTTTGAAACTAGCTGAACAGGTAAAATTCTCCAGGTCAGTTATGCATCGAGTTCGGCCACTTTGAGAATTCTCATTTTAGTAACTTACCTGGTCAGTTTTTAGCGAATAAAACAGACGCAGAAATGTGAATTACACCAGAAAGCAGAGAGATCTGACCTGTGAACCAGTCAATAAATACACATAGAGCAGGGTAGGAGTAATGCATTATCCTAGCACCGTCACTACTGGTAAATTCCTTTATTATTTTAATATATATGGACAGTAATCTTTCCAAGCTGGATTTAGGAACCCACTTATTCATACGGACACAGACACACGTATACAAGGTTTACAGTTGCAAGCTATAGGTATATAATGTACTCTCTCTTTTTCATATTGCAGAGGGTTTGAAATCTGGAAACCTCGTGCTCCTGATAAACTTGTTAAGTCGCCTCATTAATCCAGATTAAAGAGCAACAAACTGCTGAACCACACAGAAAGTAAATGGCCCTTAGCAGTGAGTGGGAGAAAGAGTGAGCTCGGAAACGTGTGACGGTTGTTTAGTGATTCAGGACACACAATCACGTAGGTAATTATACCTCTGATTTAGCCCTATATTGCGCAACCTCAGGCTCTATGTAAGTGTGAGACACAATTTAACCCTCATTGCTGGTTCAATAGGTGTCTGCCCGTGCCAGTTACTCCAGTGTGTGTTATGCAAAGTGCCCCATACTCAGTGTGTGGTGCCCGCTGCCACATGTTGGTGCACCATGTCTGCAGCCAGATGCCAGCTGTTCCAATGGTAATACTAGCTGTGTCAAGGAGTTTAGTTAAATGGTTACTGCCCCAGTTGGCATGTGTGCGCCACACCAGCTGCTCAGTGGGTGTTTGTGTGTGCCATATACTTCAAGCTCAGCGATCCTCCCACGGAATTACACAGGTGCTCTCATGAATAGTATGGTAAAACACAAATCTTTCATTTTTCCTGAGAAGGAATCACATAAACCCCAGTATACAGCCATAGTACTGTTGGCACAAATGGTGGTTTAAATACAATGCATCTAGATCTGTTTCACAAACATGAAACGTTACCAAGTCCCTGTTTAATGTCTTGGTAAAGTATCATGTTAATAAAATGCAGCAACCCCATACTTGTATTTCCATTGCCTTCTGTTTGGTGGAAAATTGTTTGCTTAGTCTGAGTGATGCCATGCTTGCTGCCCTGTTGGTGTTTGATAAACGCTGCTTAGTCACTGTGTGCCAAGCCAACTACCTTCCCAGTCCTGCAATGCTATAATGTAGTCAGTCTGTGTGTCATGTTTGGTGCCCAGTCAGTGGGTGATGCCATGTTTGGTGCCCTGTCCCTGAGTGATGCCATGTTTGGTGCCCAGGCAGTGGGTGATGCCATGTTTGGTGCCCAGGCAGTGGGTGATGCCATGTTTGGTGCCCAGTCAGTGGGTGATGCCATGTTTGGTGCCCAGGCAGTGGGTGATGCCATGTTTGGTGCCCTGTCCCTGGGTGATGCCATGTTTGGTGCCCAGTCAGTGGGTGATGCCATGTTTGGTGCCCAGTCAGTGGGTGATGCCATGTTTGGTGCCCAGTCAGTGGGTGATGCCATGTTTGGTGCCCAGTCAGTGGGTGATGCCATGTTTGGTGCCCAGGCAGTGGGTGATGCCATGTTTGGTGCCCAGGCAGTGGGTGATGCCATGTTTGGTGCCCTGTCCCTGGGTGATGCCATGTTTGGTGCCCAGGCAGTGGGTGATGCCATGTTTGGTGCCCAGGCAGTGGGTGATGCCATGTTTGGTGCCCTGTCCCTGGGTGATGCCATGTTTGGTGCCCTGTCCCTGGGTGATGCCATGTTTGGTGCCCAGGCAGTGGGTGATGCCATGTTTGGTGCCCAGGCAGTGGGTGATGCCATGTTTGGTGCCCTGTCCCTGGGTGATGCCATCCCAGATGCCCCCTTTCTCCTCCATATTTACCATTTAATGATGTCATGTACCAGGGGCAGCACTGTGTACTCTTCTTCCTCCTCTTCGGGCGCCTCGTCCTCCTCTTCCTCCTCCTCCGGTTCCTCGCTCGGTCTCGGGGGCCCCGCAGTAGCCATGTTTCCCAGTTTCTTCCCCGGGAACCGGAAGCCGTACGTCACACGTTCAGCGACACAGCGCGGGATAGAGGGCTCTCACGATGACGTAAAACCACCGCGACCGAGCCCTGCCCGATGTCACAGCGTGCGCCGCCTTTGCCAGCTGGAAATCACAAGGACCTCTCAAACTGTGCGGACCGCAACTCCTGTAACACTCAGCCACGTCAGCCTGGTTCGCACAGGAGATTGTGGGCTGCTGCCTCAGTATCAATATACAACATTTAATATTGTATACAACATTTAATATTAAATTAAGAAAGGTAGTGGTGGCCCTAAATTATAATAAGGGGGGGACCTATTGTCCTCCCCCCTGGCCCACACCCCTGAGCGGTGGGTGGGGGCCCTAAACTAGAATAAGGGGGGGACCTAATGTCCTCCCCCCTGGCCCTCACCCGTGAGTGGTGGGTGGGGGCCCTAAACAAGAATAAGGGGGGGACCTAGTGTCCTCCCCCCTGGCCCTCACCCGTGAGTGGTGGGTGGGGGCCCTAAACAAGAATAAGGGGGGGACCTAGTGTCCTCCCCCCTGGCCCCCACCCCTGAACGGCGGGTGCGGCCCTAAATTGGAATAGGGGGGGACCTAATGTCCTCCCCCTGGCCCCCACCCCTCAGCGGCGGGTGGGGGCCCTAAAAAATGTCCCCTCCCCCCCAGGTGACTAGGGGTCCCCAAACCCCTAGTCACCCATCCCCCCCAATAAAAATTATCCCCCTTCACCCTAAAAATAATGAAGGGGGACCTTTAACTAAGAACCTGTAAAAAAAAAAAATTAAAACTTTTCTTTCTTCTAAAATCTTCTTTTTTCAGCCCCAAAAAAGGGCAAATAAAAGTCCATAATAACCGACGCAATTATTTAAAAAAAAAACGAGCGAAAAAAATAAAAATCCATCTTCACCCATGGAGGGCTCCGCGCAGACTGAGCTCTGCAGGGCAGGGGAAGGCTTATAAAGCCTTGCCCCGCCCTGCAATTAGCTCAGAGCACTCTGATTGGTGGGTTTGAAATCCACCAATCAGAGTGCTCTGCGTCATTTTACACAGCGTGGGAAAGTTCTTTGGAATTTTCCCACGCTGTGTAATTTGACTCATAACTCTCTGATTGGTGGATTAAGTAACCAATCAGAGAGTTATGAGTCAAATTACACAGCGTGGGAAAATTCTAAAGAACTTACAATTTAGGGCCCCCACCCGCCGCTCAGGGGTGGGGGCCAGGGGGGAGGACATTTGGTCCCCGCCCCCCTTATTAGTATTTAGGGCCCCCACCCGCCGCTGAGGGGTGGGGGCCAGGGGGGAGGACACTAGGTCCCCCCCTTATTCTTGTTTAGGGCCCCCACCCACCGCTCAGGAGTGGGGGCCAGGGGGGAGGACACTAGGTCCCCCCCTTATTCTAGTTTAGGGCCCCCACCCGCCGCTCAGGGGTGGGGGCCAGGGGGGAGGACATTAGGTCCCCCCCCCTTATTAGTATTTAGGCCCCCACCTGCCGCTCAGGGGTGGGGGCCAGGGGGGGCACTATTTTTTTTTTAAACAGTGAGCAGTCACAGGCTGCTCACTGTTTACTAGACATGCCCCTACTCGCGGTATAGTGAGTAGGGTCAAAATTTACTAATACTAAGTAATTTTTACTTAGTATTAGTAAATTTGGCTGAAAGACCAATTTAGGTCTTTCAGCCTTTTGGTAGATAACTCCCTGATACCGTGGGAATTAGGGAGTTATCTACCAAGCGGCTGCAAGAGAAGTCCCGAGGTGCTGAAGTTCCGAAATGCCGAAGTTCCGAAGTGTCGAAGTTCCGAAGTTGTCGAAGTTCCGAAGTTGCCGAAGTTCCGAAGTTGCCGAAGTTCCGAAGTGCTGAAGTTCCGAAGTGTCGAAGTTCCGAAGTTGCCGAATTTCCGAAGTGTCGAATTGTGAAAATCCCGAATTTCGGAATGCCGAACCGAACCAAATTTATTTCCCATGCACATGCCTAATGTCAGATAATGAGAATTTGTAAGGCACAAGGCAAACGTGCAATCATTGTCAAACAGAAAATAAAGCAAATGAACTAAAACCAGTAACTGTAAAGTGAATACGGAAGAAAGTATTTTCATAAGGAATATGTATACCGGTACTTAATTAAATCAGTCTGTTTTTTTGCCCAGATCTCAGTACAAAGGCAATAGTGGCCTGGATTTAATAAGCTTTCCATATGATTCTAGATGTGTTGGAAAGTCTTTCCAAATGGTTTATCTACAGAAGTCACCATTAGAGTCTATGTGAATATTTTTAGTTTATGTGAATAATTTGGAACGTTTTTGGACAGAGACATCCCATCCTCTACTATTAGAAGCCTAAGTCGATGCAATCTGAGGCTTACTGTTTCAAGACCCACAGAGCAGTAGATGGGGTAGGCGCAGAGCTAAACGGCTCTGGATTGAAGACTTTGGGGTTAAACCGTTCGTGAATGGATTAACTGCTACAGGAAAGCCGGCACCAGAGACCTCCTAGCACCATAACAACTTAATTCTGATAAAGTTGCTACAGTACCCGGAGGTTTCCATTAAGCTGAAGGACGTCTCTTACTATCAAGCTTCGACCAATAAATAAGCAAGAGGGGAATACAATTTACCAGACAGATGTTTGGGGGCACAAAACCCCAAAACTATATTGTATATTTTATGCATAGGGCCCCCAACTGTTTTTAGACCCCCTGAGCTGCATGATCTACCAAAACTTGGTAAAATCTTTCTATATTTGTCTTCAAAAGAAAGAGTCCCTGAGATCACTCTTAATTGTATTATTTCTTATGTTGTCTATAAGAAATATTCTATCACGAATGTGTGCTTATATCCTGGGTGTCGTTCAGCTGACATTTGGCCAAATACAGCTGCCAGGCATACATGTACGTGGGGTCAGATGATGCATTTACAGTTTAAATTGCAAATACAATATTTCAGAGATTATTTGCTGAGGGCTGGATAGATCAACATTAGTATTTGGCATAATTTACTTGTTCAACTTTAACAGCTGATTTTAAACAAGTCTGATTCTACGACGTTAACCTGCTTATTTGTTGAGTGAGTTTAATTATAAGTAATGCAGACTGCTGGGTTTAATTAAAACACTGCAGCCCTGTAGAATGCATAATTTATACTAATATATATCTCAAAATTGATTTTCTCACCCCTACTGGGTTGTATGTTTATTCCTCATTCTCGGGTCCTCTACCAGAGACCTGGGAGTGTGAGGGTTTTGCACAGTATCTTTAGCTAGCACTGCACTCTTCTGGACACTGTAATATACCCCAACACGCAAGAATAGTCCAACTAGAGGCAAGAAAACAAGATACGTCTTACCGGGCCTTAGAATGGCCGGAATTGACGAGGACAGGAAAAGACAGAGTCAAGAACGAACCGAGGTCAAGGGAACAGAGAGACAGCGTAAACTAGAACTAGCCAAGGACTGGTACACAGGAGAGGAAACCGGCGAACAAGACAAAGCAGTGATAAAGAGAAAACAGAGTCAGGAACAAAGCCAAGGTGAAGCACGAAAAAACTACAACTGAACGATACAAGCACTAAAGGGAACTGAAACAGAAACCACGATAGGGCAGGGAGCTAAGGGAAAGGTGAGTATAAATACCTAATATCCACGCCCTCAAAACGTGAGAGTATGGGGAATGTGGAATGACATGGGCCAATGGGAGACATTTTTTGCTCCCACTGTCCCTTTAAATGCGCGGCGCGTTCCCAGTACCAGGCGCGTCATGTGGCCGCTTCTCGCGGTCAGTGCACGCCTCCCCTTCAGTTGCAGGACGGCGTGCAGCGGAGAAGGAGGACCTCGCCCCTGGAGAGGGTAAGTACCGCTACACAGTGATCTCGAACATTCCACCTGGAATCTGTTGAAGCCACTCTCCCATCTTGGGAGTCACAGCCCCGAGTGCTCCTATCACAACTGGGACTACTACAGCCTTAACTTTCCACATCCTTTGTAGCTCTTTCTAGCTCTTCTTTCAGTCCTTGGAATTTCTCCACCTTTTCATGTACCTTCTTCCTGATGTTGTAGTCTGCCACATCCACCATGACCGCAGTCTTCTGTTCCTTGTCTACTATCACGATGTCTGGTTGGTTGGCCAGCGCTTGTCTGTCTGGATCTTGATATATACATACATATACACACACAATATAATAATTACCAGAAACCAATCAGAACTTTTTTAATAGCACTATCTGTTGGTGGGGTGGGAGATTATTTTTTTTTTCCTTGTCACTCATAGAATGAAGAAGTTGTACATCCCCTGGTCATCGATTGTGCTAAGGAGTTTGGGACACCTTAGCCCATTTAAAAATGTAATATAACACTACACAGCATAGGCCGGGGTAGAGGAAGGGATATGGGCCCATTGCCTGTCTCCTACCTAAATCATTACCCTTCTGAAGAAAGAGGGGTGCAAAACAGGTGTATTTGAGAACATCTCTTTTATTTTTTTATTATGTGCCCATTAAAACACAACTATCTCTACAGACATTTTACAAGGTGAACCCAGTGTAATAATGCGAAGAAGATTTACTTTAAAGGGGCAACACAGTCACTATATTTAGGAGCTGCGTTAAGCATACCATCCCAATTTTTTGTCAGTTTTATTCAGCCTGCAGTGAATTCCACTTTAAAGATTTGCCAAATTACCAGAAAAATAATGTTGTCCTGTTTACCTCCAGCTTACATTACAAAATGCACTTTGCACACACAGGCTGATTTCTTGCTAAGCTACTATTAGAGAATGGTTTTCCTCGGGCTGGGTTTTGCCCAGGTGGTAACAATTGAATCCTGGTCTTCTCGGATAGGATTACAATAGCTCATTGTTAATACACTATATACTCTAAAGCATTTTGTTTTGACGTCACTGGATGATGTTATTGACAGCTTTGTTTGTTAAATGATTCAAATAAAGCAGTTACACTCATTATGCACTGTGTTTAATGGAGTTAATGGTAGGCTCATTAAATATCTGCAATTAATGTAATTAAAAAATATGCATATCTAGTTATTATGGGCTTCCAACAGCATCACTTAAACATGGAACCTTAAATGTACTTTGGCGTCCGTAGTTAAAACTAGCAGAAATATAAAGTCTTAGTTAGATGGCGTGACTAACTATTTTCAGTCAAATATGAAATGTCTGAGGTCAGAAGCCACAGGGAGGACAATAGTTGATATCTGATGGGATTTGTGTTCTGTTTGCTGTTGTGTACCGGTATTTGAGTTTATTCACCAAACACTGAGTTATTGTGAATTAAAAATCAAATTGTAAAATTAAGGCTGAAATAGCTGATTCGGATAACTTCACAGCTTGACTAGTTTGGTCTGCGTTTTGCAATACAGTTTTCTTTTCACTACAGTTTGTTGCGTAATAAATAAGCCTTTTTTAAACGGGAACTTCCATCTGGTATTTACAATCACCTATAACTTGTTAACCTTTTTTTTTTTTTCCATTACATTTTTTTTTCTTGCAAAATGATATTAAAGATTTAGTAAATGACATCATAACCCAGTGCAGACAACGCGACGTATGGATAAACATTGCAAATGTAGAGGAGATATAGAAACGCACAGTATGAAGGCGCAAAAGGCATTTAAATAAGCGCAGACTGCGACCGTTGCCGCGCATGCACCATTGGTCCCAAATCTCTGTGAGAAACATTGGACTGGGTAATGATGGATCGGCGTCTGCAATTTAATTAATTAAAACGGGGGGCTGTGGGGCTGAATCTAAAATAGCAAAGCAAACGATAAGCCACCTGCGTAAAGCAGTAGTGAGCAAGGAAAGTGTTCTGAAAAGTTGCATTAACTTGTTTCTATGCATTAAAAAATTACTACACATGGAGGCTGTAACAGGGCTCTAATAATCCTAGGCGGTAGGTTGCCATGGCAACTAGGAATTTTGGGCGGTTTCAGCTCGCTGACTTGCCCTGTTTGGGGTGGCTGTCGATAATGGACCGGGATCACCCCCGCCGGTCCTGGGGGGGGGGGGGGGGGGTAACGGGGCACCCGCATAGGGGGATGACTTCGCTTGCAGCGCTAGTTTAGTATTTTGGTCGCCGTCTCCGTCCGGCCTGTAGTAGGCCGCTCTTGCCTCGGCGGGGCTTGCAGTCTGTCAGTGAGCCGCCGACCACCGTGCCACATCTCAGGTGGGTCAGGCAGCCTGGACCTCGCTTGGTGCTGCCCCTGTCTCGGGCAATAGGGCTATAGGGCTGTGAAAAGGCCTTTTTTAACGAGAGTGTGGAGGAGCTCGTCCAAAACACGTCTATCCTCCATTGCGGTCAGGCCCCGCCCCTCCCAAAGTTCCATTTTTAATCATATTTTATGATTTACATTTATAGTAAAATATATAATATGATGAAAATAATGGTATCTTAAGAAAGATCATTTAATGGCAAGAAAAACGGTATATAATATGTGTGGGTGCAGTAAATGAGTAAGAGGAAAATTACAGCTAAACACAAACACCGCAGAAATGTAAAAACAGCCCTGGTCCTTAACGGTAAGAAAATTGAAAAATGGTCTGGTCACTAAGGGGTTAAACTGTAATGGTTCTAGTGCCTATACTGTCCCTTTAAGAATTGTATTTTTGTCCATAAAAAATAAAGCTTTGTTAGTTTACAAAATGCTAATTTGCAGAGCCCTGCTATAATACATGTAATATTTTAAACTTTTTAAAGCCGATGCAGTTACTATTAAAGGGGTCATTTTTGTTATTTTCACATCATGTCAGATGAATGGTTTTTTTTTTTAGAAAGAATGTTAAAATCTGTGCATTTAAGCTTCTAAACCTAATAATGCCTATGGCCCTCTTTGCCAATTTTCCAAGTTTTCTTCACCAGTTGTTGTCTTTTAACGTCATATGTTATCACAAACATGCATTCTCCCTAATTTTGTTCGCTCGAATATCGGCTGCTTCCATTAATTAGAAAAAAACCTTAATTCAGCTATAAGTGAAGTAACTGTGTTGTACAAGTTCCATGATTTACCATAACCGTGCATTGGAAAAGGGGCTGACTGATAAACATGTATATAATTACCACCATGTAACTCCATTTACATTACCCATTATCTCCCAGCATCTCAAATGTTACAATACGGACACTTTAATTTCAGGGTTGTGAGTGGGGGTGTGGCCAGGGGCGGGGCTGCTCTGAGAAATTTTAGGTGACTTACTAATAACAATTTATACAGCTAAAATGTAATTAGGAACTAGGACAATGTGTCTTATTTACACAGACTGGTTTCTAAATACATTTATTGCAGTTTAGACACATTACTGGGAGTATTATTGCTGTGGAGCTCTGTTATACACTCAGACACATTACTGGGAGTATTATTGCTGTGGAGCTCTGTTAAACACTCAGACACATTACTGGGAGTATTATTGCTGTGGGGCTCTGTTACACACTCAGACACATTACTGGGAGTATTATTATTGTGGAGCTCTGTTATACACTCAGACACATTACTAGGAGTATTATTGCTGTGGAGCTCTGTTATACACTCAGACACATTACTGGGAGTATTATTGCTGTGGAGCTCTGTTATACACTCAGACACATAACTGGGAGTATTATTGCTGTGGGGCTCTGTTATACACTCAGACACATTACTGGGAGTATTATTGCTGTGGAGCTCTGTGATACACTCAGACACATTACTGGGAGTATTATTGCTGTGGAGCTCTGTTATACACTCAGACACATTACTGGGAGTATTATTGCTGTGGAGCTCTGTTATACACTCAGACACATTACTGGGAGTATTATTGCTGTGGAGCTCTGTTATACACCGAGACACATTACTGGGAGTAGTATTGCTGTGGAGCTCTGTTATACACTCAGATACATTACTGGGAGTATTATTCCTGTGGAGCTCTGTTATACACTCAGACACATTACTGGGAGTATTATTCCTGTGGAGCTCTGTTATACACTCAAACACATTACTGGGAGTATTATTGCTGTGGAGCTCTGTTATACACTCAGACACATTACTGGGAGTATTATTGCTGTGGGGCTCTGTTATACACTCAGACACATTACTGGGAGTATTATTGCTGTGCAGCTCTGTTATACACTCAGACACATTACTGGGAGTATTATTGCTGTGGAGCTCTGTTATACACTCAGACACATTACTGGGAGTATTATTGCTGTGGAGCTCTGTTATACATTCAGACACATTACTCAGAGTATTATTCCTGTGGAGCTCTGTTATACACTCAGACACATTACTGGGAGTATTATTGCTGTGGAGCTCTGTTATACACTCAGACACATTACTGGGAGTATTATTGCTGTGGAGCTCTGTTATACATTCAGACACATTACTCAGAGTATTATTCCCGAGGAGCTCTGTTATACACTCAGACACATTACTGGGAGTATTATTGCTGTGGAGCTCTGTTATACACTCAGACACATTACTGGGAGTATTATCGCTGTGGAGCTCTGTTATACACACAGACACATTACTGGGAGTATTATTGCTGTGGAGCTCTGTTATACACTCAGACACATTACTGGGAGTATTATTGCTGTGGAGCTGTTATACACTCAGACACATTACTGGGAGTATTATTGCTGTGACACACCAACAATTTGGAGCTCATAAAAAAGGGACATTAGGATAGAAAAGAGGGACAGAGGGGTGTGGGCCCACAAGAGGGACTGTCCCTCTTAATTAGGGACAGTTGGGAGGTATGCATCATCTAACTTATTTTATTTCTCTTTCTGTTGGGTATAGCGAGAAGCAAATGAGCTGTAAAATCTTCCTTTATGAATTTGATACAACGGGGATATCATCTAGAAATATCTGCTGTGCTCACTTATCAGAACATGCGCGCAAGGGACTTGGCTACCAAACAGTTATGTCAGCACAATAGGCGTGCACACTGAGCTGATAGGTCCTTGCCCAGCAAACTGCTATAGGCTAGTAGTGCCTCCATATAATGTGTTATGAGGGTTTTCTCTGATGTCCCAAGAAGTATGTCACCAGCAAAATCACCCAGAAAGGTGAAACGGAATTCCCATATAAGGACTAACCCAAAAGATATGGGACACTTGGAAGGTATACCTAGGTACTCATGCGAAAGAAAAACAACAACATGAAGTCTTGAACCTACAGGTGTGTATAATATCCCACCAAAATTTAGCATATTTTATTTATATGCATTAAAAAGTATGCATTTTTGGACATTTTTACTCTTATAATCAGACAAAGAGGAGCATTAAATTTAAACTAGGTGTTTAGGCCTCCTAGGAAGCGCCTCTAGTGGCTGACTGAATACTATAGTGTCCCTTTAAGTTTTATAATCAGTTGTTTAATTTGCCTGTTGAATTTATCTTGTAATTCCTGTTCTCAGACATGATAAGCATGCATTCTATCCAAGGAGTACTGAATGTACGTTTTTACGTTCCCTGTAATTATCATTCACTACAAGAGGATATTGTTGCTTGTGGCTGAGCCCTGTTTGATCGCCTCCCCTTCTCTCTGATTTTCTTGTGTAACACTAAGTACAGGAAGTTTATTTGTACAGAAGGTATAATTCCACCCATGCAATCTTCATCTATTTGTTTTAGACAATTTCCATCCAAATTATAACCTTTTTACATTTTCTGGCTATGTAGATTTGACGTGTAATGAATTTCACAAACTGGAAAGTGAAATGGCCAGAACTGCATTCATAAACTGAGATTATTTTTTTTTCTCTCTCTTAAAGGGACAATACAAGCACCATAAAGCCATATGTTTGTTCTGTGGTTAATAGGGCAACAATGTCTACGTGTGTGTCTCTGTACTCTGAATCTTTTAAATAAAGTAATCCACAAAAACGCACTGCTGCTGTAAGCTCACTCGCTTAGTTAAATATATAAATATAGGAGAGGGATGGCTCCCACTTACCATACAAATACTTGTATATTCAGAGAGCAGGGTATTATGGGATTTGTATGTCAGCGGTTGGGAATGCCTGGGAATGTACAGCAAATGTTGGATCCTCAACTGCGAAAAAAAAATAAATGATGTATTGATTGATTTTGTAAATATTCTCATAATGCATTATTATATAACACTGTATAACGAATAGAGCAGCAGCGGTCTGGGGTATCTGCAATAATGTCGTTTTCCTGGGTTGGTTCGTTATTAAGCTGCAAGTATTTTTCCATTAACAACGTGATTAATGCCAGCTATTGACCCATTTTTTAAAGAAGGAAGTAACACACACCTATTGCTTGCAGAACATTCCAAACATTAAATGTACTTCGAGAAACAATGCAATATATAGGCAGCTTCAATTCCTTGAAGCGAACACAAACTTCATATAATTCCATAAAACATTAACTCCAAACACCATAATCACTACCAGAGGTGCGCCACCTGTGAAATGAGTGCGAAGCACCCACAAAAGTAAGGGGCAACCGCATTTGGAGTTTCAGCAGGACCGGATACCTGCACTGTGCCAGATGTAAAAATGAGGCCATTCTTTGCTGTTTTGGCATACCCCTTCCCCCCACATTGACCTCCCGTGAATCAGGACATCGGTGGGGGGGATCAAAGGGACAAGAACCGTGTCACTGATGCCAGGAACGGGAATTGTCACGGTTGCCATCCGAAGAACTGGCAGGTCAGCCTGGCATGAATGCATATAAGACAGCCTGACAATCACGCAGGCCAGCCCACCATAGACCATGCCGGGTGCGCTATTTAAACTCTGTCTGCATGGTCCTAGTACCCTTAGCATAGCGCAAGCGCATATAATGATGCACTCGCTCTACACTTTTTGGCGACAGTGCTCTGGTGTTCTCAAAATCGGGACACCAAGGAACAAAGCCAGGGGAGGACGCTGAAACTGGGACTGTACAGACGAAATTGGCGAAGGGTCGTGTGTTCTTAGCCAAGGGGATCAAGTGATCACAAAAGGTGGGATAATGGTGAAAAAACATGAAAAGAATGGCAGACAGTAAATACAATATGCAAACAGGTAAAAGAGACCCAAAAAGGCTGCAAGATGCACAAAGGATGTGTAAAAGAGGTGAAGGGGTTAATAGACAGACAGGTGAAGATGAATTTTGGGGGGCGGCAAAATGTTTCTTCTGTGTAGACAAAAATCCTTGCACTGGCCCTGTGCCTCAGCTTTCCTGAGCAATATAGAGGGATGAGGTCAGTTTACGATACGAAATCTCGATCCTGTTTCCTTTTTTCAAAAATCCTACTTACTTTTCTATGAAGTAAAAAAAACAAAACTCAACAAATACTTACAAAACACTGTTATGCTAATTTTAATAAGAATGTACTAGATAATAACACAGTACTTTGCACTTGAATAACATCCATAGAACTAAAATATTAAATGGGGATTATTTTTAGATTGATGACCAGCTGCAAGGATGCAAATATTATATTTAATATTTAATTGGCCCCATAGCTGCACTGATGAAGCTCTGTTGACAATCTTGGGTCACATATTGTACTGATCACCAATACCAATGTTTTGCGCAGGCATCTCAGAACAATTTTCTTGAACATAATGTACTGGAAAAAATGACAATAAACAACCTCTTCTAATTACTCTAATTCTGGATTTAATTTTTCGTCTGTGAATTTACGCAGCAGCCTTTATTTTATATCTGTCTCTTTGTGCGCTATAAAAGAAAATGCTCTACGATTGTTATTATGTCTCTGCAATGGTATCCTTCTTCACCTCGTTAAGCCAGACCCAGAGTCTTTTTATTTAATTTGTAACTATATATAGTTCATTGATTTCGTCTTGCGGGCATTAAATCCACTCAATCTAGTCTATCTTCTATCTTTCACGTCACTCTTTTTTGTTTTGAATTTTTCGCTGTTACAGTTATATAGGTCACATTTTCATGTTTATAGGTGCATACCAAATAAAATTAAGAATTGTGATAGATTATTGAAACGTTTGGCTGTTATTAGATCTATTTGCTGATAGACAAAAATAAATAGGTATTGAAAGGATTCAACACAAGAGCTTTCAATAAAGTGGCAGTCCAAGTACCATAACCACTGGAGCTTTGTGTAGTGGTTATGGCGCAAAGAGGCTATAGGCATCTCCCATAGGTTTCTGCCGGCGCTGGCCCAGCCCCTTTGGTGACATCAAAATTGCTTAAAGGGAAAGCAAAGCATTGGATTGGCTAAAATCGGCATGGGGGGAGGGGGCAAACGCCATTTTGGCCAATCAGCACCTCCTCATAGAGATGTATTGAATCAATGCATCTCTATGAGGAAAATTCAGCGTCTCCATGCAGAGCGTGGGGACGCTGAACGGCAGGGCTGTTTACTGAGCAGCCCTGAGCCAGGAAGCCCCTCCAGTGGCCATCTGAGCAGTGGCCACTCGGAGGTGTAAAATGCCTGAAGGGAGCTATTATACTCACCAGAACAACTACATTAAGCTATATACTGTACAATAAGCTGTATACTGTACAATAAGCTGTATTATACATTAAGCTGTATACTGTACAATAAGCTGTATTATACATTAAGCTATATACTGTACAATAACCTGTATTATACATTAAGCTGTATACTGTACAATAAGCTGTATTATACATTAAGCTGTATACTGTACAATAAGCTGTATTATACATTAAGCTGTATACTGTACAATAAGCTGTATTATACATTAAGTTATAGTTGTTCTGGTGACTATAGTGTCCCTTTAAAGTTTTCTGTTTAATACACTTTCTGGGGACAAAAGATGGACACAAGGGCACAAATTCGCAACGGCAGACAGAAGCCTGACATAGGGACTGTCCTCCCGAAATCGATACAATTGGAAGGTCTTGTTAACATAATATACAGCATGTGTATACCTCGGTCATGTGAACACTGAACAAATATATATTAAACAGCTACAAACTTTGGAACAACTGAAAATTTAGATGCAAATGAAGCAGCCAAACACTCGATGTTAAATGACAGAATAAATAGAAAAGATTTGATTTATTTATCTGAAATTTCAGTATATAAGGAAACAGCCTAATTGTGTTGGGCGAAAACTACTGTTTCTCTTCTGCTCAAAATCTGAGTCCCTCTTTTGTGGGTATTCAGAGATAGTCAGATCTGGGTCAGGGTGACAAAGAGAGACAGAGGATTAGACTGGGCACACCTGTGTCTGCTAATTGAAACTCCAACTGAGAAATATGAATTGGAGACAAGCATTTTAATAGTTTGCATTGTGCTATCCACAAATATCACAGGCAGAGCAGTTTTACTTTCGGTCTTTATTTTTCTGCGTTAGATCTCATCCTGAATAAAGAAAGTAGGTTAATGGGATAAATTGGTCACGGTTTAATGTTATACTAATTAATTGAAAATTAACACCTAAATCCAGCCAGAGCAGGGGGGAAAACAAAAAAAAAAAGATATTTAGTCGCAAATATAAGTACAGGTTATTTGCTAAACTCCAAATTGTAATGAGTTAAAAGTCGAAAAACACCATTTCATCAAATATAGCTGTTTTGGAGAAATTCTTCATTTTAGCTATTGTCTCCAACTGGCTATTTTTTTCCTAAACTTTGCCATTCAGATTTTAATTCCCTACATTTGGAGTATACGGAATAACTCCATGAGTTATCGCAGTGAATTGACAACTGTGTTGGAAACTGTAGGTTAAACAGCCAGGTTTAGAAACGCTCCAGGTTGGCCAAGCTGGGGTGGAGATATTGCAAATTCAAGCTTTTTCTTATTTTCGAAATATCTCCTTCAGATCGGGGCAAATTCAGCAAAATATATCATTCGGTAGATCTGAAGGTAATTCAGAAGATAAATTATGACGTTTGCTCACTATAAATATAATCCCATAAAATTTACCAAATGGACGCTGAATTGATCTGGTTGAATTCACATTACGCCATGGAGGGCAATGTGAGGGTTAATGGAAGAGTGGGTGGCATTTATTTGTTTAATATTTTTTAGTGGCCTGCTGGCTAGTGGCTACTGGTTATAGGTGAATGGAAATCTCAGAAAATGTCTCCAAGTGAGCCGGTTTGGACACAATTGGCAAATATTTAGAATTTTATATTTTATAAGTATAATTTCTCTCTTTTTTTTTTTTTTAAAGCAGGTATTGATATGCTCCAAATTGGACAAGCACACATCTCCGGATTTTTTTTTTATATATATATTGTCATTCAAGAAAATAAATGGGTGATCGCAGATTTAAAAAAAAAAATATTATAGGGTTATTTACTAAAGTGAGAATTCAAAGTGAATTTCAAACTTGAGGCCAGAGTAGCCAAACTTGAAACACCGCGTATTCAGCAATGTTGGCCTTAATTTTAAAATTCCCTTTGAATTCTAACTTTGGTGAATAACTCTGTTAGTGAGAGACTTTGTAATGGTGGTTATTTAATCAATATAGTGAAAATCTAAGTCTATATAATATTACAACATATTAAATAAGTAAATTCCATTTGGAATACAATAGAAATCAGAAAAAATATTTTTGGATGAAGTAAGCGTAAAATTATCTTTAATTATATATAAAAACTCTGCTTCTGGTAATTCATTGTATAAACTATGAACAAAACCCCAGGTCCTCCTGGCACAAACCATTACATTTAAAGCTTAGATTCTCCCGTTACACAAAGAGACGTGACTGCTACCGAAATTAAGCAGGATAGTCATGCAGATAAAATATTATTAAGGCAGCAGTTATCCAACAATGCAAAACAAGGAAGACTGACAGAATAATTATGGTTAGAGAGTTGCAACTCAAGTGACCTGTTTAGTCTGTATATTGTGGTACTCTACCACAACCACTACATTATCAGTGGTTATGGTGCATGCGTCTTTGTGTAGCGTCACCCACGTTTTTCTCAAATCCATTTAAAGAGGTTTAAAAAGACGGATGTCTCTCGTCATCCAAAGTCCGAACTGTCTGCTGCCACACACATTATGCATATCTCTGTATTAACGGAGTAAGCGACAGCAGAGGGGCTACGCATTAGGTGCTGCAAGAGTCACTCACAATGTTCCTTTAAAAACACTCACAAACTGCAGGCCTGTTAACGTCTCACACCCCATAACCCAGCTATAGAAACATAGAATGTGACGGCAGTTAAGAACCATTCGGCCCATCTAGTCTGCCCAATTTTCTAAACACTTTCATTAGTCCCTGGCCTTATCTTATAGTTAGGATAGCCTTATGCCTATCCCACGCATGCTTAAACTCCTTCACTGTGTTAACCTCTACCACTTCAGCTGGAAGGCTATTCCATGCATCCACTACCCTCTCAGTAAAGTAATACTTCCTGATATTATTTTTAAACCTTTGCCCCTCTAATTTAAGACTATGTCCTCTTGTTGCGGTAGTTCAGTTACATATTCTGTTTTTTTTTTATAAATGTAGAAAAGGTTAATGTACATTAAGAAGGCCGTTTTTCCCCTTAAGTGTTTTATTGATATTAGTGCATGTTTTTGTGTTACTCTTTGTTGTATTCAAGCTGTGTGTTCCTCTTGCTGTTGCCACGGTGACCACCTCTTTGCTCCCTCTCATTAGCGGCCACATGGACGGTGTACTGGCAGGGAAATTAAGATGCTTTGTCGCTGGAATGAACCAGTTCTAACGGGTGGACAGAGGGAGATCATTTGTTGAGGATAATTGCAATTTATAATAAATCTGTTCCTGTGACAGGGTCCAGATTTTTGTGGTTATTTTCTGCTAACGAGAGGGAAAGGAAAAAAGTAAACTTTAAACTGAAAAATAACTAAATGATTCAAGCAAGCTCTGTTTGTCTGTTCATTTTGGGTGTGATTAAGGCACATTGATGATAAAACACACTGCGTGCGTGGGGGTTCTAGAATGCTGATGATGCTGATAGTAATGGGAGTTGAACTCCCTAAATCCAAGCTCTACTGCTAATGTCTTACTAAAATGGTGGCTCCGAAACTGCCATTTTGTCCATGGTGTGTATAGTGCACGATTTCAAAAGCTGAACTTGAAAACAACATTAAAAAAGCAAAGTAAACTATTTTCACCTATGCTGACTATTTTATTTTGTAAGCCTCTACAGCAGGGGTGGCCAAAAGGTAGATCCCCAGATGTCTTAAAAGTTCAGCTGCCCACTCTTCGATATATACAATTAAAACAATACTACACCACACTCACACATAGAGAACGCTTACATAGGGAACTGACATGGTTCGAGAGACTGTGTGAACGGGGAACCACACTGGACCATGCGGTCTCTGCGCTATACCAACAATTAATAATAAATAACCAAACAAACAATAACACCTTCCGGAGGCAGTGGGAAGAATCCCTAGGTAAGACATCATTCACTACACCACAATGGGACAAGGCCCTGATATGGCAACTTAAAAGCTCCATGAGCCCCTACTATCAGGAGGTGAACTATAAGCTGTTAGCCCTATGGTACAGAACCGTGACAGTAATACACCGGATCTTCCCGGCGGTGCCTCCAACGTGCTGGAGATGCTGGGAGGAGAGAGGCACGCCACTACATATATGGTGGGAATGCCGCAACATACTCCCATACTGGGAAATGGTGAAAACAGAAGCGAATCTGGTGTTGGGGGATATCCCAGACTGGTCCGCAGAACTCGCCCTACTCCATATCTCCCAGCACACGATTTCGAGCTATAAATAAAATCAATCCTCCGACACCTCTTGAATGCGGCTAAAGCGTCCATAACAGCCCACTGGAAAACAACCAGCGTCCCAACGAAAAAAGAATGGGTCCGGCGGGTGGAGGACATCCAGAGCGCGGAGGAACTCCATGCCTCCCTAACGGGCAGAGAAACTAAACACGTGGAAACATGGCAGCCGTGGTTTGTATATTTCACCCGATACTCTCAGGACGAGGGCAACCACAGAACCGGAGGAGACATGCGTACGGACCCGGGCCCCTCTTAGCGCGGACCTCTCATTAACAACTCCTGCCTACCTCTCCACACTTATCCCTCCCCCCCCATTCCAACCATAAAACCAGAAGCATAGAGGGCACACTACCACAGAAAACAGATAACACACTCTCAGCACTCACCCACCACAACACTCGCAAGATTAAAATGACATCCACATACTCAACAGAATCATCGGAACACCACAAGCCACGCAGCACACACAGCCGTAAACCTTGAACCCTCGGAAGAAGATGAGGCAATAGTCATACATGGGGACACAACACCCCTGATCATACTTAACACTAACCACATACCTATACATCCCACATAAAATGAAGATGACAACCCTACCCCTATCAGAGCACACGGACGGGCACACCCAACAAGACAGAATGGGATTGTACACTAATGGGGCTGACATAGCTCCAACTCTACTTACGGTAGGCTACAGGTCTAAAACATGAGTAAACACGCAAGAATAGCCCAGTGGAAAGGTGGCAGACAATATGATAACAAATAGAGGGGAATGAGGCTACCGGAAAAGGTAAAAGTTGACCCCGCGGGCTAAAAACCTCGGGAAGATAGACCAGCTCCGGGACCCCAGCTACACCCAAGAACCGCATGATAACGCATGTCAAATGAACGAAATGCTCATGTTATTGATATGACGGAGACCTGCGTGTCCCACCTGACGCACCTTCATGCTATTTGTATCTACAGTCAAAATCTTCAATAAAAACAGATTTACAAAAAAAAAAGTACAGCTGCCATGATGCCTTGTTATTCCAAAGGCATGCAAAGCATCATGAGAGTTGTGGTTCTCATCTGAGGTTCTACCTATTGGGCGCCCCTGCTGTAGAGACTTACAGAATAAAATAGTGGTCATGGTGTTTGTATAAACCCCTGAATATGGTGCTATATTCACCAAACAGCAAGTTGTGGTGAGCTGACAGCTGCCTTCATGTTAAAACAGATGAGTTTGACATTTTATTTTTCATTTTGGCCGATTTGACCTTTAATTCGCAATTATCTTGACATATTCTAAAGGTTGTTTAAGTTCAGTTTCCCTCTCTGATAAAGCAGGACACGACTTGGAGATAAATCATTTTTAATGGCTTTCCATAATCAAAATATATCAAAATATTTTGGGATTTTGACGGCCAAAATGTATGATATGTTTTATAACCAAGGTCAGCTTGCACAATGCAACTATTTTTTTTTATTTTTTATTTTTGGCATCTTTTGTATCGACAGCGTAAAAAATGGGCTTCAAGGTTGAAGTTTATGGACTTTGGTCATTTTTTCAACCTAGATGGCTGTGTAACTTTGTGACGCTGGAGTTTTTGAGATACACATTTGGCTGCAGCCAATACTGTAACCAAAGATTATATACATAATAAAATACGGGTGCCGGCCAATTACGCTCAGTAGCTTGTAAAGAATTTTAAATAAGAGACATCTTTGAGATCCATGCAGATTGTAATATAAAAGACAATTATGTGACGAAGATATAATACCGTCAACAGCAAAAAAATTAAGATTGGTTTGAATGAATCTTTTTGTTTTATTGTGAATACAGTCAGCAAATATCACATTCTATTCCTATTATGAAATGAATGAAAATAATATTACGTAAGGAGTGTTATCATAAAATACTCGAATAGTAACATACAATAGACTGTTGCAGGTGCACATGGTTATCCTTGGGCTATAAAATATTTTGTTTTGTCTTAATGCCTAACGTTACGTCACCACTAGAATTTGCTGTAGTGGTTATGATGTCAGCAGACCCCTGATACTGTCCTGTATTTTTCCATAAACCTCAGAGCAATGTGCGGTGTGTACATCACAGAGCTCCAAGCCATAAAAGTCCCAGCGGTGTGTATATCACAGAGCTCCAAACCATAAAACTCCCAGCAATGTGCAGTGTGTATATCACAGAGCTCCAAGCCATAAAAGTCCCAGCGGTGTGTATATCACAGAGCTCCAAACCATAAAACTCCCAGCAATGTGCAGTGTGTATATCACAGAGCTCCAAACCATAAAACTCCCAGCAATGTGCGGTGTGTATATCACAGAGCTCCAAACCATAAAACTCCCAGCAATGTGCGGTGTGTATATCACAGAGCTCCAAACCATAAAACTCCCAGCAATGTGCGGTATGTATATCACAGAGCTCCAAACCATAAAACTCCCAGCAATGTGCGGTGTGTATATCACAGAGCTCCAAACCATAAAACTCCCAGCAATGTGCGGTGTGTATATCACAGAGCTCCAAACCATAAAACGCCAAGCAATGTGCGGTGTGTATAATCAGAGAGCTCCAAACCATAAAACTCCCAGAAATGTGCAGTGTGTATATCACAGAGCTCCAAACCATAAAACTCCCAGCAATGTGCGGTGTGTATATCACAGAGCTCCAAACCATAAAACTCCCAGCAATGTGCGGTGTGTATATCACAGAGCTCCAAACCATAAAACTCCCAGCAATGTGCAGTGTGTATATCACAGAGCTCCAAACCATAAAACTCCCAGCAATGTGTGGTGTGTATATCAGAGCTCCAAACCATAAAACTCCCAGCAATGTGCGGTGTGTACATAACAGAGCTCCAAACCATAAAACTCCCAGCAATTTGCGGTGTGTATGAGCCTGTCACTAGCTCATAGTACTATGCAGTATGTATATCACAAAGCTCCAGAACAATAAAACTTACAGTACTATGCAGTATGTATCACAGAGCTCCACAGCAATAAAACTCAATTATGTGATGTAGACTTGTGCATTCAGTTTCAAACAAATCGCAATTTGTCCGATGTTTTGTGTGGAATGTATATCACAGAGCTTCACAACAATGAAACTCACAGTCATGTACAGTGTGCACATAAGAGAGCTCCACAGCAATGAAGCAGTGTGTATGAATGTTTCACAGAGCTCCACAGCAATAAAACGCACAGTAATGTGTTGTGTGTATGAATGTTTCACAGAGCTCCACAGAAATAAAACACACAGTAATGTGTTGTGTGTATGAATGTTTCACAGAGCTCCACAGCAATAAAACTGCAATATCTGGAACCCTCTGCTGCTGTACAGCACATTCCGATACCAGGGTAGATTTGGTCATTTCTCCCATATCTCGCTGTAAGCCAAGGTCGTTTTCCTGAGCTAATTACATGTTAGGAAATGTGATGTGTGAAGTTTACACAAACCGGGAACACTAAACCGGCTGCTTATCTCGTTCAGTGGGAGTAGAACGGGAACCATATCAATACAAAAGAAATACAAAATCACAAAATGTGTCTTTCTTATCTTTAACCCATTGGCTGCCAAGAGTGCCATGCAAGACGCGGAATGCATTGCTGGAAAGGTATTGCGTTAAGATTGCAACAATGAAACGCTGAGCGCCACAAATATGAAATTCAATGGAAGACTTCGCACTGCTGCGGCATTACACTGCTGATCTGCCAATGGCGTCATTTAAATCACAACGCTTTTCACTTCAGTTGCTGTGTGTAGCAAGTACACTCATCACTCTCAGCCAAAAAGCCAAGACGGGAATTATGGTAGCTGCAGTCTAGCACATCTGGAGTTAGGATTTGTTTAGGGGGCGTATCAACGTCCAGGGCACCAAAGAATTAAAATACCAAAGTCACCAGTTTGAAAAGCGTCTCTCTCATATAATATACATTATGCTTTAACAGCAAAAGATTTCAAGGACAACGGTCAGCTCAAAACATTTATAATAATCCTTTCATTGAGATTTAAAAGGAAAAAGTTTTTTTTTTTTTTAAATGAAGTCCATGTAAAAAATAAAATGAGAAAAAGTCATCCCTATCTTTAGTATATAACAGAATGCAATAACCGTATACCTGGGGCAAACAGTGTTTGAATTTGAAAAGCTCTATAGTCTTCCCGGCTTCCCGGCTTACCTGAATCCAGCGCCGATGTCCCCCGCCGGTGCGCGCATTAGACCTCCCTATAGGAAAGCATTATTCAACTACGACATAGGAAACAGAGAACTTTTAGCTATTCTTTTAGCTTTCAAAGAATGTCAATATCTATTGGAGGGTGCTAAGTAGTCCTGCATTGCTAAAGCCAAGCGTTTATCCTCTAGACAGGCTATTTTTATCCCATTACCAATATACAATCACTTAAAAACCTTGGTACCATAATATCAAAGCTGACGCCATATCTAGGCAACATGAACCAATAGAAGTCACTCCTACTGTTCACGAAACCATTGTCCCTTCAACTAATATTATAGCTGCTATTCGTCTGGTGGTTTCCTCCTTGCTACTCGATCAAATCAAACAATATGTGACACAAGCACCTCCTGAATAAAACACATTATTATATGTAAAAGAAAGAGACAGGCCACATATTATGTCTTTATTTCAAAACTCTAAAACGTCAGGTCACCCAGGTGTAAAAAAGACATACGAAAACATTTAAAGACTGGTTTGGTGGCCTTCGTCTAAGCATATGATCAAAGATTATGTTCAAGCATGTGAAATTTGTACCAAGTCCAAGTCCCCTTCTCACAAACCAGCTGGCTTCCTTTTGCCCCTCTCTATACCCAAGACACCATGGACACACCTCTCCATTTCACAGTGGACCTTCCTCCTTCTGAGGGTCATACAGTCATTTTAATGGTTTTCCAAGATTGCCCACTCTGCTCCACTGGCCAATATCTTTGCCCAGGAAGTATTTAGACTACAAGACATACTGGTTGACAATGTCTCTGACAGAGGTCCCCAATTCATCTCCAGGTTTTGGAGGGGTTTCTGTAAAGAAAAATGGGCATTTCACTTTCTTTTTCTTCTTTCTATCACCCACAGTCAAACGGTGCTGCTGAAAGAGCGAACCAGTCTCTGGAATTGTACTTAGGCTGCTTTGCTAATGAACACAAAGACAATTGGTCTAGTCTTCTCCTGTGGGCTGAATTTGCCAGAAACGCAGTTTGTCATGCCTCCACTGGCTTAAGCCCATACCAGGTGGCTCATGGTATCCAGCCAGCGTCGTTCCATGTATGTTCTCTGAAAATGGAATTCCTGAAAAGGGAATTGGATGCCCACCTTGCCACTTTACGGGAGATGTGGGATCGCGTCCATTCTGCTCTGTCTCGTGCAGCCATGTTTCAGAAGAGGTTCGCTGATCGCCTTAGGGCTGCGGCACCTAGCTATATTCCAGGTGATAGGGTTTGGCTCTCCACAAAACACTTGCGCCTACGAGTTCCTTCCAGGAAGCTGGTCCCGAAATATATGGGTCCATATAAAGTCCTCCGCAGGGTTAACCCAATGTCCTACTCCTTGGACTTGCGTATTCCCAACACATTCCATACATCCCTTCTAAAGCCAATGATATGCAATAGGTTCACCAGACCTATTGTTAGTCCTGGTCCTGTCCGTGCTGCCTCCAACAATGAATATGAGGTACTCTCTCTCCTTGACTCTTGCCTCTCTTGTGGTTCCCTGCAGTACTTGGTTCACTGGTCCAGAGGAGCGTTTCTGGGTATCTGCCTCTGATCTGCACGCGAGCGGCAGCTTCTGGTCTAAGGTACAAATACCTTCCACGTGTGATAATTCCAACCGGAAACTAGCCAATCAGAATTATCTTTACCCTATTTAAACTTATCTCGTCCTTGCCTTGTCGTCCTGTTGTGGTCTTTTGATAGCCCAATAGCGCGTTTACTCTCTCTGATTGTTTGGTTACCGAATTTTGGCTTGTCTCACCGTTTATCCTGCTTTCTCTAATCCTTGACCTCGGCTTGTCTAATCGTTGTTCTGTTTCTCTTTCTCCTCTGACTTTGGCTTGTACTCTGACTTCTCTCTGACAGCCTGGCCACTCTAAGCACCGGTACTGCAATTCCTTTGTCTGTGATCTGTCAGTGTGTTTCGTTCCGGAGATCGTGACACTATTATAGTCTTCAAGAAGAATCACATTATTCATATTATTCACTCTAGCTGACAAAATATTTCCATATACACACAATTCTTTATTATCACGTTGGCGTTTCCTTACTCCTTAAAAACAGGCACTTGATTCTACCATTTGGATGGTACCCGAGCATAGCACAGAGGGCTCGCTCGGTAACTCCAAATTGGGGTAAAACAAGTTATTTTAAAATTTATACATTAACAAAAAAAGACCCAAAAACAAACAACATTGGATACTCCCACTGTGATGGAAGATGTTACAAATATACAAAGTCATAGCCCACTGACAGTCAGCACGATGAGGTGTGAATGAATAATTTGAAGTGTTAGTTGGCGTTAGTACGGTACATAATGTCCGCATTTGCTAACAATTCCCTTGTGTTCCATTGTAATCAAGGTCTTTGCCCTCATCCTGAGGCCTAAACGTTCTGTATTCAATGCTAAAAAAAACAGCTGAGGGAGACCAGGAAAAATAATAATTAATTAATCTGTTTTGCAATAGCAAAACTAATCTCTGTGAGATTCTAAAAGCACAAACATTGCCAAACCTCTCCATGTGGTCCGCAATGCTCTTAAACTAAGATGGCTGCCCCGTCGCCTTACTCACATCATTTCCTGCTGTAAACAGGGAAAATTGTGTACAGCCAAAATTTAGCTTAAGAGCATAATTTTTAGATGCCATTAAGGTCATGTTGTTATAAAAGCAAATGGGATTTAGGAAAAATCTGAACATGAGAGATTGAATTAAAAGACACATCTTTTTTAAATTTACTAGAAAGGGGGTCATTAAAAAATTAATACAAATTTGGAACCTAAAACGGGACTGTATCCTCCCAGGAATTTGTTGTGCCCTGGATTTAACGCATTAAAGGAAGAAAAAACATTTCTCCAACCTCCATGACCACTTCAGCTCTATGAGAAGCATTTGATTGGACCATGGAGAGGGAAACAGTGACATCAGAAGGGGTGTGGAAACCAGATCTTTGTTTTGTTTGTTTTGTTTGTTTTCGCATTTCCTTTGTTGTCGATTCATCCACATTGTTTTCACCTATTGGAAGACTATTTTCAGGATCAATAACTTTAAAATATGTGACTCACCATGGGCTGTGCGTTTTCATGTGCTTATTTTGAAAGGTTTAGTTTGTTCTTGGAGTGGGTGGTGGCTTGATTCGCTGGCCTTGAATGGGTGCTATATTACCTGGATGACATTTTATTTGTGGATTCCGCGGATTTACAGAATTATCACATGTTGTTGAAATTCTCTGGCATTGAGGGCGTAGGACAAGTTCTGTCTACTGTCATTTCTTTTCTCAGTATTGAGAGGGATACCGGGGCAATGGTCTTTCTCTAGACTTAGGACAAGGTGGGGACATCGAGTAGCATGGTGCTGCACAGAAGGTGCAGCTGAAACAGTTGCTCTCTCTCTTTGGCCGTTTGTATTTTGCTTGCATGGTGATGCTGATAAACCCTCTAATCCCTCACCAATAAGGGATGAGGGATTCCTCTGGTCCTGTTTTAGTAATACATGCAGGTGTAAATTACATTGGTCTTCATCGGATGATCGATCACTTAATGAGGCACGATCTGGCTAGGTGTTCTGCATTGTTTCCAGAGTTGATCTTAATTTGGTCAGAAATAGTTCCAAGACCGGTATGGCAGATGTTGAGTCCTTGGAGAGATGTAAGCATAAGGTTATTATGTTGATTTCAAGGTTTGTTAACCCTTCAAACATGCAACCGTAACACCGATTCTGAAAAAGACCAACCTTGACCCTAATTCCCTGTCCAACTACCACCCTATCTCGTTACTGCCGTTTGTCTCCAAGATCCTTGAACGACTTGTGTATGTGAGATTGACAGACTTCCTCAAATCCAACTCTCCAATTCAGTCTGGATTCCGCGCTCGTCACTTTGTTGAAACAGCTGTGACCAAAGTATCAAACGATCTACTCGCTGTGGTCACTACTCTATCCTAGTCCTCCTCGACCTTTCTGCTGCTTTTGACACTGTTGATCATCAACAGCTTCTTCTCATCCTCCGTAATCTCGGTCTATGAGATACTCTCTCTCCTGGTGCTCTTCCTACTTCTGCCAGCACTCTTTCAGTGTTTCTTTCTTTGGCTCTGTCTCTTCTCCACAACCCCTCTCTGTTGGTGCTCCACAAGGGTCTGTCCTTGGTCCCCTATTGTTCTCAATCTACACTGCCTCCCTTGGTAAACTCATCAGCTTGTTCGGCTTCCAGTATCATTTCTATGCGGATGACATGCAAATTTATCTGTCCTAGCCTGATTTCTCACCACCCCTCTTGACTCGTGTCTCTGACTGCCTCTCTGCTATTTCCAACTGAATGGCTGCTCATTTCCTTAAACTGAACCTGTCCAAAACAGAACTTCTGGTCTTCCCTCCCTCAAGTGTTGCTACTCCCTTGTCTGTCAATGTTGCTACCATCCGCTCTACCTCTAAGGCTCGCTGCCTAGGTGTTCTCTTTGACTCTGACCTCTCCTTTACCCCTCATGTCCAATCAATCGCCAAATCCTGACGCTCCCATCTCAAAAACAAATGAATGCGGCGGCAAGGCTCATCTTCCTGTCCGCTCACACCTCCCACGCCTCCCCCCTTTGTCAGTCCCTACATTGACTTTCCGTAAAATATAGGGCTCAATTTAAGATCCTGATACTTGCCTACACAATGCTGTTCCGACCTACTTATCCTCACTCATACACAAATATGTCCCATCTAGGCCCCTACGCTGTGCCGGAGACCTACGTCTAACCTCTGTTCGCACTCCTACCTCTGATGCTCACCTTAAAGACTTCTCCAGGGTTGCACCATTCCTATGGAACGTCCTTCCCCTCTCTGTTAGACTTTCACCCAGTCTCCACTCTTTGAAGTGAAAACGTACTTCTTCAGGAAAGCATATCAATTAAACTGTGAACAGCTTTCCCTCCCCGCACCCTGATTCCTCTCCTGAAACTGTCATCAAAACAAAACACTAAGCCCTCAATGAACACTATCCTAGCAACCTACTTTTCTACCCTACCCTTAAATTTTGTGTCACTATACCCCACTCCCTCTAGCATAAAAGCTCATTGAGCATGGCCCTCAATCCCTCTGTTCCTGTGTGTCCAACTCGTCTGGTTACAAATACGTGTCTGTTAGTCCACCCATTGTACAGCGCTATGGAACTTGTTGGCGCTTTATAAATAATAATAATAATAATATGGTAGGATAATAACATGGATTTCATAAGGAAGAGTGGGGTTTATTTGAACCAAATTGGATGGGACATTTTTAATTTGGGATTGCAGATGGACATTAAATTAGCACTGTCTTGGGGGGGGGGGGGGGGGGGAGGGGCAGGGGTGAGAATGGCAGCATTAAATACGTACCAGCCTCACTGTGGCGGAAAAGAGTAAACACAGTGGCCTGCCGCCTGATCGATAGTAGGGAGTCACAATCTGCAAATGGAAGATGGCAAGGGGCAGATTGCTCAGGCTTTTGGCAAGTAGGGAGTTATTTGTCTGTTGGTAATTCACCCCAACAGCTGACAGGTTAGTAAATGGCTGATTTGTTAATTTGTTAATAAATCTTTGGCCGCTGCCCTATCCCCAATGGAAAATGTGTTAGTGTCGTTTGTGGGGAGCGGATGGTGGGCGCATATATACTTGGAGGATGTGGTCAGCAGTCAAGCAGGAAGAGAAGAACCAAAGCAATGTTTGTTTTTTCTCCTCCTCCAATGCGGTATGTGCCCTGGCTGTTCCAGGACTAAACTGGACACATCAAAACAATGGCAGCTCTATGACATCAGATGTCGGACATGGCGTGGAAAGCAGAGAGGGAAGCTTTGCCCATTGCTGGATTACAGAGAAATTTAAAGCTTATTTTATAGAACCCAAAGATTGGGGCTGTCCGAGAGGGGCCTGTCATTGCATTGGGGTAAATGCAGGGCCGGATTAACATAGGGGCTGATGGAGCTGCAGCTCCATGCCCATGCCTATGGAATAGCCCCATTGATTTTTACAGCAACAAAAAAAGCTCTTGCTTAAGTCTGGAAACTCAAGAGGGATGTAGGGGAACAAAACTGGTGTGGACTGGCTGACAATGAAATTAGTTAAGGTAAAGCAGACTTTGCGCACTATGCAAATGCTCTTTCTACTTCAGTCTCTCTAACACTGTGGCATGTTCCCTTTCTACTATGCTCACTACATACACGTTTTCTCTGTCCCAGACTGTATAAGAGGAGCTTCTGCCTGCTAGTAAGGTTAGGAGAAGAGTGGACCTGCGAGTGCTAGGAGACCGTCCTTAGAAAGCGTAGAGCTAGCTCATCATTAGACGCATTTATGTCAAGCTCAGGGTGCTGTCTGCACAGTATGCCCTTGGTTGGTCATCCTGCATGATTGGCAGGCAGCCTGACGTGCATTCACGCCAGACTGACCATCTAATTCTTTGCCCACTTTTTGGGCATGTTTGTCCCTTTTGGCGGTTCTGGTTACGAGATTTACATCAGTGGCCCACCCTGCCCACCAAAATCCTGCTTCACCGGACACTGCTGTTAGGGGGTATGGATTTACTTCAAAGATGAAAGCGAGAGATTAGCATAGAGTATGTGTTTTCGTATAGCTGTATCCTGTGAGTTTCCCTCCAGCACCATCTCCACCAAATACATGACGCTTGGGAGGTGTGACTGTTTTAGTGTTTTCTGTCCATAAGATTCTGTAAAAAAGCCCATCATAATTGTCAGCACCAGGCTCATTGGGCTCTTAATCCGGCCCTGGATAAATGGTTAATTTCCGAAGAAAATCCACTGTAGAAAGTCAATTCAAGAATATAACATAAAGTTGAAGCAACTGAAAGAAAGACTAAAATTCTGCCAGAAAGAGTTGGCGATGCAGAGATGTTATAAAAAAATATGTTTTTATTTTTTTCTTTTAAAAATGGACAATATGGTGGATGGATCAGCTGTCCTAAATCTGCCATCAAAAATCTAAATTTCTTGTTGATATCCAGCTCTGTTAAAACATACAGGAAATAGCTCATAACATCTGTGTTAAATATAATTAGCCCCATCCGTTAGCTTTGTCATTTACCAGTACAATTCCATAATTGTCAACAAAATGATGTTAATAACATGGTAGACTGATCTGCTATCAATCAATGAACGAGTCACCGACTTCTTAATTAGTTACATACTCTCACCAGAGTGCTTTGTAACATCTGCAGTTACTTTTCAAATAGTTAGAGGGCAAATAAAACTTCTAAATCAATGTTTTATGAATTGTCACTGATACATGTGTTCTAATTTACAATTAATCACTGAAATATAAACCCCAATGAACAAATAGCGCGTCAATTCTTTGGTAAAACTTGTAATCGGAAACTTAACTAAAAAAGCAAAACACTCGTACATTTTGAAAAATCATCTGAATCCCACTGATCATCCACACCGTTACACTGATCATCCACACCGTTACACTGATCAGCCACACCGTTACACTGATCAGCCACACCGTTACACTGATCAGCCACACCGTTACACTGATCAGCCACACCGTTACACTGATCATCCACACCGTTACACTGATCAGCCACACCGTTACACTGATCATCCACACCGTTACACTGATCATCCACACCGTTACACTGATCATCCACACCGTTACACTGATCATCCACACCGTTACACTGATCAGCCACACCGTTACACTGATCAGCCACACCGTTACACTGATCAGCCACACCGTTACACTGATCAGCCACACCGTTACACTGATCATCCACACCGTTACACTGATCAGCCACACCGTTACACTGATCATCCACACCGTTACACTGATCATCCACACCGTTACACTGATCATCCACACCGTTACACTGATCATCCACACCGTTACACTGATCAGCCACACCGTTACACTGATCAGCCACACCGTTACACTGATCAGCCACACCGTTACCCTGATCAGCCACACCGGTACACTGATCATCCACACCGTTACACTGATCAGCCACACCGTTACACTGATCATCCACACCGTTACACTGATCAGCCACACCGTTACACTGATCATCCACACCGTTACACTGATCATCCACACCGTTACACTGATCATCCACACCGTTACACTGATCATCCACACCGTTACACTGATCATCCACACCGTTGCACTGATCAGCCACACCGTTACACTGATCATCCACACCGTTGCACTGATCAGCCACACCATTAAAACCGCTGACAGGTGAAATGAATAACATCGATTAAATATATATTATAATTGATATTAGTTTTTGACTACAGCAATGCTGCAGTACTGTGATTTAATAGTGGGATTAACACAATACGGCCATAAATATGCAACCACATCCCCAAATTTGTTTACTAAGTTGATTTCAAGACGCTCTCTAAGTAAAACTGTATTTGTTCGTGCGCGCTGTTCCTAACTTTAAATTTGTATATCTTTTTTCTTTTACAGCCACACCACTGCGGAGAAAGGCATATTCGGTGTTTGACCCCAATCCCCCTTTTTTCTGCATCAATCAGACTGAGTGCATCCATTTCCGGTACCCCTGCATTAATACAAGGATATCTGTACCTCTATCACTTGACATCTGATATACCCACTGCGTGTGCCAGAACACTGTGTATTTTTCAGTCTGATACTTGTGCTGGGGCACTGCGGTCACTAGCAGGCGGACAGCATCCGCTGCACATACTGAGTTATAAGATGTGGGATTGTTGTTTTTGCACTCTGAGCACAGTGTTCTTTGATAAGTGTAGTCACAGTCATCTACCGAGCGCTGAGCTCCAAACCTCAGGGGAAAACACAGCAGATCTAAACGTAACAATGATTGTTTTGAGTTCCATACATATACCCGAGGCTATATAACAGACAAGAAGAATACTAATTATTTAACAGTGCTTTCTGCAACTCATCTGTCAGCATGTGATTTTTTATTCATTAGTACAGTTTGTTGTAAAACATAGGGAGTTTATTAATTTGAAGGTTTTTGGGGGGAAACTAGGAATTGTGGGGAACGGACAAGAAAATAGCACATCTAACACCAAAAGAGTCGAGCAGGGAAATAGTTTGACAGATGGCCAGAGAGATTGCACTCACAGACTCCTTGCACCATAACAACTACATTAAACTGTGCCTCTTTAAGGTGATTGGATGTCCTCCCACTTTTTGAAACTCAATCTCTCTAAAACTGAGCTCCTTGTCTTTCCTCCTCCTAATACTGATCCCCCTCTTTTGCTCTCCCTTCAAGTGAGTGGTACCCACATCAGTCCATCCTTGCAAGCGCGCTGTCTTGGCGTTATGCTTGACTCTGGCCTAACATTTGAGCCTCACATCCAGTCTGTTACCAAATCCTTTAGATCCAACCTTAAAAACATAGCCCGCATCCGCCCCTTTCTTACGCAAGATGCTACTAATGAGCTTGTCCATGCTCTAGTAATTTCTCGCATGGATTATTGTAACTCTCTCCTAATAGGTCTTCCCACAAGTCGTATTCCCCCTCTACAGTCTGTAATGAATGCCGCCGCCAGACTGATTTTCCTCTGTAGTCGGTCCTCTTACACCTCACCCCTCTGTCAGTCCTTACATTGGCTTCCTATATCCTATAGGAGTCAATTCAAAGTGCTAACCCATACCTATAAAGCACTGACCAATTCTAGCCCCTCCTATATTTCTTCACTGATCCACAGGTATGCCCCTCCTTGGTCTCTCCGCTCTGCCCATGACCTTCTCCTGTCCGCTGCTCGCACCCGTACGTCCAACTCGCTTTGCCGGACTTCTCGCGGGTGGCTCCCTTCCTATGGAATAGCCTGCCTACCGCCATCAGACTCTCCCCTAGTCTTCAATCATTTAAGAAGTGCCTTAAAATCCATCTCTTTAGGAAAGCTTATGGCCTCCCAGAGTAACCTCGATAAGGCAAACAAGAAAAACTCACAGGCACTCCAAATGTGAAGCCGCAGGCAGATTTATTGCAACAGAATGTACAGCAACGTTTCGAAATGCACAGCAACGTTTCGAAATGCACAGCAACGTTTTGGGAGTGAGTGCGGTTCCTGCCATCTACCTTCCCAGACTAACCTCGACCTCACACCCCACCTCCTATAGACTCTAAGCTTGTTTGAACAGGGTCCTCTTTAACCTATTGTTCCTGTAAGTTTTCTTGTAATTGTCCTATTTATAGTTAAATCCCCCCTCTCATAATATTGTAAAGCGTTACGGAATCTCCTGGCGCTATATAAATGGCAATAATAATAAAAATAATAATAACAATACAGAAGCAAGAGTTATGGAGCTACAGTTTTAGAATCCACTTTAGACACAATAACTCAATGTCAGGTTTGTAACCCAGCTTGGTATTGTGATAGGTTTAGAGAAGTGGTTGGTTCTTTTGTGTAGTGGCTTCTTGTTTTATGACGTGGCTGGCTGTACTGAGAACCCCTGCCAGTTTTTGTAAAGTGGTTGGCTGGTATGTAAACTGGTATGTGTACCGTAATGGGTAATAGCCCTAATGTCCCTTCGTTTTAGCCAAATACTTAACCCTATAACACCCTCCCTAACCCAACATTCCCTTTGAAATAAATAACACAGACACAATGCTGGGAAATAAAGCCATCGCTGGACGCATTTATTGCATACATCACTATGGCATCGTGGTAGAAGAAACCATTCAAACAGAACAGCTGTAACATATATAACTAGTAACCCAATTTAGCTAGGGTTGCGGCGCTGAGGGCTAAACTCCTCAGTCCGCAAGAGGATGCGACTCACCTAATCCTGCAGTGGAGCACCCGTTGCATCTGCCCAAGCAGAGGCATAAGGACAGCAAGGCGGAATCTTTGGCCCGGCCACCTTGAACGCTTACTGCAGGCAGACGCCCTAGCCGGGCCATTGCCCAAGAGGGGGAAAAGCCTAGCCTCCTTGCCGCCGTCACTCCCGCCCTCTCTCTCTGCACCACGCCCTAAAGCCGCACCCTCACAAGGTAGATGGAACTGGAACCTCCATCCCAGGAGTGCCAAGGAACCTGCTGGCCTTCAGACCTGAAGGTTTCCGAGGGGATAGACTAAATTTAACAGCCAGGGACTCAAAAGGCGAGTTTAACTAAACACGCCCCGCCGCCGGCACATTACTAAGTTAATCCGCCCATAGGGGGAACTAATTCAGCACCGTGCCCAGGAGAATAAGTACACACATAACACAGTACTTCAGGAGACAGCAGGAACAAAAAGGAGAGGAGCCTCTTAAAGCGGCACTGTCATGCCGAAGTTATCTTTCCCTAATCACTTCCGCTTCTCTCCCTCTTTTAGGATCTGTTCTTCATTTTTTCCTGTCTGCTCTAGTTTTCTTTAAAACATAATACAAAGTAGGGACTATTTTGTCTTATGTATATTGCCTACGCCTGTCCAGCAATGACCAGCGGAGGAGCAAAGTGTGCAACATTTCCTGTGGTCAGAGAAATTTTACCACAATTCTCACCTTTCCTCCGTGATCTCGCAATGCCTCCTTTCACTATTCCCGAACGTCCTGTCATTTAGACAGAAACGACCAAATTTCATGCTAACAGAATGAGAACAGTTTGTTCATTCATGTTCGGACGACAATCAGTACTTTTAGGTCGGTTCAAAATTTCATTCAAATGAATGAAATTCCTATCCGTGCTGGAGCTGCAACTTGCAGCCGCTTAGTAGATAGCTCCCTAATTCCTATGGTATTAGGGAGTTATCTACCAAAAGGCTGAAAGACCAAGATTGTTGTTTCAGCCACCTTTACTAATACTAAGTAAAGATTAAAACAAAGAGGGTCAGCACTGAGTAACCAAACCAGGACGGTAGTAGATAAGGCAGCAACCCAGGGTAAGGGGTCCCTCAAAAACCCTTAGGGGTAGTCACAAAAGATGGGTAGGGCTGCGCCACAAACTATGAGTGAGTATTGGATATATATATTTTGTTTGTTTGTTGTGCAGCCCTACCGTACCTTTGTACTTAGTATTAGTAATTAATCTGCCCCTACTTGCTAAATTGCAAGTAGGGGCATGTCTATTAAACAGTGAGCAGCCTGTGTCTGCTCACTGTTATAAACCCCCCCCCCCCCCAATAAATGGCCCCATGGTGGGGGGGACATAGTGTCCCCCCGATCCCCCACCCGTGCCCCATGGTCACCCCCTATTGTCTTTTAGGGCCCCCACAACTGCCTCTCATGGGTTGGGGCCAGGGTGAGGACAATAGGCCCCCTCCTATTATCCTTGTAATGAACTGAATGAACAAACACCTATGGTGTTTGTTTGTTCTTCTGAAATGTCTACAGTATTCATTCCTTCACAAGAAATTCCCGTCCGATTTTCGGACAATAGCGAGTGCCCAAGTGTTTAACTGGGCATGCGCAGGAATTTCACAGCACTATCTAGGGTGGGCAGATGATGTGTCGGCTCCCAGGACCTAGGCCCTGGCAGAAAATAAAGTTTAAAAACTAGTGTGCTCCAGCCCCGGCCGCAATTACAGGGTGACCGGCAGGAGGGGATGTGATCATGTGCTCCCCTCCTGCCGGTCACAGAATGTAGCGTGGCCGAGCAGGCAGACCGGGTAGGCGAGCTTCTGTTCCCATACCCGGTCTGACAGGAAGCAGGAAGCAAGAACACTCCTCCCGCGAGCAGGCAGGTTGGAGCGTTGCTGTGCGTTACCATGGCAATGCTCCGACCTGCCTGCTGTTCTCGCGGGAGGAGAGCGAAGTCAGCCTGCAGCCAGAGGAGCTGCAGGCTGAACAGCACGCGCCCCCACTGGACCACCAGGGATTGAAGAGTAGCCGTCCCCCCTCTCCCCTGGGCCCTGACCAAAGGTAAGGGGGGAGGGGAGTAACATAAAGTTGTTTTTTTTTTTAAATAAATATATCAATGCTAAACCCCCCCACACTACACTTCTCCCCCCACCAACAGCACCCCCCCACACACCCACAGAACCCCCCACCACCCACAGAACCCCCCCCCACACACAGAACCCCCCCCCACACACACAGAACCCCCCCCACACACACAGACCCCCCCCCACACAGAACCCCCCCCCCACACAGAACCCCCCACACACAGAACCCCCCCCACACACATAGAACCCCCCCACAAACAGAACCTTCCCCCACACACACAGAATCCCTACACACACACAGAACCCCTCTACACACACAGAACCCCCCACACACAGAGAGAATCCCTCCACACACACATAACCCCCCCACACACACAGAACCCCCCCACACACAGAACCCCCACACACACAGAACCCCCCCCCACACACAGAACCCCCCCAAACACAGAACCCCTTCACACCTTCACACACACAGAACCCCTTCACACACACACAGAACCCCCCACGCACACAGAACCCATTCACGCACACAGAACCCCTCCACACACACATAGAACCCCTTCACGCACACAGAACCCCTTCTCACACACACACAACCCCCCACACACATGGAACCCCTCCACGCACACAGAACCCCTCCACACACACATAGAACCCCTTCATGCACACAGAACCCCTCCACACATAAACAGCACCCCTCCACACACACAGAACCCCTTTACACACACAGAACACCTTCTCACACACACACAACCCCCCACACACATAGAACCCCTCCACGCACACAGAACCCCTCCACGCACACAGAACCCCTCCACACACACAGAACCCCTCCACATACACAGAACCCCTCCACACATAAACAGCACCCCTCCACGCACACAGAACCCATCCACGCACACAGCACCCCTCCACGCACACAGCACCCCTCCACGCACACAGCACCCCTACACGCACACAGCACTCCTACACACACACAGCACCCCTTCACGCACACAGCACCCCTCCACGCACAAACGGCACTCTTTCCACGCACAAATTTCTTTCATGTTTTCAATTTTTTTCCCGCTGCCATATCTGCGCACTATGCTGGCGTGATGCATTACGGGGCTGGTATGGAATTTTTTTCCAGGGCTGCTTTTTATTCCCAGTCCGGCCCTGGGCTTAGGGGCATTTGGGGGTGACTAGGGGGACAATTAGATGTAGTGGAGTCGGGAGGGGGGTTAAAAAAAACAAAACGGCAATGCCGCTTTAAAAGGTAAGGGGAGGCCCCTCCAATCATACTGCAACATTTTACTGACTAAACTCCAGTACCAGTAGAAGATCCCATTAATTAAGTTTCAGGCCCACTAAGGGACCCTACACTGCCAGATGGCTGGTTTGTGAAGCAGCTGGCCATTTCGTGCACAGGCTGGCTGGTTTGTGAACAGGCTGGCTGGTTTGTAAACTGGTTGGCTGGTATGTGTACAGGCTGGCTGGTTTGTGAACAGGCTGGCTATTTTGTGCACAGGCTGGCTGGTTTGTAAACTGGTTGGCTGGTATGTGCACAGGCTGGCTGGTTTGTAAACTGGTTGGCTGGTATGTGTACAGGCTGGCTGGTTTGTGAACAGGCTGGCTATTTTGTGCACAGGCTGGCTGGTTTGTGAAGTGGCTGGCTATTTTGTGAAATAGATGCCTGTTATTGTTTTCTGCCTGGATGGATATTTAATGACTGGAAGCCGGAACATCCGTTGTGCTTTTGTGAGCTTTGCTCCGAGCCTCCAGGTCCTGCGGGGAAACCTGCTATTATTGTGCTGTTAATATTGCATGCGGTTATTTTTATACCTTTATTTTTATATTGTTTTCATTGAGCTATTTATATGATATTTGCTCTTCTTTTGCCATATTTGTTTGTCTTTCCATGTTTGGAACTCACGAGACGTGTTAGCGCTCATATCAGCAGGACAGTGTTGACTTGGCTGTGAATAATGCTAGTAATCGGCTGAATGGTGGTTTTATTTTTCTTGCTAATGCAGGGTTACGTGTTTTTGTTGCTGGCAGTTATTACGCCTAGTTTTTCCAGAACCTGGTTTCTGCAGAACTCAAAGATGAGATGTGAAACTTTGATTTCTGGGATTTTATTTTATAATGTCTTTACAGGTAGGACGGGATTAACCACCATTTTAAAACAAACTTAAACATAGCTGATTTTGTCCACACAAAATGGCAATTTCATTCATGGGACAGTAGCAGGTTCTCTCATCGTACTGTAGGAGACTCAGTCTATGTAGCGCGATTTCTTCCTCGTACATCAGAAGATTCCTTCTTTCTGCACTAGTAAGTGTTGTCCATGCACACCTGCGGGTTCTTTCATTGCTCACTGTCAGGTTCCTTCATTGTGCTCTGATAGCTTGTATTCATGTCCACTAGTATGCCCCTTCATGTGTCTGATTATCCCCTGCCTGCCCCTCCATGTGTCTGATTACCCCCAGCCAGCTCTTCCATGTGTCTGATTACCACCACCCCAGCCCCTCCGTTTGTCTGATTACGCCCCCAGCCCCTCCCTCATGGGCGTCCGCAGAGGGGGGTAAGGGGGGGGCACTTGCCCCCCCCTGGATTTCTCAGCTTGTTCTACTAATTTTCGTGTAAGATTTAAAATGAACTGCAATACCGGCGCCTGTGTATGGAGAGAGACAGGGACAGGAAGCTGCATCTATCCCTGCTTCTCTCTGCTGATTGAAACCGCAGGGGAGCAACACATGCAGCCAGAGACAACCTACAGATCAGGTAAGTGAGGGATGGGGGGGGTTTAAAATAGCATATAGATTAGGGGAGTGAGGGATGGGGGGGGGGGCAGCCTATATATTAGAGGAGTGAGGGATGGGGGGGCAGCCTATATATTAGGGGAGTGAGGGATGGGGGGAGATAGCCTATATATTAGGGGAGTAAGGCATGGGGGGGGGCAGCCTATATATTAGGGGAGTAATGCATGGGGGGGGGCAGCCTATATATTAGGGAAGTAAGGCATGGGGGGGGCAGCCTATATATTAGGGGAGTAAGGCATGGGGGGGCAGCCTATATATTAGGGGAGTAAGGCATGGGGGAGGGGCAGCCTATATATTATGGGAGTAAGGCATGGGGGGGCAGCCTATATATTAGGGGAGTAAGGCATGGGGGGGGCAGCCTATAGATTAGGCCAGTGAGGCATGGGGGGGAGAGGCTATAGATTAGGCAAGTGAGGCATGGGGGGGGGCAGCCTATAGATTAGGCAAGTGAGGCATGGGGGTGGGGGGGCCTAAATGAAGAGTTAGCAAGGAGCAGGAAGGGGCAGCCAGGAGCAGGGGCAGCAAGGAGCAGGAAGGGTATGCAAGGAGCAGGGGCAGAAAGGGACAGAAGGAGCACAAAGGTAAAGGAGCAGAACGAATCAGAAGGAGCACAAAGGTAAAGTTGAAGAAGGAGCAGAAAGGGACAGCAAGGAGTACAAAGCTAAAGTAGGAGAAGGAGCAGTAAGGGTCTGCAAGGAGCAGAAAGGACCTGCAAGGAGCAGAAAGGAATCAGAATGAGAAAGGAGCAGAAGGGCGCAAAATAAGCAGAAAGGTAAAGGAGCAGAAGGAGCCAAATATAGAAGTGAACCCTCCACTTTATTCTGGACACCACATCATAAGGCTTTGGTACCTGGGCCTGGCAGGGAAACTCTGGACCTTCTCATCTCCCCAGGTAAAAAAAAAATATCAGTGTTAATGTGTTCACTTTTATTTACTGAGTGTCAGGAAGCACAGAGTGCCGCTGGGTAGGGGTGTTGCTGATTGGCTAGAGCGGTCAGATGGCACTCTAAGCCAATCAGTAGCTCCCCATTCATAAAAAAGTTTAAAAAAAATATGAACCGGGAACTAGCGATTGGCTTAGAGCGTCAACTGTCAACTCTAGCCAATCAGCGGCACCCATGCCTGACGTAAGTCTGCACTTCCTGACACTCCGTTTCAGATGCCGAATACCACTGAGGGACCTAGAGCTGGAGGAAGCCTTTGGGGTTAAACAATTTGAGAGCGTTTTAACCCCTTCAAGAAAAGAGCACCCAGGGGCTTCCTGGCATCATAGCATTTTCATTTAGATTAAGTTGTTATGGTGACCAGAATGTTCCTTTAATTTGCTTAAAGGAACACTATAGTGTCAGGAATACAAACATGTATTCCTGACACCATAGTTGTGAAAACGCTATTCACCCTGGCTTTATGTGATAATGACTATGCTCCTCCCCTTCATGACACTGTCAAAAAGGGGCCAAGTATAGATGTCATTTCTGCGGACGCCCATGCCCTCCCTGTGTCTGATTACCCTCCCAGCCCCTCCATGTGTCCAATTACCCCTAGCCCCTCCATTTGTCTGATTACCCCCCTAGCCCCCCCATGTGTCTGATTACCCCCCAGCCTCTACATGTGTCTGATTACACCCTAATTAACTCCTTGTGTCAGATTACAGCCACCCCAGCCCCTAGATGTGCTTCCTGGGGCAGTGCTGCACAATGTGACTGACATTTAGTCACCCTCTGCATGGAGACACTGCACTTTCCTCATAGAGATGCATTGATTCAGTGCATACCTATGAGGAGATGCTGATTGGCCAGGGCTGTGTTTGACTTGTGCTGGCTCTGCCCCTGATCTGCCTCCTTGACAGTCCCAGCCAATCCTATGGTGATGCATTGTGATTGGCTGAGAGAATTATGTCTGATGGTGTCAGCCAAGAAGATAGATCATGGGCAGAAACAGCAGCAGCAGACTGGAATAAAGTTAAGATTTTGCTATATTTAGAGGGGCCAGGAGGGGGGCTAGATGGTGGTTTTAACGCTATAGGGTCAGGAATACATGCTTGTGTTCCTGACTCTATAGTGTTCCTTTAACAAGCTTAAACAACCACGAAATGATAGGACGGCTTGTCTGATTGACAGCCAAAGGGCGTAACAAGCTTAATTTATAAAAGTGGCAATTTCTATTGAAATCTGCACTTTTTGTAAAATGAAAAAAAGAGGACACACTCTTCACACATAGAGCACTTCAGCAAGCTAAAATGTTTTAGGGGTCTGGAGTGTCTATTTAATAATCATGAAATAAGCTATCAAAGTAAAATAAAACAAATGGACATCTCTACCTCAGAAAATCTGCCTGTCCCTAAAAATCACGGCAGAATTGGAAACCTTCTCCAAGTATCTATTCAGGTATTTCAGCCTGAAATTCGAAATTCACTTTGAATTAATTTTGAATTTCCATAAGTTCACTCTAAATAATATTGCAGCTCCAGTCCCCATAGATACGCTCTGCTGGCATCATGGGAGCAGAATAGGCGGCGTGCTTCTGGGTGGAGAAACGCGTCGCTGAACGTGTCACTGTACATGTGACCAGCTAAGCAAGCTCATTAGGGTCTTATCTACACTCTCCAAGGACCTTTACAATACAGCGTGTGTGTGTGTAAATTAGACAAGCGGGACATGGAGGGATAACTATGGCACATGGAGAGTACATGTGTGGAAGTAAATTAATAAAGTCTTTAAATTAACAAGAAAAACAACTGGAAAAAGTGTCTTGTTTTTTTCTTTTTTTAGCATATTCACATGTTGGATTTTGTAGTATCTATCTATCTATCTATCATATATCTATCTATCTATCTGTCTGTCTGTCTATCTATCATATATCTATCTTTCTATCTATCTATCTATCATATATCTATCTATCTATCTGTCTGTCTGTCTATCTATCATATATCTATCTATCTATCTATCTATCTGTCTATCTATCTGTCTATCTATCTATCTATCTATCTATCTATCTGTCTGCCTATCTATCTATCTATCTATCTATCTATCTATCTATCTATCTGTCTATCTATCTATCTATCTATCTATCATATATCTATCTGTCTATCTATCTATCTATCTATCTATCTGTCTATCTATCTATCTATCTGTCTATCTATCTGCCTATCTATCTATCTATCTATCTATCATATATCTATCTATCTATCTATCATATATCTGTCTGTCTATCTATCTCTCTATCTATACTCTATCTATCTATCATGTGTCTGTCTATCAGTCTAACTATATATCTATCATCTATCTACCTATCTATCTACCTATCTATCTATCTATCTATCTATCTATCTATCCATCCATCTATCTGTCTATCTATCATGTATCTGTCTGTATGTCTATCTGTCTGTCTGTCTATCTATCTTTTATGTATCTGTCTATCTGTCTGTCTGTCTGTCTGTCTGTCTGTCTGTCTATCTATCATCTATCTATCTATCTATCTATCTATCATCTATCTGTCTGTCTGTCTGTCTGTCTGTCTGTCTATCTATCATATATGTCTGTCTATCTGTCTGTCTATCTATCATCTATCTGTTTGTCTGTCTATCTATCTATCTATCTATCTATCATGTATCTGTCTGTCTATCTATCATGTATCTATCTATCTACCTATCTATCTATCTATCTATCTATCTATCATGTGTCTGTCTATCTATCTATAATCTATCGGTCTGTCTGTCTGTATGGTGGTCTGTCTGTCTTTCTACCTACCTACCTGCCTGTCTGTCTATCTATTTATAATTTATCTGTCTGTCTATCTTCTACCTTGCATATCTATCTGTCTGTCTGTCTGTCTGTCTGTCGATCTGCCTGTCTACATGGCTGTCTGTATGGTTGTCTGTCCGTCTGTCTACTGTTTATTTGTACGTGTGCTGCAGAGAGTAATAATTCAGTGACCCAGGTGATAAAACATTGATTTATAGTTATTGTTTGTAAAACGCCATCCAATCTGTTTGATAATTTCTACCTCCCGGTATTGGCTTGTTTCCATGGGAGCCGAACATAAAGTCCTGTTTATGTCCGACACACGCCTTACCTCAGCATTGTCACTAGATCCCCTGTGTTGAAAGGACACAACATGCATTTCTAGTGAATTGATATCAGGCCAGAGTGGAGAGAATTGAAAATCATCATCTGCAGGGCATATTGTCAGCTCTTTACACCAGCCTACCCCTATAACTGGGATATTAATCCTGCTAATTAGACCTGATTGATCATTGTACTCTGTGTGAACGCTGGGTGATGGAAGACTTGGCAGATTGCCGTTTAAAGGCAAACTTTATTAACCCCGAGATAGTTATAAGACATTAAGGAGTTCTACGTAGGCTGAAAGACCAGTTAAGAGTTGTGTATGGTCTCATGTCAAAATCCCAAAGTACTTAAATTTGTATTGGCACCAGTGAAATGTAAAAACCCGCAGAGGAATTATTTGCAGATACATTTTTTTTGTTGTTGGGTCAAAAATCTCAGATTTTCCAAATAAATTTTCAGGTTTAAAGGGACACTTTAAGCACCAAAACCACTTTCGCTTAATAAAGTGGTTTCAGTGTATAGACGATGCCCCTGCAGTCTCACTGCTTAATTCTCTGAAATTTAGGAGTTAAATCACTTTCTTTATACAGCCCTTGTTACACCTCCTCTGGCTGAGACTTTCACGGTCTCCCTACACACTTCCTGAAAAATACATCTGCAGTTTTTAGCTTCCATTATTGCACAGTGTGTTTAATTTAGAATTTCTGTTACTTGTAGTTGTGGTCCTTCAACATCTTTTTGGTCTCAACTGCTATAGATTTTATTTAGGAGAAAATCACTCAACATGTTTTCTTCTTCTGTTGAAAAAATACTTTATATCCAAGAACTTTGGCAAGATAACCTACTGTCTTTACATAATCAAATTTTTACAGCAGCAGTGAGGGTGCCAAGGAAATGCACACATTTGGGGAGCAGTCAAGATCTCTGGCTGGCATTATTATATACATTACATAACTTCTAGAGAGCTGGCAAACACAGGATACACACCTTTTATACACACTAATCTGGCATCTCAAACACAAAAGCATGCTTTTTCCAATTCAGAGATCCCATTAACTCTTTAAGGGACTGGAGGAATCATTGCAAGTAATGAATGCATTTCTCTTTACGTAAGGTTACACTGTTGATTTTAATATTTGCAAATCGAAAGCTTTCTACACATCATTCAATCGGGGCCTCTGTCAGAGCCCACCATAAAACCATTACAGACAGAGAGATGAGCAATGCAGCTGCGGGTGAGGAGATGGGGAAAAAAAAATTAGGGGAAGGACTGGAGGGCAAGAGACAGGAGGAGCGCAATTGGCTACCAAACGGCAGGTAAGGTAAGAAATCTCTGGCCAGTGGCCACCACTACCATAACAGGCTGGTAGAGTGAAAGTAATACGTTTTGATCTTGAAATTGTTTTGATGACAGTGACTTTTAACAAGAAAGCATTTTGCCTGTTTACTTTACGGCACGCAGAGATTATTCGGTTCTAAGAAGAAACCGGCATTCCGAGTGTGAGTTCCAAGGTTCCCATATGACTCAGTACGGAGGTGACACAATGTTACCTGTCATGAACTTGCTGCACCTTCCTCAGAGACAAACAGCCCATGGCACTTGTCCTGCTACATGTAAAACTCCCTTGATGCATCACAGTCAGAAATTGACTTCTGTTTATTAAAGCAGAACTGTCACCGTCTGGGGACTTTTAATAATTTGCAAAGACCCCATGAGGTTATATTTCTGCTTGGAGTCCGATGGGAAGGGGGGTGCCAGGCAAAAGTGATTTTAACTTACCCTTATCCTGTCCCTTGCGGGTGCCACCATCCTTTTCCTGCGCGTCCACATTTAAAGCGCCTGGAGCGTACGCCACAATTGTACACTTGCACATGCGCAAGACTACAGCATTGAGGTCTATGGAGGATCCCACAAGAACTTCCACAGACAGAGCCATTGACATTTTTAGTCAGCGCTAGCTCCGCCCAGTGTCTAGAAGTGTCAGACGTAGGAAAAATACAGATAAAAAGTAGTCCCTATTTTCTCAGGTTATCTCTTGACAGGTTTGGAATTTCAGTAAATTCCATACAGATTCTATGTTTATGAAATACTCAGTTATCAGGGGCGGGTGACGGTGCCACTTTAATGCATTAAACATATAGCACCATGTATCCATATAGTATTTACCCATTAAAAGAATTAAACTAAAGTTGACATAAATTAAAAAAATATCATGTGTTTATGATTGCTTTTCTCGTTAGCACACACTGGTTGCCGCCAACCTCCATTTTTGTCTGCTGTATGTAATAATGGGGAAATGGAATATTAGAAGCAGTAATGCCAATTTGTCACTTACAGCATGTGTGACAAAACGAAAAATAAGACGGTCCAATACCATGTGAATGGATATTTGTCAGGAACCTAAAGGGATGCAGCTTCCCAAAATTACTGCATAAAAGTAGAAATAATATTTGTGGCCACATACATAGCGGCAGAACTACAGCTGGTGCGGCTGCACCTTGGGGGACGGCATCGGGTGATCCATGCATTTAGGGTCACCCGATGGACATTGCTAAACAGGGGCCCAGTTGTGGCCCTATAACACCGCAACCGGGCCCCTGCAATACCAGCATCCTGGGAGGCAGTGTGTGTCGTTACTTCCTCCAAGTTACTTAGAGAGAGCTGCATGGGGAGGCAGAGAGCAGCCGCACGAGCTGCAGGGAAGGAGAGAACAAGGAGAGAGAGAGAGCTGCTCCAGCCCCACACTCCATTCATCCTCAGCCAAAAGCAGGACCCCAAGCAAGCCACCCTCCTGCACACAAAGCACAACTGCATTTAAAAGACAAGACTACATACAAACACACAGACACCTCTGCATTCAAACATACACACTACACACAAGTACACCACTACATTCCAATGGCAATAGTTCATACAAATACACCCGTACATCCACACACACATACTCCATACAAAAACATGCTTACATTCAAACGGACAAGCACTGCTCACACATACAACCCTGCAAGACTGGGCAAATGGTAGGTCCCCAGCTGGTATAGCATTGCGGGATTAGTACGACCGATGGGCATCTATGTTTTGGCCACACTTACGTTAGAGGGGACCCAAAAGAATTTATTGTACCAGGGCACTCACTACATTAGTTCCGCCACTGCACAGACAGTAAGTACAGCTACACCAGACATCTGTACTTTACTTGCAGGCTGCAAGTGCAGCATCGAAAGAATCCTGTAGTTCACTCCGTGTACTCTTAGTCTTCATTCTCTCCACTTCACTCTCTGGGTACAGAAATCTGTAGTCATTCTTTGGAAATTTAGAGGGACAGAATTAATCCTTAGCAGAGATGTTTTGTTTTTCTACAATGTTTATAGCTAGTTTTGGAGCAAAGGGTTAAGGGAGGGAGGCGGTTCTCTAAAATTAATTTTACTTTGTTTTGCAGTGAAACTTTTAAATAAATCTGTCTGTGAGTACAGGTTGGATAGATTCAAAGATATGGAAATAAAATGTGAACGTCAGGTTGGAATTTGGGACATATATACATATTTGTAAATATTGTGCTGTGTTATTGACCATAGGAATGTCATTCCTACTTCATGGCACGTAGACATGGTTTCATTCTAAGAAGAAGCCATCATTCCAGCAGTCATTTACACTCCATGCCTCCCAAATGATTGGGTACAGAGGTGACACACTATTAACTTTCATCGACTTGCTGCACCTTCCTCGGAAGCAGACAGCCTCTGGCACTTCTCCTGCCGTAACTACCATGATTCATATCATCCATAAAGAAGTAACCATTTATTAATAAATATTTGTCCATGCACAAAATCCCTCACACATTGTCATATAGAAAAAATATATAGAAATACAGTTGTTGTTTTTTTACTGCTTCTAATTTTTTCCTCTTTACAGTTAATTTCTCACTTGATCTGTGAATAGAATCAACATTTAGTGGCTGCCCACAATCCATAAATCACCTTTTTTCCATCTATAATCTTTTTTTTTTTTTTTTTGGTACCACTGATGGAACTCCGAATCATGAAGTTGCGGAATTCGGCAAATCACCAATTTCACAAAATTGCTATTTGTTTGAATCTAAATACACAAATCTACGGGGTATCACTAGTAATAACGAATAGCTAAAGTCCAATGAAGCAGCACAAAAAGGGATAAAGCAAAATGTGTGTCCAGGTCGGATAAGCAAGAGGTCAGGGCAGGCAGCAATCTCATAAACGGTTGACCAGGTCCAAGGTTAAAGGCAACCATAGTGACAGGTTACCGAATACGGGAAGAGGAGCTCAGGGTAAGTTACTCAGGGAGGCATGTAAAAACTGAGCAATGAGACGTCAGTCCTTCAGTTGTTATGCTGTAAATGACACCAGCGTAGCACTCCATTATTCTGCATGTCGTAGGAATGATGCAATGAACAATGAAGGAATGATCAATCGAGTTCTGGAAAAAGTCGTAAGATGGTAAAGTAAGGTGTGCCTATGCGTTTGAGATGTGGCGAGGGCGCCAACGTACTGGGTAACTGGTTACATTTCTGATGCCCCATGAAAAAATGTAGACGTAGGGAGAATAAATCCTAGAATCAGGTCAGAATTCGGACTTAATAAGCATTTCTAAAAATGTGTGATGTTATCTTTGGAAGCCATTGGTCGTTAAATGTTCTTATGTAACGAATATGTTTGCCATTTTAATTCATGACGCACACACCTGCACTATTCTAAGAAAAAGCCTGTATTTCCTTCCCGAACTGCCAAATTAAAAAGTGACCTAAATTCATCCATCATTGACTTGCAGCAACTTCCTTGCCAGCCGCTGTCAGACAAAGTGTTTGTCTGACTTATGCCAAAGTGTGAGCAGCCAATCAGGGCTCAGGAAATGCCTTGTACAGTGTAACGTGCGTTTAAACACATGCTTGCAGGGGGCGGAGTCAAGCTGCTGGGACGGATGGCAGCGCTAACTGTGAGCTCGAAGATAAAGAGTTTACTTTACCTTTCTTTTTGGTTTTCTAATCCAGTTTGGGTGGTTATTGTCCTACATTTGGGTCTGTGGAAGCAATATTGGCTGTAAGACCAAAAAAAACCAAAAACCTGAAAATCTACGGATGGGCATGAACATCGGACAGTTCCTGTGGCAAGCGAATGGCGCGACTGGGACCAACATGGCCTCCAATCCAGAGGAGCACTCTAAATTATATGATCGCCTGTCCCTTGGGACTGAAGCAGACAACATACGATGACCCGGAAGAAGAAATTTAGTCTAAGGCAAAGGAAAAGGTTGTTTTTTTTGGTTTTTTTTTTTACAGTAAAAGCAATAAGAATGTGGAATTGTCTGCTTAAATATGTGGTTTTATCAGAGTCTGTACAGATGTTTAAACAGCAACTGGATAAACACTTAAATACATAAAATACAGGGATATAATTTTTAACTATTAGCTTCTTGATCCAGGGAGGATAGATCTGACTGCCATTCTGGAGTCAAGAAGGAATTTTTTCCTAGTTTGTTGCAAAATTGGAAGCGCTTCAGACTGGATTTTTGCCTTCTTTTGGATCAACAGCAAAAACATATGTGAGAAAGGGTGATGGATGCATGTCTCTTTTCAGCTACGTAAGGTCTGTCTAACTACCGCTAAATTAACCTTTTAAAGGAAAGACTAACGAACCACAGCTCTCTGCCATGACAAATAGTCAACATTGTTTAAAATAAATAAGATAATGAGTCACCAAAACATTATGATGACTACACACTGCTCTCCTGGGAAAAACAAAGAAATAAAGGTCCCCTGGGTCTCCTATTAACAAGTGGACCTTAGCATGTTTGACCCACCTTGCTTCACCCTGTCCTCAATAGCTGAGATCTACCAAAACACCAGCCTTGTTCTACCATACCATGTGCCCTGGGATATGAGTACCAAATTTCTCCAGCCACAGAAACGGGGGACAAGTGGATTCATGAATGAGTAGGAGATTCCATGGCTGGCGATAAAGTCTGGGTATATAAATATATGAACTGATGATTAGGACAGTGAGTTCAGGAAGGTCCATCGTGCAATGGGAAGTGAAAATAAAAAGTGACCCTTACATACAGAGGAAATAAATTACACTTTATGAGACACAATAAACCCAGCTGCTTGGTAGAACATCTTTCTTGGCTGAACATTAAGTTATTGTCACCTTTATCTTGGTTTAATTACCCATCATGGCTGAAATGACGGCACTATTGGCACTCACAACACGGGCATTGTCAGGACATGCCAATCCTTCTTCATAAAATATTACAGCAGTGAGGTTCATTCAAGTTCAAAATCCGCACAGTTTGGGCTGTTTAAATGATTCCAAAACTAGTTTTTGTGTCCTTCAATTTGTAGCTGTATAAACCCATGTTTGATAGCCGCACACATAAGCAAAACATACCAAGTAAACGGCCCGCGGAGCCCTGACATTGACCTGTTATAGACATATTTCTGATACAAGATCGAAAGCAACTTACACGTAAGATTGTTTTCACATGGGCTATCTATGCATACTAGGTTTTACTTCAAGAACTGTCGCATTCCAGAATTTTTAATAATATGTTGTCTGACCCTCTATAGTTAACAAATAAGTGTTTTTGAGGTGAGAAAAATGAAATTAAATGTAGAAATAAAAGCAAAGGTATTTAGGTAGATACTGGAACTGAGTGGCTCCATATTGGCTCCCTGTCAATCACTGTTATAATCTCCTCCAATGAAATACATCTCTCCTCCTCCAATGCAATGTGTGCCTTGGCTGTGCCAGAACCCAACTGTAGCGTGATACCATTTGCTCAACCCTTAATACAAAGTTAACATCTCTTGATATTATGCAATGGTGTCATTTTCAGCAAAGAGAGAATTTCTCTATAAAAATGAATAATTTGCACAATAACAGCCACTATTTCTCTTTGTTTGTTTTCTTGAACTTCACTGTTTTATCTTTGTGGCAAATGCTGTTTAAATGACTGATGAATAAAGACTTAAAGGGACACTATAGTCAAAAGAACAGCAACAGCTTATTGCATTTGTTCTGGTGAGTAGAATCATTCCCTTCCAGAGAAAAGGCAATGTTTATATTACCTAGGGATACTTCCACTGGCCACTCCTCAGATGGCTACTAAATGTGCTTCCTGGGGCAGGGCTGCACACTGTGTAGTACTGCCATTCAGTGTCTCCACCCTCTGCATGGAGACACTGACATTTTCTCATAGAGATGCATTGATTCAATGTATCTCTATGAGGAGATGCTGATTGGCCAGAACTGAGTTTGACTTGTGCTGCCTCTGCCCCTGATCTGCCTCCTTGACAGTCTCAGCCAATTCTATGGGAAAGCACTGTGATTACCTCACAGAATCACTTCTGATGATGTCAGCTATAAGCAGGCAGATATGGGGCAGAGCCAGCAGCAGCAGACTGGAATAAAGTTACGATTTTGCTATATTTAGAGGGGCAAGGGTAGGCCAGGGGGGGCTAGATGGTGGTTGTAAAACTATATGAATACTTGTTTGTGTTACTGACCCTATAGAGTTCCTTTAAAAAGACAAAAAAAAACACATTTTGCTAAACACATACACAAACCCAGATGCAGGCATTTGTGGTTTCTTTGGAAACTGTTCCTCATAAGTTAATTGACTAATTGATTTGCGGAATTCCTAATTCTATTTATTCATAATATTGTTTTGGAAGTGTTCCAATAATGTGGTTGTAGATCTTTCATTCAGAGTTTGCCAAACACTTTTATAATACCGTTTTAAAAAAACTGATATATTAAACACAGTCATAAAAGAATCTTTTGGATTTGTGCATCCTACGATTCTCAGAGAGTCAATAAAAACGTGTCTTCACGGTGTGGATTCTCTGCTGATATTATTCGAATAGGTCAGTAACGCAGATAGGACAGAGCCGCTCTACGCTTATCTCTGCAAACAGTGATTAGCATTAGAGAGAACCTTCACATATTAATTAGATATGTGATAGCAACGCTTGCTCTATGATAGCAGTTGTGCAATGTCCATTTGCTTTCGGTAATCAGCTCAGTGAGCAGTTAAGTCCTTATTGTTGCAATAACATATGCAATATTCACAGAGGCTGTGTGCTGCTCATGGCATTGAGAAGATTATGTAACAATGTAAAAGGTTATCGCAGAGATCTGCAGAGAATTTAACAAAGGATTGGCACCTGCCTGGACACGAGGGCCGAAACATGTCGCTCTACTCTTTCACTTGTCTAAAATAAATACAGTGGACTTTAAAATGGTGTCAAAAAATAGCATGTATTTTTATTTTATTTTTTTTGGCACGCCATTTAACCCTACCATGGAGTCTACATGTTTCAGTGGAAGAATACACCGTACTGTTGATGCATCCTGCAATGAAACACTGTAGTTTTCGCGCGTAACCAATAAAAAGGAAGGGGTTGGCACGTCGGATTCTGATCAGTTGATTGCCACGAGGAGGTCGTCAGTTTAAAAACAGCGTGTATGTGGAACGATTTATGTAAATTTTACAATAATTTCATGACAAGATCATCATAATTCTTTTTTACTATTAACGTTTAGACAATGTTTAGTGTCACTGTAACCCAGTACCAATAATGACGCGCCAGCCTGTTCTGCGAAAATGACAGAATTTATTTTATTTAAAGTGACACATTTTTTTTCATGACACCATTTTTTACATTGAAAAAGTTTGCAAAATTTAAGAATCTGTTTTTTTTCTGATTGATAGTGCAAGGTGATGGTGTCTTTAAGTTAACCATTAGTAAAATGAAACATGTAGAATGTTACAAAACACAAATCAAGATATTACAACTACCATTGAAGATATTGCCTGAAATCTCATTTTTCTTTTTTTTATATCAGTACTTACGAGCGTACATAACATTGTGACTTCTTCAATGACAATCCCGCATACAGCACTATATACTGTATGATGTAAACAATCGAACGTTAGCGTCCTGCTCTGTCTAAAAGTAATTGGTGATCATATGAACTATAGAATAAACAAATATTTAAATAATAGCAGAGGTTAGTGAAGTACTAATTAACACATGAAATATAGCTTGTCACAAGATCAAGCCATACTATAGCATTTTGCAATAACACCGTACAATGTGTTCTTTTCACATTCTACAATTAAACACTCTGAAAGATTTATACTTTCAAAGTGTCAAGTAATATGTGCATATATCGCAGCCAAACCTTACGTAACGTACACTGATCAGCCACAACATTAAACCCTCTGACAGGTAATGTGAATAACTGATTATATTGTTATATTGGCTCCTGTCATGGGGTGGGATATACGAGGCAGCAAGTGAACAGTCAGTTCTTGAATTTCATGTGTTGGAAGCAGAAAACATGGGCAAGTGAAAAGATAGGAGTGACTTTGACGAGGGCCACATAGTGATGGCTAGACGACTGGGTCGGAGCATCTCCAAAACGACAAGTCTTTTGGGGGGTTCCAGGTATGCAGTGGTTAGTACCTACCAAAAGTGGTGCAAGGAAGGACAGCCAGTGAACTGGAATCAGGGTCATGGGCGCCCAAGGCTCATTGAGGCACGTGGGGAGAGAAGGCTAGCCTGTCTTGTCCGATCACACAGAAGAGCTGCTGTACCTAAATAAGTAGTCCAACACTATGGTGTTGTGTATAGAGTTTCGTATTCCTAACACTATAATGTCCCCTTAATGTAAAGATGTTTTGGTACTTATAATATCCCTTTAACTTTAGATGTTTATTACCTCCATGCTTTCAAAATGTTATACATTGTTGTTTTTTGGGGGGAATTGAGAAGAAAAAAACAAAATCGACAATCTAAAAAAAATATATTGTGGGCGGCGGGGCTTAGCGGCAGACCAGCACAGACGCCATTTCTGGAGCACCGCTAATCCGTGATATTTTCACATTTCTGCTGTACATCGACTTACCTGCAGACGGTACCGGTACCTGCAGAGAGGCACACACCGATGACGTTTTTTCAACAACCGGGTGCTAAACACAAACACTGGCCTCCCACGCGGCCAGCCAGAGGAGTACGCCGCATGCCTTCGCGGCCTGGTGGGACCCGGACTGGCCCACACCCGATTCCCAACAGGCACTAACCAAGAGCGGGAGGAGATGGGTAGAAAGACTCAAAAATCCCGGGAGCACACGCCCCAAGAAACGCAGGACATCGGCATGCTGCTCCAACGCACACCAAAGCACAGGGAGCTGGCACGATTTCTTGTGTATACGACCTAGTCCACTAGAACCAAAATATAAGTGCTAACAAAGTGTATATAATGTTCAGTGACTGCAACCACCTTGAACCAAGCATGTAACCTTTTAATCGAATGTATTTTAACGCACCACCTGCAAAAATAAAGAATTCTAAAATATATATATATATATATATATATATATATATATATCTATATTGTATCTTTTTAAGCACTGTCCACATTCTGCTTTGCCGTGTATGGGCTGTCCAAAATGTTTTTAATTAACTTTTTTCCTTCTAAAATACATGGGCTGAATTTTTTTAAGTGCAGTAAAATCTAGAGCTCTGTTCTTTTCAAATTGCTGAGTACTTTGCACGTTGATACCATATGTCAAGTAGATTCAATAGCTGAATTTATTTCAGTCCAGGGCCCATAGTACAGCCGCTAGGCACTATAAAATGTAAACAGTGCCATCGCAGGACTGCAAGGGGAGCTTCTAGCCTTTTTTTTTTTTTTTTTAATTCTTTATTTTAATTGTGCACAAGTGAACAACTTTTCCTGCATCGTCACAATAACGAGTGCAAGAACATGTAAATATTACAATGAAACAGGTGACGTAAGGCATGAATCTGCTAGAGTTAATATTTTGCTTCATTTTGCCAAGTCAGCACATTTTTATATTAAAGGAAAATACAAGAAGCTTCCACACATTTATTTAGTGAGACAGTCAGTGCTCTAATGTAACATATATGTTTAGGCGTGTTAGTGTAGCGTTGACTATGAGTCGCTCAGATGTGTGTGGTGACATGAATACTTTGATGTGGTACATGCTTATGAGACAAGATTACACTGTTAGGTTTACATTATGCTAGACTAGTAAACGTCTGGGTTGAAAGGAACATGAAAATAACATGGGATATGAAGACAAATCTAGCTAAAGCATATACAACTTTTTAAATGCAATGTTTCAACCACTGGGCATCAGATAATAGTGGGGAGACTACCCCTATCCACTCTGCTGACTAGGGTGGAAACAGGGAGAAAGGCTACTGCAAACCGTCATCCGATGCCACTAGTGTGCTGGAGCAGGTAGTCCCATCTTTGACCCTTCGGGAGTGTGTCGGCCCCCCAATATGGCAGTTGCTCTTCAGCCTTGGTTGTGCAGGGGGTCCATGTCTCTCTTTGGAGAGTCCACCGTCGTGTCCCTCCAGCCTTTGAGATGTGATCGGCCCTGTGGATCAGCGGTCTGCTGGGCTGTGTATGGGGGCAGCTGTGGCTGTGTGCAGCTCTGTCTGGGTTTGCGGCAGCATCATGGCTCCTCCTGGGATGTCTCACCGGAATTTGGCACCGGAGCAGTGGTAGGGGCTTTCTCCGTCGCGGGCGATGAGATGGGTTCCTCCCTTGTTTAGCCCTCACTCTGGAGGGTCGCTTGATGGGAGGGACCCCTGTATAGCGGGTAGTGTTACTTCGAGGGGGCCCATATGCGTTCAGATGGCCCATCTCTTTAGGCAGACCAGCAGAGGCTGCTGCTCGTTTCTCCAGTCGTGCCCAGAAGGCGGCTAGTAGTGCGTCCAGTGCTTGCATGGAGCTGCCAGTGTGATCCAGTGGGGCTTTGGGTGCCTGGGTCTCTTTAGTAGGCCCATCCGCCATCTTGAGGTATGCTGTTGTTTGCGTGTCTTCTCCCTGTGTTTCAGCTACTGCGTGGGGTAGCCCAGTAGGGACCGGGATAACCCCCGCCGGTCCAAAGGGGGGGGGGGGATTGCACGAGTCCTTTGCTTAGCAGCCAGCTGGGGTGCAGGGAGAGCGGCCGTCTCTCCCTAGTTCCGTCGTGTGTAGGCCTCAAGGCCTCGATTTGGGAAGTCAGTGTTGCGGGGACACTCGAGTGAGGTGTCTCCCGACTCACCGAAGCCTCCTCTGCATGATTAACACTAGGCTGTGCTTATAAAGTCATTTAGATCAGGGATATCCCCGGATTCTCAGCAGCGTGTGCAGGAGCTCTTTTGACACACGTCTGCTCCGTTTGGCAGTCAAGCTCCGCCCCCCGGAGCTTCTAGCCTTTTACACCCCAAATTATCATTAAGATGAACTGATTTGGGTGCTTAGCAGCTGAGACTGTCACTTTAAGCCTAGTAATGTTAGTATGGAATCTACAAATAGTTTAGTTACTTTTTGATTCTACTCACCGTATTAACGTCAGAAAAAGCTTCAATAGAGGGGGAGAGAGATAGAGAGTTGTCTGGCTGAATTAAAGGCAGAGCTGCCCGTTTAAGTGAATTTCATTAGATTTCATGAGTGGCTCCTTGGCTAACACTGAGTTATAATGTGTTGCCAATTTATTTGCAACATTCTTGGCCAACATTTGACAAATGTCATTATTTCCCCCCAATTTGGCAATATTTGGATGGACATTTTGGAAGTCAGATATTAACGCATCAGAACTTACAGCTAAGTAACTACACCCCTTACTGTATTGTGTACAATAAGGCTTAAACCATTTAGGCGTGTAGGTTCCCCTCCCCCTCCCCCCCCCGCAGTCTCTTGAACCCGCTCCTGTTAATGTTAATACACAAACCACACCTTGTTATGTACTTTTGTGAACAATACAACACAAGAATGCATTGATGTTTGTATTAAGAGATTGCTTGCTAACTGTGTTCCTCTCTGTGCAAACTATGTACAGCCCTGGAGCTTGTCAATGTCTTCGGCCTTAAACAGGCGTTAATAAACAGATAATATAATGGAAATTTTAATTTAATATCGTTATCATCCAGAGTTATGATCCTTACCTGCATTTCTACAGAGGGACTATACATATTGCAGTGTCTACTTGCTCGTTCCAATGCTTTACAACAGGCTGTGTAGATCAAACTTCATAGCGGCATTTTATCAGCTTGACAGGCTTCTTAGATTATTGAGTACCCTACTCTGATGTTATCCTCCTCGTCCGAGACTGTCATCATTTTTCAGATCCTGTCATGTCATGGTAATGAAACTTTTTATCACCATGATATTTCTGAGGATGAAAAATGAAAATGTAGTGGACGGACGCATGGAGTGAGAGCTCCCGGTCCGACACAGCCTAAAGCGTGGTTTACAGCAGCAATTCCACCCTAACAACACCTGGCATGGCCCCTGCAAAGCAAACCAAACTTACAGACCCGATCCGCCAGACTAAACGTGACCGGCCGCGACCGGCGCAAGATGGCGGAGGTGAGGAGCTGGAAACAGTGCAGGCCGCAAATATCCACACTGAAGGCGAGGAGCTGCATTACACAGACGCTCCGGTCACTGAAAAGAAGTTATTTGCCATGCTGCAAGACTTCAGATTGTTCCTGCAATCGGATTTAAAGAAGGCCACTAATGACATTAAGAAGGAGATAGCTGAGTTGGGGGAAAGAACGAACAATCTAGAAGCGCGCACTGACGATATATGTGCTGCGCAAGATACCATGGCGGACACAGTTCAATCCCTATTAGAAGAACAACAATTCCTCAAAAGCAAAATCGCGGACATGGAAGACCGCTCACGGCGTAACAACATACGCTTTCGCGGCGTACCAGAATCCGTCACGAGAGACCAACTATCACAATTCCTCCTGTCCCTATGCAAAGCAGTGGTACCAAACATGGCGGATAATGAATGGCTCATGGACCGAGCACACCGGTTACCGAAACCGCAAAACCTGCGGCAAGACACGCCACGTGATGTGGTAGTGCGCTTTCATTATTATACGACGAAAGACTCTCTACTGCAAGCGGCAGGAAAACTACCTAAATTACCGGATCCATACGCTACTGTACAACTTTTTGCGGACCTGTCGGCCATGACGATGAGCAGGCGCAGAGAATTCATTACGGTCACAAAGACTTTGAGAAACAACGATATACAGTACCGATGGGGCTACCCAACAAAACTACTTGTATGGAGAAACGCCAAATCACACATCATTAATGATCCGGAAGTGGGGATGCGATTGCTGAAAGAATGGGGACTGTTCCCGCTACAAGACCGAGACGCTGCGAGCTCAAAATCGCCGAATAGACCACATGCAGAATGGCAAATGGCGGGCTCGCCACGAAAACACGTCTGAGATCTGGTACATGCCCCGACTGTCACAAACTTGAACTTTGTCACATATGTCAACCAAAAGACACTCTGCCTTTATAATGTCACCATGATAAGTACCATGCAACACATTGGGTTGTGAGTATGACAAAAATAGAATGTGAATATTATGTGAAATCTGTATGTTACACCTCAGTTACCCCAGATGAGTTCTAGGCCGTAGATAATATCCTAACCATATACGCGAATGTACAGTACGGGGCAAAATACAGACAACATGGGTGAGAACAATACCGCTTAATGACAGGCTGTTACTCACTCGGCCCGTCTTATCGGTGCGACCCCAGGATGAGTATTGTGAGGAGGGCCATCTGCCCCCTCGCATCTCACCCACGAAGAGCGCCGACGCTCTTTTTTTTTTTTATAAATTCTTTATTTATGTCAAGGAAGAACATTACAATAATTGCATATCAAAACGAGCCGATACAGGATATTGTTACATTATATATGCATGGTTCACATCGTATTTGGAATGACCTTAAACTATCCCTCCTAGTAAACCTTCACTTCACCAACGTATCCTGGAATGCGGCTATCAGCTTTTAACCAGTCCTTCCCAGTTTTTTATTTTTAAAATTTTTAAACTTATAACATAGATGAGAGATAAGCAAAGGCAGTAATAAGACAAAAACAGAAACCAATAAGGCAGGTCAAACAGCACCATATATGTCATACTAGTATGTTCGCATGTTAAATATGTGTAGGACATGCCCTATTTTCCATCCTGTGTTTCCATGATAATCTAACAACTCGTTTGCTGTTTTATATTTTTTGTCAAACTCTTACAAAGTTCTATCCAATTGCACCAGTAAGCCCATGTCCCAATCCTTTCGTGGTACTAGTTATTTACAGTCTGCCTGGCTTTCGTGAAATAATTAAGAAGATCTCACAAGAGAGAAGGAAAGGAACAGAGAGATGAAAGTAGATATCAGAGTGTGAAAAAAGGAAAAACTAGGGGAGAGAAAAAAAAAAAAAGGGGGGGGGGGAGGAGGGTGGCGCCGACGCTCTTAATGGCGCTTTATATGTATTATAGTTGCTCGATACCTATACCCTTTTTCTGTTTCCCTATTTCCCCCCCAAACCTCCTATGCTCTGGACTGACCCCACAACGCCCAACAAGAGGTGCAAGTGTTCCCATTAAACCCCAACGCCAGTCGGCGTTACAACAGGACTATGGGTGACTCCCTGGTAATATTTAATCTAAATGTTAAAGGTCTCAATAGCCCACATAAAAGAAGAATGGCGATGGTAGAGATGTCCAAATCTAAGGCGGCCATTGTTAGCTTACAGGAAACGCATTTTTGTGTTAAAAACCCACCCAAATTTTATACCAAACACTACCCCCAGAGCTACGATGCAATGTCCCCCACTAAGGCCAAAGGTGTCTCTATATATTTTCATAAAGATTGGGTATTCACTCCATCCCAACAATTCGCAAGTCGTGATGGGAGAATACTGATATTAGTAGGCTCTCTAAATGGCCTGCTGATGACGATAGCATCTATATATGCACCTAACGTTAAACAACAATCCTTCCTCACTAAGGTTTTCCGCAAGATTGATAGCATGAAAATGGGTCACACAATTATATGTGGGGATTTCAACTGCGCCCCAGACCCTGAGGTCGATATACAAAGGGAAGACAATAAATCACCCCAACTTCACTCAGTCTCCTTGGGTCAACACCTTAGGAAATTAATGAATGACCATGACTATTACGACACTTGGAGAGGCCTTAACCCGAGTGGTAGAGACTACACATACTACTCTGCAGTCCACAGGACATACACGAGGATTGACCTCTGCCTACTAGACACTAAAACACTACCCTTTGCCACCAAGGCGTCGATAGGTCCGATCACTTGGTCCGATCACGCTCCACCTATAGTGACTATGCGCATACCATACCCAGCTAGAGGTAGAGGCACATGGCGACTGAACGAGGGGCTACTGGACGTGCCGGTCCACCTCCAGAGGCTTCAAACCAGAGTAGTGGAGTATTTTACGACCCATGCAAACTGCCCGTCGTCCACTACCATGCAATGGCTGGCCCATAAGGCGGTCGTGAGGGGCGAACTGATTCAAATGGGAGCTAGGGCCAAGCGAAGTCAAAAAACGTTGCTAGACAGTACAGAGCAGGACCTGGCTAAATTAGAGGCCATCCACAAAGCAAACCCAAACAAATCCACACACAAGAAACTGATGATACTCCGCAAGCAGCTACACAACCTCCACCTAGCCACAACCGAGCGCCACTTACGTTTTTTAAAACAATCACACTACATATTAGGTAACAAGGCGGGTAGACTGCTGGCAAGGAAAGCGAAACAAATAAAGTTACAATCTAAAATCCCTTACATAACCTCAGATACAGGGGATAAACTGTATAACCCCCAAGATATAGTAAACGAGCTAGCAAAATATTATGCCTCTCTATACCAACTAGAGACCGACTCTACTACACATCAACCTACAGATGACGAAATTTCCAGTTTTCTAGATAAAGCACCTCTAACTAGACTAACTCAGGCGCAATGCACTCAATTAGAAAGCCCCTTCACGAAAGACGAAGTAGAGACCGCGATCCTCTCTTTGCCCAAACACAAAGCCCCCGGTCCCGATGGACTATCCAACTATTATTACATAACACTGGTCAAACAGCTAACTGGACCCCTCACATCGCTGTTTAGCCATATCAAAGATGTAGGGATTATGCCCAAAGAAATGCTGGAAGCACACATTGTAACTCTCCCCAAACCCAACAAACCCCCCACACAATGCGCAAACTTACGCCCGATCTCCCTTTTAAATGCGGATACCAAATTGTACGCCAAGTTACTTGCCTCCAGGCTAAAACAGATACTTCCGGACCTGGTCTCGGAAGAACAGGCTGGCTTCGTACAAGGCCGACAAGTAGGAGACAACACCAGACACTTCTTAAACCTGGTAGACTGGGCAAATGCCTCGAAGCAAGCGGGACTTCTACTCGCGCTCGATGCCGAGAAGGCATTTGACCGTCTACACTGGAGATATATGCTACTCACACTTGCTAAAATGGGGTTCCCACCGACCTTTCAATCTAGCATAATGGCCCTGTATCAAGGCCCCTCAGCCAAGGTGTTCAGCACTGGTTTCGTATCCAAAACATTTGACATTCGTAATGGGACCCGCCAGGGCTGCCCACTTTCCCCTTTAATTTTCATCCTGTGCTTGGAACCATTGGTCAGAATCATTAAACAGGACTCGTCTATTCATGGGTTGCACACCCCAGGGGGTACCAAAAAACTTGCTCTTTTCGCTGACGACATCTTGCTATTCATTACCAAACCAGAGTCTTCCCTGCCCTCTCTTTTAGACCTGCTGAAAGGTTATGGTATAGTGTCATATTACAAAAACAATATAGCCAAAACGCAAGCTTTACCGATTAATCTACCAAAAGCTGTAGCGGACAAGTTGACATCGCACCACTCTTTCGACTGGCGCACAAACTCTATACAATACTTGGGAGTTAAACTCACCAAATCCCCTCATAAATTAACCAAAGAAAATCATTACCCTATGCTTAAATGCATCACAACTACCCTCGCCAAATGGGTGGGAATGGAGGTTTCATGGCTAGGTCGTATCAACTTGATTAAAATGATGATCATGCCACATATCCTATATCTCTTCCGAACCCTGCCTATTTCCCTGCCAAGTTCACTGCTCAAACAGTTCCAAAGCACCATCAATGCACACATATGGAAGAGAAAACCCCCAAGAGTAGCCAAAGGATGTATGGGTCTCCCATACAACAAGGGAGGGTTAAGCGTACCCGACATAACAGCCTACTACAAAGCGTCCTTTCTGGCACAGGGGATAGGACTCATTAGAGAATATAATTCACCCCACGTCCCATTATGGATGTCTTTAGAAAATGCATGCCTGGACACAAAAGACATTGTTCACTATTTGTGGACATGCGCAACGCCTCGGACATCAGCGGGCCCGAACCTTCACTGCTCGAGCATCTTGCTCAGAGCGTGGAGGATCTGGTGCCCTCTGGTGTTAGACCCAACACAACTTTTCAAAAAGGCTCCGCTATCAACACTGACAGCCTACTCCCCAGACATACAGGTAGGAAAATGGATGGCTAAAGGAGCCAAGGCGGTTGGTGACCTTATGACAGGGGGTGAAATAAAACCTTTTCCAGAACTACAAGTCAAACTAGGACTAGACCCGAGAGACCTCTATTTATACTTAAGAATTAAAAACATATTGCAAACCCGCAGCAAACAGACACTATGTGGACAGATAGACCCTGCATTCACTCCAAGCCAACTATCGCTGTCCAAATTTGCAAAACCCCTTTCCTTATGTTACAATGCGATCACCACCAACAATATCCCTGACAAACTGCAATACATGTCGAAATGGGAGAGGGAGCTAGGATATCAAGTCCCCCGGGAGGACTGGCAGGTGGCGATGAAAAACACAAAAAAAGCTTTGAGTGGCCTCTCATTGTGGGAAGCCTATTGTAAAGTAAATATGAGATGGTACTTAGTCCCACAGAGGTTAGCGGGAATGTATACAGGTGTTACGGACATGTGCTGGAGATGTGAGGCAAGCACTGGTAATATGCTCCACACCTTCTGGTCATGCCCCTCTTTGCAAGATTTTTGGAAACAAATCCAAACCTTAATCTCTCATAAGACGGGTTTCAACATACCCCTATGCCCAGAAAACTACCTACTCCATACTATACCTGACCTTAGCACACACCCCCACAAAAAGGTGGTTTTAAATATACTTACGGTAGCGAAAATAGCAAGAGCCGGTAACTGGAAATTCAAGCAAGCCCGTCAATTGGAAGTGGTAACAGCCAAAATGGACACAATTAGTGCATATGAGAAGATGGCATATAAACTGTCAGGGCGTTTGGAGAAATATGAACAAGAGTGGGCAAGCTGGCTGACCTCTTAAAACACACATGGCGAGATAAGACATGAAGTCCAGGTGGACAAAAGAGCAGTATAGTGTGCGTTCACACTAATATGTTCTGCACAACAACCTGCTATGCTTCTACACTTGTACTATTGTGTATTATTGTGTAAGAGTCCAGGGCTTCCCCCCACCCCTCTCCCCTCTTTTCTTCTGTACCCCATCCCCCCCCCCCCAGTTAGTATAAAATTCCTTAAACTACACTAAAACTGTTGTATGCATCACATTAAGTTCTGTATGTTGAAGACTGTAAATGATATGTACGCACAATGTTCTTATCTATGTATCGTACCTTACATGCTCTGATATGTGTTGCAAATATGCACAAATAAAAACGATAAATGAGAAAAAAAAAAAATGAAAATGTATATAGATTTATATAAAAAAAATTGTTTTTAGATAAGCTTGAACATTAAAGGGGCACTAAAGTCACCCAGACCACTTTATCTGTCTGGGTGCAGATGTTCTGTCCTTTTAAACCAGCAATGTAAAATATTGTAGTTTTTTTTTAAGAGATTGCAATATTTACTTTGTAGGGTTAAATCTACCACTAGTAGGGGAGGTCTTGCGAAGGAGATTTGCTGTTTTTGCAAGCTGTTTTAGCTATATCCACAAAAATACACAATTGAATGACTGCATGTTTGATTTGTAATGTCCCTTTAAGCACCAAAACCACATCATCTTAATGAAGTTATTTTGTTACATAGACCCAGTCCCTTTGTCTGGACCTATGCCTATAGTATATAGTACTCACAGCCACTACAGGTGCTTCTTCATCGAAGAGAAGACTTTTGATAGTCGAAGATCTTCATGTTTGAAAGCCGCTAATGCTTCTCATAGTGATGCATTGGATTCACTGTTTCTCTGTGAGAAGCATCGGATTGTGACGTTTGCTGCTAATGTGTCGTAGGTCCCAATGCTTCCCTATGAGAGACTTTGGATTGGACAATGATCATTACTGATGATGCTGAAAGAGGACTGTTATGGCCATGGCAAAAGGTGAGTTTATGGCATTTTCGGAAACTTGTTTTAAAAGAGGGTTACACTGAATCATAAAGGGGAAAGGCACACACCTACTTGAAGTGTTCCCTTTAACTGTTTTTGAAACAAACCCTTTTATATATATTGATTATCTCAGTGTAATTGTTGCACTGTAATATCACCAATGGAAATCAGAGTGTTTACCGAGTGCTTGGCACAGAAAGGAATTGCAGGTCACGTGATTAAACAGAAGCTGGATAAGACATAAACAAAAAGTACTATTTACACTAGTAAACCACACCGGATCACGTTGCAGTTACATACCCAGACACGTCAAAATACAGCGTTATTGTCAGGAATTCCATGGGAATTTCTAAAAAAATTCAGATTTTCAGACAAATAAGCTGAACTTAAAACGTAGCTGATGTGGAGATTGAAGCCCACGGAACAACGCAGAGGGGGAGTGGGCCTTGACAGGGCCAGAGAGTGGGCAGGGTTAAGAATTGGGGGTGGGCTTAGGGTAATGCAGCGTGGGGGTGGTCTAAGAGCAAGTTAAATAGCGGCCATCTTAGAGAGGAGCCATTTTAACAGAAATTCACTCACCTGTTCTTTGTCAGGTCTGTGGGTTTCCTCTGTTTTCTCGTTTCTGCAGGTATGGCATCGTTAGAAGATATCCTGGAGGGAGTCCGAGCGGCTGTCAGGGATCGGGGCATGGAGTGGCTACATCTGCTGCAACTTCCCGGGAGCCGGAGCGGAGGCCTACACGGAGGACGAGGCCGCCGCAGCGTCTCAGCCCGGGTGTGGCACCCGCACCTCGTCGGAGGAGGAGCCCGTCGGTAGAGGATAGGGAAATGGCGACTGGTTCCGGCAGCGGTTTGTCGAAGCAGGCGGCGCCGGTCACTGGGACGGCTAGCCAGGCGAGGAAGGCCACGGCGAAAGGAGCGCGGGGGAAGATCTGCGGTTGGCAGGAAGGCGGGAACGGAGCCGGTTTCCAGGACAGCTGTCGAGAAGAGTGGGTCGGGAAGCGGCCAGGTGGCCAGGGAGGCCGGATTGTCGGGAAGCGGTGAGTCGAACACCAGGGGGGGTTTGGGGAGTCAGGGCTAGAGTGTTGCTGCAGGCTCTTCACTAGCGGTCCCGTCTCAGGAGCAAGGGGATCGGGTCAGCAGTGGACAGAGGGCGGCCTTATCGAGAGCCAGGTCGGGGAGCAGGACAGAGGGAGGAGAGAGGGGGCGCTACGAGCTCAGCCACAATTCGAAGAGAGCGGCAACAGCCAGGGATGCTTCTGGTAGTCGGGCGGTAGTGGTCAGCGGAGGACAGGAGACGACGAGTAGCGGCCAGCCGGGTGGGGAGGGGCCGGGGCCCATGATAGCTGCTGGAGGCAGGCGAGGCAGGGAAGTGCGGGAGGGCCCGGCAGGCAGCTCCCAGGGGGGTCTGACTAAGAGGCCTAGTGTTTGGAGGGGAAGGAGCGAAGAGCGGCGCAGCGCTAGCGCCAGGCACAGCAGAAGTAGGTGCACGGACAGAGGTCGGATGAGTGTGGACAGGAGCCCGTCACGGGACAGGCGTAGCGACTCCAGGCACAGTTGCGGAGTTAGGCAGCGGAGGTCCGTTTCTAGGAATTGGAGGGGGACTAGTCGGCTGAGTGCATCCGGTTCTTCAGATGGGAGTGGCCGGGATCGGAGGCTGAGGTCTGTCAGCAGGGACCGTAGGGCGGCAAGGAAGAGCCGGGACTGGGACGGAAGGGAGGAGCGTAGGGAGCACGGGCGGGCAGGGGACCGATCGAACAGACTGCCCAGGTTATCGTCTCCTTACAGGTCGCGGAGTCACACGCCAGCGGTTCCGAGGAGAGACCAGGAGTGCAGGAGTCGGCGATTTGCGGAAGCTCCGGGGCCTGTCAGGGCCGGTGGAAGGACGGCATCCCCTGGGCCTGAGGCGGCCGGGGGCAACAGTGGTGAGTCGAGCTCTGCATTACATCCAGGAACACTCATAGGCTGTTTGAAATCTTTATTGGACTCCTGGGAGGAAGGTAGGGAGTCACAGCAGTTTGGTAGAGTATGGGCCACAGACGGGGACCAAGGTAAGGTAGTTACTAGTAGAGGTTCGTTATCGGGGGGGGTTGCCAGTGGGGACGCGAATGCCGCGCTTCCGCTGGTGGAATCGACGGAAGGGGCGTCTGAGCAGGAGGCAGGTTTTGGGGACATCTCGGAGGCCGCGCGGCAAAACGTGCACGTGTCCTTCGCGGGTCCCCTTGGCTGTCATTTAAAAGGGGAGGTGAAGGAAAAGATATGGAAAGGTGAGTTCGTGGAAATCTTTTCCTTTCTCCCCCTAGAGGAGTTCCTAGACCTCAAGGAGGAGGACAAAAAGGACGCCAAGAAGGAGGAGGAGGAAAAGAGGCGTAAGTATAGGAAGATCCTGAAGACTTTTGGGAATTGGCTGCGGGCATTTTGTATTTTGGCCAGCGTTATAGGCGAAAAGCGTCCGGATTGCTGTTCCCAGCTATTTTGCTATCTCGATGGAATAGGTGATGCGTACCGGACTTATGGGGGGCTGGCATGGTGGAAGTACGACGAACAATTTCGTCAACGGCTAGCAGCGAATGCATCCATGCGGTGGGACCAGATGGACCTGCCGCTATGGATGCGGCTGATGATGGCGCAGAAATCTGCTCCCTTTCCGGGGACAGCCGGCGCGGCCACTGGGAGCGCTGCGTCGGCGGGTCAGAAAAAAGGTTTTTGCTGGGCGTTTAACGAGGGCCAGTGTAAATGGGGGGCTTCGTGTAGGTTTAGACACGAGTGTTCCGGTTGCGGCGGGAGCCACGGGGTCAGTAGATGCTTTAAAAAAGGGAAGAGTAGCACAGGGGGAGGTACGACAGGAACCGCTGCTACAGCGACTACCGCTGGGGCGGTCCCCGGTGAAGGTCGACGTGATGTTGCCTTGGCTAAGGCAATACGATAGTCAGCAAGATGCAGAGTTTTTATGGAAGGGTTTCACGGAAGGCTTCCGGATCCCCTTCAAGGCAAAAGGTCCGAGTGGGGTTAGCGCAAATCTTAAGTCTGTAATGGAACATCCGGGGGTGGTTGGGGAGAAGTTGTTGAAAGAAGTTTCCTTGGGTAGGATGGCGGGTCCGTTCGCGGCCCCGCCATTGGCGGATCTGCGGATATCCCCTTTGGGTGTGGTTCCCAAGAAGGAACCGGGTAAATTCCTTATGATTCATCATTTGTCGCACCCGAAAGGGGGTTCGGTGAATGATGACATTGACGCGGACTTGTGCTCGGTCTCCTATACATCATTCGACAAAGCCGTCGAGCTGGTACGGAGAGCGGGTCGGGGGGCGTTAATGGCGAAGGTGGATGTGGAGGCAGCGTTTCGGCTGCTCCCCATCCATCCGGATTGTCATCACCTCTTGGGTTGTCATTTCGAGGACGGGTTCTTTGTAGATTTGTGCCTGCCTATGGGTTGCTCCGTGTCATGCGCCTATTTCGAGAAGTTTAGCACGTTCTTGGAATGGGTGGTGCGCAAAGAGTCGGCGGGGGGATCGGTGGTGCACTATCTCGATGATTTCCTATGTGTCGGCCCTCGTGATTCGGGTAGGTGCGGTCAGCTGCTGGGGACTCTGCAGTGGGTGTCGCATGCGTTCGGGGTGCCTTTAGCTGCGGATAAGACAGTGGGCCCCACTACGTGCATTTGTTTCTTGGGTCTGGAGATTGACTCGTGTGCCGGTGAGTGCAGGTTGCCAGTAGATAAGCTGCAGATTTTACGACAGGTGGTAGGCGCGGCAAAAAGGGCAAGGAAGGTTACGCTAAGGGGCTTGCAATCTCTTCTAGGGAGCCTTAACTTTGCATGCAGGGTCATTCCTATGGGGAGGATATTCTGTAGGAGGTTGGCTCAGGCAACCAGCGGGGTACGGCGGCCGTCTCACTATATTAGAGTGTCCGCCGACATGAGAGAAGATCTAGAGGTGTGGGATCATTTTCTGACCAATTTTAATGGTACGGTGTTTTTTAGGGAGCTGTCTGTGTCGTCTGAGGCTATAGGGTTGTTTACGGACGCGTCGGGCAGTATTGGTTTTGGTGCTTATTTGGCGGGAGAATGGTGCACGGAGGGGTGGCCGGACACGTGGTTGTCATCCCCGCTTATCAGAAACCTGGCGTTTCTGGAACTGTTTCCCGTGGTGGTCGCGGTGTCACTCTGGGGAAAGGAGCTTGCCAACAAGAGGGTCACATTTCATTCGGACTACATGGCGGTAGTGCAGGCGATTAATAGCGATTGTTGCGGCGGTTGGTTTTGCTCTGTATGTCATCTAACATTGTGTTTAAGGCTAGGCACAATCCGGGGTGTAAGAATGTGGTGGCTGATGCTCTATCTCGTTTACAGTGGGAACGTTTTTGGGAAGCGGCTCCTGGTGCAGCGAAGGTGGGGCAGGTGTGCCCAGTCGAAATGTGGCAACTCGGGATGGCCTGCTTGGGGAGTGCATAAGGAAGTCGCTGGCGCCAAGCACCTGGTCGGCGTATGTTAAGGTCTGGAAAGTATGGGAGGAGACGGTGCTTCAGGTAGGGGGGGAGCTTTGGCTGGATGTTTTGTTGTGGATTCTTTGCCAATTGTTTGTTAAGCAGGCCTCGCCGGCCATGGTCGACAGACATATGTCGGCTCTGGCTTTTTTATTTAAGTTCAACGGGTGGGAAGATGTTACTAAACATTTCTTGGTTCGGCAGGCTATCAAGGGCTTCAGGAGAGGGAAGAAAACGGCTGACTCGAGGCGGCCGGTGTCTTTCGGAATGCTTCAACAGTTAGTGGAGCTGCTACCCTCGATATGCCGCTCGCCTTTCGAGGTTGAATTATTTGCAGGTGCATTTGTGTGGGCCTTTTTTGGGGCGTTTCGAGTCGGCGAGCTGGTGAGTGTGAACAAGGCGGGGGTTGGGGGTCTGCAGCAGGAAGACGTGGTAGTCAGCGCTGACAGGGTGAGTATCAGATTGTGCAGGTCAAAAACGGATGTTTTTGGAAAAGGCTGCACGGTGGTATTGTACGGGTTTCCGGGGTCCAAGGTGTGCCCGGTGTTGCGGGGCGCTAGTTATTTAGCGCTCCGGCCAGAGGGTAAGGGCTGTTTTTTCGTACACGCTGACGGGTCAGCGTTGTCACGTTTCCAGTTTACCAGGGTCTTCCGGATGGGACTGGGGAAGATGGGCCTGGAGCCCATGCAGTTTGGTACTCATTCATTCCGTATAGGGGCCGCGACAGAGGTGGCGAGGTTAGGTCTGGGTGACGAGAGGATAAAAAGGATTGGTAGGTGGGAATCCTTGCGTTTCCGATCGTTTGTGAGGCCAGACAGGCTGGTGTAAGTTCAAAAAAAAAAAAAAAAAAAAAGCATTTTGAAAGCTAAGTATTTTGAGTGGTGGTGTTGGTGACGGGACGGTGGTTTGGATGACGAAGTACTAACTTTTATTTCATTTCAGGTTGGACGGTGTGGGTGATCGGCCATTCGTTCGTGTATTGGGCACAGAAGAGAGCTGCAGCTAGAAGGAGCGGAACACAGCTGGGCTTTCCTCGGGAACGGGTGGCGATCTCATGGTTTGGTTTTAGGGGATTTAGCTGGCAAGGTTTGAGCAGTGTTTTGTTCAGGAAAGTGTATGGGGGGGCGAAGCCTGATGTGGTAGTGTTGCATGGCGGGGGGAATGATTTGGGTCTTGTCCCTCAGAGGGAGTTGGTGAGATGGATGAAGAGGGACATGAACCGGCTGGTAGGGCTGGTCCCTGGCGTTGTAGTGGTGTGGTCGGAGATGGTCCCCCGATTTGCGTGGAGGCACGCTAGGGACGTGGATGCGGTAGCCCGTTGCAGGGGCAAGGTGAATAGGGCAATGTCAGCATTTATTAGACGTTTGGGGGGAGTAGTTGTCCGACACAGGGAGTTGGAGGGCATGTTGCCCGGTTATTTCAGGAGAGACGGGGTTCATTTGTCAGATGTAGGGACTGACTTGCTGAACCTGGGTTTTCAGGAGGGTATTGATAGGGCCCTGTTTTTGTGTAGTGGGGGTCGCGCATGTCCTTAAGGGGTCAAGGCATGTGCTATGGCGGAACAGGGCATGGTAAAGTCGGAAGTTGGCTGGAATTGGAAGTGGATAGGCCAAGGCCTAGGCCGGAGTAGGCCAGGTGGATAAGAGTGTTGGTAGGTTCAAGCTCTTCGGTGGCTACGAACCTAGGGGGTAGGGGTGTCTGGGTACACCCCTACAGTTACGTTTGGTTGGGGCCTCTTTGGTAGGCCGTGTGTTATAAGTTAAATGTTATTGAAATGTTATTTATTGTTTAAGTGCTAGGGTCATTGTCAGGGGTATTGTATGGGGGGATAGTAACGAAATGTCAGAAATGACAATGACCCTAAATTTGTTAATTTGTTTGAAATTTAATAAAGCTGTGGACGTTATACTCCAACAGAATAACTGGTGTCCGAGTCTTATTAAGGTAATTTTAAACTAACACCTGCCGAATAACGACAGTGCCTATGTCATGAAGCCCACGGAACAACGCAGAGGGGGAGTGGGCCTTGACAGGGCCAGAGAGTGGGCAGGGTTAAGAATTGGGGGTGGGCTTAGGGTAATGCAGCGTGGGGGTGGTCTAAGAGCAAGTTAAATAGCGGCCATCTTAGAGAGGAGCCATTTTAACAGAAATTCACTCACCTGTTCTTTGTCCCACCCACCCTCCCTTTAGGTTTGGTTGTGTTCCCGTTTGGTCACAGCGGCGGGAACAGGGCATGGTAAAGTCGGAAGTTGGCTGGAATTGGAAGTGGATAGGCCAAGGCCTAGGCCGGAGTAGGCCAGGTGGATAAGAGTGTTGGTAGGTTCAAGCTCTTCGGTGGCTACGAACCTAGGGGGTAGGGGTGTCTGGGTACACCCCTACAGTTACGTTTGGTTGGGGCCTCTTTGGTAGGCTGTGTGTTATAAGTTAAATGTTATTGAAATGTTATTTATTGTTTAAGTGCTAGGGTCATTGTCAGGGGTATTGTATGGGGGGATAGTAACGAAATGTCAGAAATGACAATGACCCTAAATTTGTTAATTTGTTTGAAATTTAATAAAGCTGTGGACGTTATACTCCAACAGAATAACTGGTGTCCGAGTCTTATTAAGGTAATTTTAAACTAACACCTGCCGAATAACGACAGTGCCTATGTCATGTTTTCCTATTAACAGTCATTGGGTAAAAGAAAGTACCCCCTCTTTGCATTCTGCGGTTTTACATATCAGGACATAATAACAATCATGGCTTCTCCATTTTGGCTTTATTTTTGTTAAATAAATCATGACACGGTGTAATATGACATGCGCTGTTGTTCATCTGAGATTGTAATGACCTAACTTCAAGACCTGCTAAGGATCAGATGATTGTCGTTCCCCGCTATGTAAAAACAGAGAATTCTTTCTTTTTCCTACGGCTGTATATATTTTTAATTCCTGACAATTCACATATTAGTATTGTAAACAGCCCAGTGTTTAGTGTTCCTTTAATTCTTTGAAGCCATAAAATCTCAGTTCTATGAAACTGATGATGGGGTAAAACAAATAAAGTTCAAACATAAGTCATTCCTGCTTGAACAAGTACGGTAGTTGATAAATTTCACAGATAGATGTGTAAAGGTTTCTCGAGAGCAGGCGGGAGATCATATAAAATCACAGACATCGTCATTCTCTGCTGCCTGTATGATCGAATCTGTTAGATTATAACTTTTCACAAAGACGAGTATACAGAGACCGGAATTCAGACCCACTTTCTCCAGGGTAGGAGATCGGGGCTACGTTTAAAGACCAATTCTGCGTCAAAGTTCTAAAACTGGAGCGATAAGCAGAAACATTCCATTGGTTTCCATGGTGATTGTGTGTCACATTTACAACTTTGCTCCATCTCTGTTTTATTTTGCACAGCCCCTCATTATTCATTAAAACGTAGTTTGAATCTGAGAGCAGACATACTCCTACATTTTTTTTTTCCAGGAGAATCATTGCTAGCCCGGCGCGCCCCCCCCCCCCCCATATTCCACGGGACTTGGGAAATGGCGTAATTCAGAGCAGAATCCCGTCAGTATCGCAGCGAATCATACTTTCGTATAGTTTGAGACACTCCACGTGAGGAATTTAGAAGTGGTTTAAAATTCACCTGCTTACTCACGCATTTGAATTATGCACCACCAGCTGCCCCGTGTTCATATCCTGTCTTCCATCCACATATTAACTTCATGCTATAATTGGCCTGTGGTTAATTCCCCATCGCTTTATGTGCATTCATTATTATGTAACTGTAATAAAAGAGTGAAAGAAAAGACGCGTAACCACATAGGTGTAGGTGTTTTTATTTATTTTGTATAAACTCTATCAGCGTACAAAGCAAGCTTAGCTGAAAGGCACGTGGCAAAGCAAAACCACAAATTCATACGGCACCTAAACTACCGATAAAGTTAAAGGGTTACTTCAAGCACCATGAGCACTTCAGGTCAGCTATGTTCTGAGTTTAGCTGCTTTGGACTAAAATTTAGAATTCACTTTGACTCTGCCAGAATCCTCTTAAAGGGACACTCCAGACCCACTAAAGCACTGTAGCATGTTGTGTGTGAAGAGTGTGTCCTCTTTTTTTTAAGTTTATGAAAAGTGCTGATTTTAATGGCTGGCAATCAGACATTTGGCCCTTTTACTTCCTGATTGTTTAGCTCAGTGGAGCTAACCTCAAGAGGCAGCAATTGCTCAGAGCACCTGCCTTGCAAAGACTTGTCACTGTGCTACACTGGGAAGTCTGTGATTGGACAGCCACAGAAAGTCTGGGCGGGGTTAGAAGGGGACGGCTTGCAAAGGCTGTAGATAAGAGATCTGCAGCTGTTTCAAACTGTTTTTTTGGATAATGCATAGAAGCATAGATAATTAAATGCATACATGTATATCTACTAAGAGATTTATTATTGGTTTTGTATTTGGACAGTGGAGTGTCCCTTTATATGGATTCAACAACATAAAAGTAACTTGAAGTCTGTTGTTCATTACCCATGCCCGGGTCTTAAGATAATTGTGAGATACATTTAGAAAAATGCTCACCCAGTCTCTTCAGTAATCTATGTCATTAATTATATTACAAGTATGTTAGGCTATTCTGTCTAATATCTGCGCCGAATAAAATAAAAAATAAAAAAAAAGAATCTCTTTATATTTTCCCCAAATCTGTTGATCTTAAAAAAAAACAACAACCAACAAGATGTGTCTGTACTGAAATTTGTTTATAAGTTTTCAAGTACGGACAGATTGTATCATTACTGTTTTAATTGCTGGGACCTATCTCTGGAGGCTGCCTGGACGTCAGAGTGGGATACAGAGAGAGTGCGTTTATAAAGCTGGTTTAAGCAATGTTTCTTTACGACCGGTGTGACAGCGCCTCCTAGTGTCCAAATGTTGCAAGTCAGGCAGCTCCAATAATACATCTTGCACTTGGAAACTATATAAAGTGAATTTTACATTTAAGGTCAAAATAGCAAACTGGGGGGGGGGGGGGGGGGGGCGGGGCCGGGCGCCCACGCCGACAGGCTGCGGGCCTCTTGTGCTCCTGGGGAAACCGACTAATTTAGGTGAAAATACCCACCTTGAGCTGCTTGAAAACCCTGGGGGTTCGGCGTACGGAGTCCTGGAGTGTCCCGGTGCAGCCGGAGCACCTGATATTAGGTGAATCTGGGTCCTGGAGAGGCACTCTAGGAGTTGGGACCTGAGGCATACCGGGGAGGAGAGCGAGGCGGACGTTTACCCCCCCCTCTGGATCAGCGGGGGCCATCCCGGTCCCTACCAGGCAAGATACCGCTACAGAGCGACTACCCGCTGAGGGTACACGGCTCCCACGCGGCCTTCTTAAAATGTCCGACGGTGGCTAAACAACTCCACTGTACCAAATATGGAGGAACCCCAAAATAGATCGGAAGCAGAGCTAGTGAGCCATATGGTCTGAGCAGTGACCAATCCCGTTTACCAACCGCAGACAAGAAAGAAAAGGACAGCCTGCATCCCAGATCTATACCCACACGACAGAGGAACCTCCAAATGACAGCTAAGTGCCTGCCTCATCATAACGTGCTCTTTCAGCGATCCATACCACCAACAAGAGGGAGTACCCGGAGAGGACATACCTAAGCACTGACCCCAATACAACACAACCCGCACCTGAACACTATGGGTTTAATAGCACAGCGTCTATACTCACCCGACGACCAGGAGACCAGTTAACGAAGATCCGCAACCAAGGTGACATATGGCGGGACTTTGGGGCTCAGAGAACCTCACTACTGGGACTATCCTTAACATTGGAAAAACTGCCTGAGCTCTAAAATGAGGCTGATAAACCTAGGAGATTTCTGTAATCTGTTATAGTGACCCTAATCTGTACAACTCTTGCAAGTCTCCTTCTCTTTTTTTTCTGTACCGCCATAATCACATGCCTCAATAAAATAAAGAATTAAAAAAAAAAAAAATTGCGAACTGGAAAAATTCTCTAAGTCAGGTATGCTTTTGATTCAGCTGCTCTGGATTTGAAATTCACTTGGAATTCTCACATTAGTAAATGTTTTTATTATTTTATTATTTATATAGCGCCAGCAAATTCCGTAGCGCTGTACAAAGGGTGGACTAACAGACACGTAATTGTAACCAGACAAATGGACTCACATGAAATAACCCTGCTTTCTCAGCCTCCCTGCTTACTGTCTGGAAAAACATTCTAGAACCCACAAAATCACCACAGATTTTCAAACCTTCCTTCTTACTACGACAGGCTGGGAAACGTTGGGTAAAGGGAATATTAAAAGGGGACTTTGTATATAATCATACTAAAGTATTTAATATACCGTAGTTTTTTTTGCTTATTTCCAAGTACTACCCATGGTTTTACATGTTATTATTGCCCAACTTAAAGGATTGATACAACAAAAATAAAACAACAACCACAACAGGGTTGTAATAATTAAAAAAAATGAATAATAAAAATACAACAGTTTTTTGTTAGACTAGGCCTTACTGGGATTCCGCCCCTTCCCCCCAAAAAAAGTTATAACTAAATACATTGAAAGTTACCTGCGTTCCAGCACCGAGGCCTAGTTCATAAAAAGCCCATTCCTAACTGTGCAAAGTTATTCTCCCACACTCGCAGAGTGGAGGGCGAGCTGAATTGAGGACTGAATTGAGGACATTTATCACAAGTATGACAACAGACAACAACAGGGTTAAAATTTCCAGGAATTCAAATTAATATAAAAATTCAATTTGGCTATTTTGTCCTCAAATGTAAAATTCATTTTGAATTCCTGGCAATTTGCACTACATATATGCACAGAATTCACCTTAGCCCGTCCATAACTCTCATTCCGGACTGGCTAATGGCGCTGTCAGGAATGGAATTTCTCTGCCGACAGCTAAGTATGCTGCACATACAGACTCCAAGTACTATGACCACTTCAAGTCACTGAGCTAGTCACGGTCCTTGGAGTAACCATTTAATGGTACCTGGTTTATCAAGTTTTCCAGGAATCAAGGTAAAAAAATCCCCAGCTCAGCTATTTTTTCTATTTAATTGTAGATATTTTTCTTTCAATCCATCAATTTCGTATTTTAGAAGGCGATTTAAAATCACCTGTATCACGTAAAGAATGTGGGAATGTCCACGAACCATAATGTGTCAAACCCACACTGCCCCAATATTAGTAGGTCCTACTCTAGGGGATAAACAGGCGCGATTAAACCGCTCCAACATCAGGTTTGATGCGTGTTCTGCTCCCTTGTGCATTTTATATAAATGTATGTCTCTTGTAAAATATTACAATTAAGAAACGCAAGTTTTGGTTTGTTGCCCAATTTCCTTTCCGTTCCTTTTTTCCCTTTCACTCTTTTTATTTCTAAAATTTCCAATTCCCTAGTCATTTCTTCAATATTCTCAGCATAGTGAATTACACCAAAAGAATTGTGTATAAATGCACATTCAAAGCAGCTTTTCATTACGACAACATTTTTATCACTAGCGACTGCTGCAGGAAATGCCATTATCTCGCTCACTACGAGACCATATTAAGGCTTCTGCGGTCTAACAGGGGTCTAACAGGGTCCTCCATAGACTTGAGTGTTGTATTCTTGCATTCTTAGGTGGGCCCCTGGAAGATGTCGTGCCAAGAGCTGAGGATTAAAAATCGCAGTGGCCACAGGGGACAGCATTAGGTAAGTATAAGTGACCTTCGCAGCACCCCTGGGGTACTTCCACTATGCTGCGATGTCACCTATGGAGGTGTCTGCAAAATATGCAAAGACCCCCGAGGTGACCGAGCCGAATGAATAGGAAGAACGAGGTGATAGAATACATTATATCCACAGTATTTTTATTGTCACATTGCTATAGTAACCTTAAACTGGATCCGCAGCCAATGTTCTCATTTAATATGTTTTTATTGGTTTTAGAAATGAAAACAAACTGCCAGGTTCCGAATAAAATATTTACCTGGAAGTCCATGTGAATGAAGAGGCGGATTTATGTGAGAAAATGTATCGATCTCACTTGAACTAGTTCTGGGTTAATTATAAAACCCTCCCAGCACACTTTGCTCTCATTTGAGCACGGGATCCCTCTGTATATAAACATTTGTCATTTCTACGTCACAAATCACAAGCTTGACTTTCTGGACACCGTATACAGCACTACAGATAAGAGAGCAAAGACAGCTTTGTGTAATAAAACAGTACAGCCAGGCTTAAAGGGAAACCACCACAGCTAAGTTTTAGCAAATTACATCACAATCTAGTTCAGTCCTGGCACAGTCAGGGCACAAGTTACACTGGAGGAGAAATAGACACATTTATCAGAGTGTTATGTAAAGTATTGGTTGGGTACACTCGGGGCACCAATACATCTTTATGCATTTGACAGATTTTGGCATCATTAAAGGACCACTATAGGCACCCAGACCACTTCAGCTCAATGAAGTGGTCTGGGTGCCAGGTCCAGCTAGGGTTAACCCTGCAGTTGTAAACATAGCAGTTTCAGAGAAACTGCTATGTTTACATATGGGTTAATTTAGCCTCTAGTGGCTGTCTCATTGACAGCCGCTAGAGGCGCTACTGTGCTTCTCACTGTGAAAATCAGTGAGAAGACGCTGGACGTCCATAGGAAAGCATTGAGGAAATGCTTTCCTATGGACTGATTGAATGCGCGCGCGGCTCTGGCATTCAGCGCTGACATGGGAAGAGGGAGGAGTGTTCCTCAGCGCCGAGGGAGAAAGGTAAGAGTTTCACCCCTTCCTCCCGCTTCAGCACGGCGAGAGTGGGACCCTGAGGGTGGGGGGGACCTAAAGACTCTATTGTGTCAGGAAAACGAGTTTGTTTTCCTGGTACTATAGTGGTCCTTTAATATGCTATATTTTTTTTTTACACTCAAATCTTAATAGTTTTTGCACAAAATAAATGTTTAGCAGAATGCTTCACCATAGGTCTGCCTCCAAGCCATGTCACCTCACGAAAAGACTTCCTTAACGAAGGTATGTACAAAGTTTCTGCCCTAACAGCACTGACTGGGTGGCTCTTCCTTCACAACCTGGCTGCAGACAGTCAGAGAAACAGCAAATAGGTATTGATATACTTTCTATATGTCTTCCTGGGTGACCTCTCCTAATGCGGGGTGTTTTGTTGTTCAGATCATTCAGTACTGTCAGTGGCTAGGCTGTGTACATACATGTGATAAGGAAGTATTTTTCTGGATTGAGGGGGTGTGGCTAAGGAGGCGGGATTATGGTGCAGCATTCTACAAAATATGTATTTATTTTATGCAAAAACTATAAAGATCTGAGCATGCAACAAAAACACAGCATGTTAATGAGGCCAAAACCTACCAAATGCTTTAGAGTAGTTTTGGAGTCCGGATGGTGCCCTATAATTATTTTAATCATTAAAGTGTTCTAAAAGTAATGAAAAAAACACGAAGGTTTTGTTCAGAGTTAATTCTGCCAGTTTTCACAGAATTTTCCATTTCAGAGGAATGGTCTAAAGGTTGATAAATGCGTTGCATCGCTAAAAAAAATTAGATGTACCTAAATAGTTCCTAGGACGCGCATTATTCCCAGGTACTGCTAAATTCATCAGCGCAGATTTCTACATTTAATAAATCTTTTCACATTTTAAGGATAAATAAACATAATATTAAAAATACTGGGAAGCAATTGTTGAACTTTTTACAAGTTGTAATAAATATTAATGTACACTACTCTTGAAAAGGTTGCAATCACCGCAGCTCTTTGGTTTAAAGCTACTTAAAGGCCTAAACGTTACTTGCGACTGCAAGCGAGGTGGGTCCATGACACACGCACCAGGGGCGAATTTGTGCTTGCCAGAGCAGAATCCTCATTCATTTACCAGAGGCTGTGTTGTATAATCTGGGAATTGTACAGAATTGAGAGAGAAATTGGACATTCTAATTCCAATTTACCCACACGTTTTGGCCTGCATTTCCTAAAGACGAAATCTTTATCACTAGCGATTGCTGTGGGAAAACCCATTAAGTCGCTCACTAGGAGAAAATAATGAGGCTCCCTCGGTCTAACAGGGTTCTCCATAGACATTGGTGTTGTACGCTTGCATATTTGGGTGGGCTCCTGGAAGATGACGTACCAAGAGCTGACGGACAGTGGGAGGTAAGTATAACTTACCACCGCAGCACCCCCTGGGGGTGCCAAGTCCCCCAAAGGTGTCAGAGTCGTCTTAATAGGAAGAACGTAGTGATAGAATGCTTTATATCAACAACATTTTTATTGCTACATTGCTGGAGTCTATAGTTCCCTTGTTGATTCCACACAGCTATTGGAAAACCTTCAGCTCTGAGACACCCATTATAAAGCAATCCAATATACATTGAAATTTAAATAATGAAATATCAGTAATGAACCCTTTGCGTGCCATTAGAGACGTACAAAACAAACGCGATATACACCAATTTGGCAAGTGTTAAAAAAACAACACAGGGTGACAAGCAAGGTGTGATTTGAATGTGAAGAATTTTTGGAATCTTGAGGAATCAATATTTAATCGGATCGCCGTGGGGGGGTGGTGGTGGTAATAAACGTTGTATTACTTCCCGTATTCTTGCTTTATCTGTGTTTGGGTTTGCTGAGCAGATTACAACAGGATGTTTGAATACTGTCCTTGACGGAGACACAAAGTTCTTTGTTGCAAAGCAGAAAAAAAAAAATATAAAAATCCATAGAGGATTGTGAAATTGCTAGTATACAATTGTGTGATGGGAAGCAAAGGATTTGGGGTAATACGATGATGGCAAGACAATGGCATTCTAAGCAGAGAGTATTCTAACGTCACATCTGTTCACAGTGTGAGACCTTGGACTCTATGTTCTCTCTTTATACATATCCACAATCGATATGCTAGTGAGGTATACAAAAGACGTGGCGCGGTCAATATCTCGAAACGACCTGGCAAGCTCAATCCGGATAACAGGTTTCATTTTAAAGGGGACATTACATTGTATCTCTCGCTGGCATTCCCATTCTAGACTGACGTTGCTGGAATTCATGTATTTATTAATGAAGTTAAATCCCTCAGCTCTTCTGAACCTCTTAAAGTAACAAGTCCTGTACTGATCTGTTTTCAACAGTGTTTAAAGGGGAACCGTCATGTCTCTTTAATGTACACCACTGAATAAAACATTAGAAATAACCTAGAACTTATGTTAAAACTTTTGTTGTTGAAATTTTCTTTTTTTTCGAAGGAACGCTATGATGTTAAAAAATAACATATTTCTTGACCTGCAAACTGAACAGACACATGGTAACAGGGCTTTCGCTGTATATGCCGATTTCTCTGAAATATGCACAAATACACAGCTTGTATACATGCCAACGTGCACTACCTGAGTTAGGAGTGCCTTGGTGTGCTTCCTGTTACCTTCTCTGGGTGTTTTTGCAATTGGGAGCCCGAGGTGGCTTGCTGCGGCGTGTGGGTGATGGCGGCCACGTTCCTCGTCCTTGCATTGGTAGTGTGGAATGTACTGGTCTCCTACCACCACCCCTGGTGTGGGTGATCCCGTTCCACTCCTGGGAGGCAACCCAGCTGTATCGGACACAAGATGATGTTGAGCCAGCACCCTCAGACACAGAGACCTGTATCATGGCAGACGTCACATGCCCTCATGAGTGCTGAAGCCTGACTTCGCGATCAAGCTGGACAGAATATTTGATGCCTTCTGGAGAAAATGTGCACTCTGAGACCAACAGGCTATTGTTGCTGTACACGAATCGAGTGAGCAATTGTCTCTGGTGTTGCTTACATGCTACCATCGCAGATACACAGAACGCAAAGCAAAGAGAGTCACAGTTATTGTGGTTTAGTTTGGGCTATTTTAGCGCCATTTCTCATATGCAGTTGGTGGCAACATTCCACTCCATTTACCAAGTAAATTATTACTGTTACTATTTCAGTTCTTACTGCAACTTTGTCTTGTTGCAAGCTAACTGCAACTTTGTTTTGTTGCAAGTTACTTATACCAGAGGTATCCTGAAAACTTATGAACAGGTCCTCTGTGTTTTTATGTATCTAATGTAGCTATATCTTTAGTGTATATTTGTACAGCACCTCATTTATGTATAATTTATCACTACAAAGAATGTAGCAACTATATCTTTAGTGAACATTTGTATAGCACCTCATTTATGTATAATTTATCACTTTAAAGAAGGAACCATATCTGCACTGTGACCATTGTAGACCTGTCAATAAGTATGCTGGATATCTTAACAGCGAGTATAGGTCTTTCTCTGCATAGGTCACAGGGTTGATTACCAGCACTTTCAGTGTTTGATTGTTTTTGTCTATTTGGTCGCTCACACGTTACACTGATTGCTATTGGACTATCAGTTGCATACAGCTACCATATCTTCTGTGTATATTTGTACAGCACTTCATTTAATTATGATTTATCACTAGAAAGATTAATCCTCATCTTGACTGTGATCGTTTAACAGGCCTGTCAAATACGCTGGACATTTTATCAGCGATTGAAGGTCTCTCTTTACATAGGTCACAGGGTTGATTACCTACCAGCACTTTCAGTGTTCGATTTTTTTCACAGGTCACAGGGCTGATTCATGCTCAGAAACTCGGCAGCAGCTGCCCATTAGACCCCAATTCAGTGTTCTCCGAATTGCACACTACTTGAAGTATCGAATGTCACCCACATTGCAATTTGGGGCAGATGTGCCGCGATACTATGTGCACAAATATACCATTATAATATAGGTATACGTGTATTCACCATCTAGCTTACAGATTTTGATTAGCACTTATTTTTTTGGTTATTTTCTTTCGTTTTGCTGTACATACAGTTACACTTACTGTAAATTCACTAAAAGTTATTTTCAATATTTTTTATTTTTTCCTCCAATTGTTTTATATTTTTTGTACTATTAAAAGTTAAATTTTAATGATATTTTGATCCACTAAGGGCACTCATAGCTTGTCTCCTCTTTCCTGTTACTACCCTGGTAGTCCATTGTGGGTTAACCCCATCTTTTGAGTGTCTTTCCTGTAGCTTCCACCTTTTTTTCTTTTCTTCAGAATTCGGTGATGAGCTCAGGAATTAATCTCTCACATCACCATTACACCCGTCGTCATTACATGCTGCATGGGAAGGATTTTTTTTTTAAAGAAAAATCATTGTGGGACTCGTAACTATCTTACCTGAGGGGTCTCCTGTATTTTTTCACCACTTTCTATTTATACTTCACCTTGTAAGATGCATCATACTATTGATGTTTTAACCGTATATACTGTGTAATCTTTTATCCTTACCATGCACATCAAAAAATAAATTAAAAAAATACATATTTCTATTTACCCTTAGTGTGATCCTTTATCCATTTACATAATCTGCTGAGATGAATGCTTCGCTATTCAAATGCTTCATATAGAGAATAAAAATCTTCAAAAAGCACTAACAGAGTTCAGTGTTACTGGGCTGGAGCTGACAACACAATGCAAAAACATTCCATTTTCAAAGGTCTTCATGAGGGATTGCCACTAAAGACGTGATCTCAGACAAATGTAAATATAAAGGATAGGGAGAAGATGTAACGGGTTCAGTGCTTAGAGTATCCCTTCAAATATACATTAAACATTTAGCAATTGACATCTCAATCCAGTAACAAGTTGCATTGCTTCTGTTTATCCTCTTCGTTCTATTTTATTTTTTAGACCTCACGAGTATATATTTGTTAAAGGAGAAGAATATATAATTTTAATAATATTAAAATAGTGTTTGTACTTTAACCTATCTACAGTGGGTTGTTATCTGGTGACTCTGTGTCTGTCCAACCAATGAGGAGTTTGAGTTAAACATATACATATCTTATTAAAATTACATGTATGTTAAACCATTTTAATGTGTTATAGCACATCTGAAAATGAATAGGCTTATACAGGCAGTCCTCACTGACTGACTGGGTTCCGTTCTTACGTCTCAGTCGTAAAATGAATTGGTCGAACCCTATAGACTGTAAGCTTGTTTGAGCAGGGTCCTCTTCAATCTATTGTTCCTGTGAGTTTTCTTGTAATTGTCCTATTTATAGTTAAAGGGATACTCCAGGCACCCAGACCACTTCTGCTCATTGGAGTGGTCTGGGTGCCAACTCCCACTACCCTTAACCCTGCAAGTGTAATTATTGCAGTTTTCATAAACTGCAATATTTACATTGCAGGGTTAAGTCCTCCTCTAGTGGCTGTCTACTAGACAGCCACTAGAGGTACTTCCGTGCTCATAGAACACGAAAAGTGTTTTAAAACGATGCTGTATGCCCTCACGCTATGTATAATGCTTTCCTATGGCGAGGTCTAATGCGCGTGCGCGGCCATTGCTGCGTATGTGCATCAGGTCTCCCCCACTGACTGACCTCGGTGGGGGAGGAGAGTCAGCAGAGCCTGACCCAGCGCCGAGGGACATCGTCGCTGGACTCCGGTAAGTCACTGAAGGGGTTTTAACCCCTTCAGCAACATGGGATGGTGGGTGGGAGGGAGAGGGGCACTACTAGGTCCTTTTCCTGGCACTGGAGATGGAGAATCCCTTTAAATCACCCCTCTTATAATATTGTAAAGCGCTACGGAATCTGTTGGCGCTATATAAATGGCAATAATAATAATAAGTGGGTATGCGCTAGTGAGCACGTGCGATAGAGCAGGTCTACTTTTGGGGAAATTCCCCCTAACACCTGTGTTCTCCACTGATTAATAAAAAGTAGGCTAAAGGGACTCTGTAGGCATCAAAACTATTTTAACTTAACAAAGCAGTTTTGGTGTAGAGATCATGACCCTGCAGTCTCACTGGTCAATTCCCCTTCACATGCAGGGAGGTGTGACTAGGGTGCATAAACAAAGTCATTTAACAATTCAATGGCAGAGAACTGGGCAGTCAGACTGCAGGGGCATCTATACACCTATATACACCAATACTGCTTCACTAGGCTTAAGTTGTTTTGATGCCTATAGTATCCCTTTAAGTGCTATAATTTCAGTTTAAAAAGCACAGGAAACAAAAAACAGAACAATAACTTTATTAACAATATATATAATGTCATATTTCCTTCGGGTAGAATTAGAACAGGCTAACAATTCTGTGGGTTTAACTATTGAATATCAAGGTCAGGCGTAGCAGGTTTAAGACAATTTGTGCATTAAGGGAACAGTACACAGCCAGTAATCTTTAATAATGGCAATATCAATGTTTGTTGAGTACGTTTCCCATGGTGCTCAGCTTATGGTAAATGGGACACGCACTCTCCAAACATCAGTGCAGTTACTGTCAAAACTAGCGACCACAGTAAAATAAAAAAAAAACATTATAGGTCCTTTCACTTGTCATCCGCACAGAGAATATGATTTACTAGCCTACACCTATTGATTGAAACCAGGGGTGCCCAAACTGTAGATCCCCAGTTTTTATAGAACCACAACTCCCATGATGCTTAGCATGCCTTTAGAATGACAAAGCATCATGGAAACGGTAGTTTAAAAACATCTGGGGATCTGCCTTTTGGCCCCTCTGATTTAAACCATTCTGTTATATTATATTTCAATAAACACAAGCTAAATCACGTGTGTGCAACTTTATCACGGATGTCATATCTTAGCAGTGCACTGCTCATGTAACAAATCTACACAACGTTATAAACCACAAATCTCAGTAGTAAATATTTGTAATAACAGTTACACATGAAAGTTAAATTGAAAACGCATAAGTTTAACTGTTTGAGTCCCAGATGATGAGGCACCAGTCGAGTTTTTGGACTAGGAAAGACGTAGTTCATTATAACCCGGGCCAACATTGTTCTTAGTACTGGGTGAGTGTGCCGGTTGAGAAATTGATGCCCAAACAGAGCTGGAGATAATGTGGGGAGCTTAGACTTTGAGGTTCTGTATAAAGAGCAATACTTAGGTTTCCATGGAGATATCCCCACGTTTAGAAATGTGCACCAAAATTGCCCTTTATAAATACCCTTTATGTCTGAGGAAACTTTGCAGTCAGACATGGTAAATCTTGTGAAAATGTTAAAATGATCTAGCATACTTCTTTTTATGAACAAGGGAGAGAGAGAGAAGGCTCTCCAGCTTTTTCCTGCTTAGTAAATCACTTTCAATATACTATAAACCTTCCTCTTGCTGGTAAATATTCTAGCACCATTTGAATTTAAGCATATTGCGTGCACAGCAAAATATTGTAAAGGGATTCTATAGTGTTAGGAATACAAATCTGTATTCCTAACCCTATAGTGCCCTCTGGTCCCCCTCGCACCCCCCGAACACCTGAAACTTAGCAAAATGAAATCTGAATTTCCAAATTTAGCCTATAATAGACAAGCTCTGACTACAGCTGAGTTGGTGAATGCTTTCAGATCAGCTATTTTTGCCTACTCTAGATGATGCAATAAGGCTTTCACTTCACTTCAAATCAGAGTTTAGCGAATAACCCCCTTACTGTCTCAAATTGTACAAACAGGTGCAGTGCAGAGGTTATCTGCCCCCTCTGTCAGCCCATCCCTGGCACAGGTGATACTCTGTCAGTGCTAGAGGGATTTGTTAAAGGAGGATAACATGGGGCCCCATTATCAGAATGACGCCAAGCTTGTACCTCATCGGCAGCCAGTCAGGCAATGTGCCGGGATAATGCCATGTTGGCTAACAGAAAATACTTTGACAGTCTATGTATATATATATAGTGATATGTATAATGTGTTTTCTTTAATATGTTATAAATTTGTTTTCGCCCATTTGTGAATTAAAACCCTATGAAATGTACAGGACTCAACACAACAAATTAAAAATAAAAACGATTTAATTCCTATTTGGCAAAGAAAATAAAAATAAGAATAAGACAAAAGTCTCATACAAAGGATTCTGAGTTAGCCGGACCAGTGTGTACGGCTACTGTGAGTGCTGTAAATCATTACACGGAATAGTGGTTAAAATCACCGAGATTGTCAAACAGATATCATGCAATATAAGTATTCCAGTGAGAAAATATATATAAAGCTGCATGTGTATATGCCATTTCTCAGAATTATGAACATTCCTTTCCCCCGTCATGTGGAAGAATGGAACTTTCCAAACATTTATATTAGATATTAAAAGTTGGAACATCCTATATGTTTATTATTTAGGTGCAGAGGGGGGTTAACAGTGAATACTCCACTATGACTCTCCACAGGGTAAATATCTCCCTGAAAGTATACAGGAATTACAGTTTGGAGTGTCCTGATTGGCTAATCCCTCAGTTGGCAATCTTATTGGTGCGTGGAGTTTAACTCAGACCTCTTACTGTCCAGAATCCCTTTCCAGTCGTCTTTCCAAGACAGAAGACATCTGCTTGGCGGTGTCAGCAGGAGGTGTTTGTTGTGACAGGCAGTAAAAAGTATATGTTCCCACGTCGGGTTTGGCTCAGCACCTACCGAGAATAAAAAAAAAAAGAAAGAAAGAAAGTCAAAACAAATACAAACAAAACGTTTATGTGACCAAAAGTGAACAATAACATTTCCGCACACTCATTATGTTCGACAAGTCGATGAAACGTTCGTTATTAATACATCAATAATCTATTCTTTAAGGCTGGGAAGAGAAGGGAAAAAATAGAAAATAGAGTGAGAAAAAAATAGTTACAATCATGCGGTTCAGAGGGAGATACAGTCTTGTTTTCTTTCATTTGTTTTCCCACTAAAGGAATTCAATGTGATGCCTGCACTAAAAGGTAAAATTGGTGGGGGGTAGGGGGCTCGGCCGTTAAGCAGAGAGGACGCACAATGCTAGGGCTCCTCATCAGAAATCGTGCTATATCGAATTAACCGATGGAATTCCAAGTAGTTTTGTATAAAGCCAAGCTTCTGCACACTGGGGACACTTAGGTGTTTGCACCAACGCTTTTACTTACCGAGCTGGACCATTGACTGGCTCTGAATTCCAGGCGGCATCCTTGAGGTGAGAGAGCAGGAGGAATGGCTGCTTTTCTGCTGCCCAGAAAGTCTGAATACTTTATCAAGAGCCCTGTATCCCTCCCCCTTCCCCCCCTCTGGTCCAGTGGGGGTTATCCAGGTCCTGGGAGTCCACTTTGAGTGGTGGATACTTACCCACATTCAACATCGCAATGGCGATGGAATATGAGGCCTGCCCTTCTCCTTCCGTGTGGGAGGCAGCCAGCACAAGCAGATTGGGCGTTATCTTTGAAAGCGTTCTGCTTCGGATTTATACCAGGCTGGGGAACACAGGACAGGTCCTTCTTTCGAGGATCAGAAGAGGCCATGTCTACTCACTTCACCCCTAAGGCTGCCTCGTCAAGGGCTAGCATTGTACTGTAGGCCCAGCAGAATCAGACAGGTGTGGAGACACTGTGTCCCGTGAGGTCTTCCTGTCATACGAATGCAGAATCTAGGATTGAGCCTCGACGGGGCCTAATCAGAGCGGGAAATATCTGCCTCACCACAGTGGCTCCTCAGCTGCTGTGGCATTTTACATCTTCCTCGGTGGCGAACTGTCCCACGTAATAGAGCGGATCTCTACTACAAGGTCGGGTGTTGGATAAGCTTTCTCGTTTTAGTCTATCATACCAAATGTCAACTTTATTAAGCCGCACTTTTGTGCATACTGTTATGTAATACCAATGCGCAACATAAATATAGAATTTTTTTAAAAAAGTTAAAACGGTCCACCACTTCACCTGCCGCACACACACAATGTTAGTCAAAGTAAAGTTCTGTAAACTCTTCATTTATCCCGATGCAGAACTGATTGTGCTTTCCAGCAACATTTGCACCTTTTAATGATTATTCTATCAAGTATACATTTTTGCCATCATTGATGGGTTCCAATTCCCTAAGCTTGCTACATACAGAACACCCCATACTGATTGCGCCCGTGCCGGCAGGCATGTTGTTTACTATCCTCTATTATCAAATGGCTCATTTGACTGTTGGATGAATGACAAAGATTATGTAATAATTTCATAATGAAAGTGTGGGTAACTACATCGCCTGCCTATTGTTTTCCAGAAATTGATGACCAAAAACCCCATGATCCTCTAGGAATTATAACAAGTGCCTTTGGACATGCGTTATTGACCCCTGTACTTCTATGATGGACAGTAAACACCCTATTTTACCATTAATGTCTGGACGGTCATCGATCAGAAGGTCAGCGGAAACCACCGTTTTATCTCGGGTCAGAACTATTTGTTCCAGAAACTCGTGTCCAAGATGTTTGTCCACCCAGGCATACTGTAAAGAGAGAGGGTATCAAGACATCTTCAGAGACAGCACAGACTGAGATGAGGGAGACCTTCTAAAATAAGAGAGAGAGAGCCGAGAGACAGACAAAGGAGAGAACTGACTGAGAGACAGACAGAAGTGAGAGCTGACAGACAGATTAAAGAGATAACTGACTCACAGAGAGCTGACACTCAAACAGGAGAGAGAATTGACTGACAGACACAGAGGAGTAGACAGACAGACAGAAGTAAGAGCTGACAGACAGATTAAAGAGAGAACTGACTCATAGAGAGCTGACACTCATACAGGAGAGAGAATTGACTGACAGACACACAGAGGAGCACACAGACAGACACACAGAAAAGAGAGCTAACAGATAGAAAAAAGAGCTGTCACACAGAAGAGAGAGATGAAAAACAGACAGAAATGAGAGAAGACACAAGCTGACAAATATTAGACCGAGGAGGCAGTTAATTCATAGATTCTATTCTTTTCTCTGAAAATTCTATTGCGTATACGGCTGTGTTTAATTTATCTTCTGTCGTCTTAACACGGCACTGTCAATTTTCAGTTTTTCATAAAACAAATTTTTTTACAATGAACTCTTAGACAGCTGATTATTGAATTCAACATAATGGGCGCATGAAGGTCAATCAAATGAATGTGCCACACCTGAGTTCAAGCACCAGCCCTTTAAATTCTGGCATTTCTCCAAAAGCACACAATGAACAGGAGGACAAGTATTCTAAGTCAATAAACAAGCTGGATGGACACAGAATTCTTCTGAGATTAAAGCGGAGCTGTCAGTTCTATGGATGTTCCCTGTTCCCTCGCCCCTGTAACCCTCATTTAAGTGCTTACAGTGCTGAGCACAGCAGTGGAGGTTAAGTAAAAAGAACTTACCTCTGCAGTACCTTTGTGTTTAGGGTGACATCATCACCCCATGAGGCCATAGGCTCTCTCAGGCTCGCGTGGGCATCTGTACAACAATGGTGTACGAGTGCAAACACACTAAAACAGAGCTGCCAAAGAGATAGATCCCAAATTTTGTAGAACTACAACTCCCATGATGCTCTGCCTACCTTTAGAATGACAAAGCATCATGGAAGCTGTAGTTTTAAAACATCTGGGGATTTCCCTTTTGGGCAGCCCTGCACTAAAACATTTCTTCAGCAGTGCTGTACACACGCATGCTCTTGCAATGTTGGCACAGCAGGGGTTAATTTAAGTTACACTGTATGCTCTAGATGTGCCAAAACAGACTGCACTTTAAACATCATTGAGATTTATTTAATTTTTTTTCAGAGAAAAAAGTTAAAAATAAAACATTTGCAACCAATAGTTGAGATTTACTTAACTATCGTATTCTGCAATAAACTCACAAGTGTGAGAATGAGTGATATGTAACAGGCACAGGGGTCACTTATTGAAACACCCACAGGCACGTCTGCAGCAAAATCAGTGACCGGGCTGCACAGGCTCACTCAATGATTACCGAATTCTGCACGTACGGATTAATGCTCCATATATATATATATATTTGCATTGTAGCCTTTATATTATTATTTTAGTGGCCTATTCCTGTGGGCAGTAGATTAGGAATTCATGGCTTCTGTTTAATGTTTGTTTAGTACAAATGTGTGGTTTTCTAGCTTTGTTTAATTGTGTTTAATGTCATGAAAGACGCCAGCATATTTATATTTTCAGGCCATAATTGGTTGACCTGGGGCACATCCTGATCTTTTACCTGATGAGCAGGATGCCGTTATGAACGGTAAGATCTTGGGGACTGGGTGTCCCCAGACCGATAATATATGAGGTGCACTCAGCTATACAAACAAATAATAACAATCACAATATATTAATAAGCTGGGGTATCTGAAGCTGCTCGGCCGCTGTACTGCTTGTTACACGTATCTTTTGTTTATATATCATGTTTGTAATTCTTTGTATGCTCTATGTATTTTTCAGGTGATCAATAAAGTGTGTTTTATTTTCCTGTCTCGCGGTGAGCACGTTACTTGGTGTAATAGTGCATTTATTAAGTATAGTATGGGTTAAACGGTGATCTAGCACCCAGGATAAGGTTAATCTGTGGTTTAATTTTCTGTAAACCAGGAATAAACAATTCAGTGTTTTTAATGTGCAATCCTAATACAGTATAAACAATCACACTCCTATCGCATGCATAGGACCAGAGATAATGTGAAGAGATCATCACTGATGTCCAACTTCTACTATTATCTTTCACCCCCAAAAAAGGAGCGGAGAGGGGTTACTTGTCAAGCATCCGTAATTACAGGGGGCCTGGAGATCACTACAAAGATGCCTGTCCTGAGGACCCCAATACGTTTTGTGAGTCAGTACCGGATGGTCCCTACGTCACCGAGCAGAAGGCTCCCTCCCAGCCATCCAATAAGTAAAATTGCAAGCTGGTTGAAAATGATAATGTCTCACCTTCTCATACGGGCAGTACTGATAGCGTTTTATAGGGCTGGTACATATGAAGACATCGGTACTGTAACGAGAAAAGGCAGCAATGTCAACAAAGGCCTTATTAACTTCTTAACGCTCCACATTTACTATGCAATGAGTTCCATACCTACTGCCCCCTAGAGGATTGAAACACACAGGCAGGATATAAAAACACAATAACCAATGTGTGAGCGCTAAAATCCCATGCAGATAATATGGCAGCGTTCACAAATACAATGCACAAGAGATTGTGAAAAGCAAAACAATAGTTACCAAAAAGAACGCGCTAAAATAATCTGTAAATATAAAGAAACAAATAATGGTGCAGACCATCTGGTAATAATAATATGGGGAAAAGGTGTTATATGTAATAAACTCACATGTCCCAGAGCCCTATCACCCCTGGCTCTGGGTTTGAAATGCTCCTTGGGAGAGGGGATATTCCCACACTGCAGGGTAGTCAGGAGGATATGTCCACTGATGATTCCGTTGTGCTGTATATAAAAGGAAAGAAGGGCAGGACCTCCAATTGAATAGTATCACAATTCGTTTTATTGTATAAAAAAGGTTAAAAACCCTTACTTTGGATGTGGTGGGTATAAACTCGCAGAGTCACCCACATAAAAGCATAAAACACATGTACTCGAAAAAAACGCTTCCTGGTTATGGTCCGGTCACGTGATCGCTTCCGGGTCCGCCCTCCAATGACGTCCGTGTGACGCGTTTCGCCCGCCTCCACAGGCTTCTTCCGACAACGTCATGGGGTTTCAGTCTTCCTTTTAAGTCCATAGTGCCGCCCTTCTCTCGCCTCATTGGTCGGGGGGCGTGGTTTCACACGATCTTTTTCAATCATTCAATTGCACACTAATAAGCTTCATAGACTTAACCCCTTCCAGCACCCACACTAAAATGGTTATATTCAGTGCCACATAAAAAATGGAATCATCCAAGTGATGTTAATCACAATTATTTCTAATGCATATATAGACCATATCTAAGTTATTCTACATAATGATTTATCAAAGAGACATCTTCTTACTTCATTAAATTATGTTTTTAAGTATACACAATGGATATTATACGAGGGTAATTAATAAAAATTCTATACAAACAATACAACGAAGATCAATTCTAGACAGCAGGAAAAGCCTTAACTTTTCCCATATCCCTTAAGATAGACAGTGTAGATATATTCTGCTCATTTCTAAAGTATGCAATTCTTATACTAAATACAGACTGACAGTGTAGATATATACACTACAGACTGCAATAATGTCAGTCTGTATTTAGTATAAGAATTGCATACTTTAGAAATGAGCAGAATATATCTACACTGTCTATCTTAAGGGATATGGGAAAAGTTAAGGCTTTTCCTGCTGTCTAGAATTGATCTTCGTTGTATTGTTTGTATAGAATTTTTATTAATTACCCTCGTATAATATCCATTGTGTATACTTAAAAACATAATTTAATGAAGTAAGAAGATGTCTCTTTGATAAATCATTATGTAGAATAACTTAGATATGGTCTATATATGCATTAGAAATAATTGTGATTAACATCACTTGGATGATTCCATTTTTTATGTGGCACTGAATATAACCATTTTAGTGTGGGTGCTGGAAGGGGTTAAGTCTATGAAGCTTATTAGTGTGCAATTGAATGATTGAAAAAGATCGTGTGAAACCACGCCCCCCGACCAATGAGGCGAGAGAAGGGCGGCACTATGGACTTAAAAGGAAGACTGAAACCCCATGACGTTGTCGGAAGAAGCCTGTGGAGGCGGGCAAAACGCGTCACACGGACGTCATTGGAGGGCGGACCCGGAAGCGATCACGTGACCGGACCATAACCAGGAAGCGTTTTTTTCGAGTACATGTGTTTTATGCTTTTATGTGGGTGACTCTGCGAGTTTATACCCACCACATCCAAAGTAAGGGTTTTTAACCTTTTTTATACAATAAAACGAATTGTGATACTATTCAATTGGAGGTCCTGCCCTTCTTTCCTTTTATATACAGCACAACGGAATCATCAGTGGACATATCCTCCTGACTACCCTGCAGTGTGGGAATATCCCCTCTCCCAAGGAGCATTTCAAACCCAGAGCCAGGGGTGATAGGGCTCTGGGACATGTGAGTTTATTACATATAACACCTTTTCCCCATATTATTATTACCAGATGGTCTGCACCATTATTTGTTTCTTTATATTTACAGATTATTTTAGCGCGTTCTTTTTGGTAACTAGGATATAAAAACAAACCATGTCAATTTCAACAATCATTAAAGGTATCTACTTCCCCCAAACAACTTAAACACATTTACATTGTTGGGGGCAAGAGTGTCCTAGTGCCTTCCTATTGTATAATGAAGGGTTAGCTGGGCAGCCAGCATTCTCTTAATAACGTGGAATAATATACGCAGATATAATATACGCAGATTGACAAAACAGTCAGCCTTACTTGGCTTACCATCTGACTGTATCCCATGTCCCATGTTATCAGATGGGCCATATACACGCCACACTATCTATTACTAGTCCTATTGGTTTATGTTAGTCCAACAGTCACTCTGATCTTTAACCTTGTAAGTCATATATAAGTGACAATCACAGGTTTGTCGACCCATGGAATCAGTGATAAAAGAACATTTCTTTGATCAAGGTTCTAAACTAATGCAATCAATACAAAAATGAACAGAATGTTTCTGCTGATTCTGTCCCAGAATTTCTCTGAAACGGTTACTCCGAGCACCATAACTACTACAGCCCCATTTCCCAGTAATGGGGCAAACAGTTTTGGACTCTTACCTAGGTCCCCTCGGGTCTCCGGATTTCCTGTGGTGCTGGTGACATACATGCGGCTTCCTCAGAGCTGAAGAATCCCGACACCAGTTCCGTTGCTATTCATTGGCTGAGAGTGTGAGCTGACCACTCTCAGCCAATGAATGAAAGCTTGCACAGAGGAATATGCACAGAATTGATATTCGTCAGCCCAGATTTCTGGTTCCGAGTTGACTAATGATGCCCCAAAGATGCTGCTGGAGGTAGAGCTTCGTCTCCAGGTAAATAGATTAAATGCTGTATGTGCAGCATTTCAAAGCAGAATGCTGCAAATACAGACTCCAGGCACCATGACCACTTCAAATCACTATAGTTATCATGGTGTTTGGAGTAACTCTTTAATTAATAGTCCTTAATACACCAAATGCAGTGGTTTCTTAGTCTAGTGAAAATAATATGTCTCTGCTTAGTTACTGGGGTCCAGTTCCAATAACGGCGGTACAAAGCTATCCCAGTGCCATAACTCATTGCTACTGCACAGCAAAATGAGGGAGTTTGAGATCTGATTCAATAGAGGCAGACATCTCATTGTTAGATCACCAGAGGTTCTCAAACCCTCATCCTACACTCCACACTACAGGTAGGAAAAAGGGGGTGCAACAGGTCAAAAGCAAGGGGTGCAGCAGGTAACAAGTACACATTAAGCATTAGATCATTCTTTATATTGTACGCTTGTTTGAGCAGGGTACTCGTCAACCTATTGTTTCTGTAAAACTTTGTAATTGTCTCACTTATTGTTAAATGTCCCCTTTAATCGAACAATAATTTGGCGCTATATAAATTCCAATAATAATATTTTGTGCAGCTTGTGTTGAAGACAATGACTTACTTGGTCAATTTGGACATTTCTTTCACCGCCTCCACCGCACCCTCAATCGGATCCAGGTCTAAAAAGAAGTTCTTTGCCTCCCAGATACTGAGGGCTTTCTCCTACAAGGAAAACAATACATTTTTTACCTGGCTCCTTCATATGTGAACAGCGGGCCCTGAATGCCAACTCCATCCATGGACACTTGAAAATGCTGAATAATTGTCTGTTCATTTCTGCCACTCGGTGCTTTATGCAGAAGTTAAAGGAAATCTAACCTATAGTTCGTTTATCAGCTTCAAAATAAACTTAAGCCCAAAAATAGTGAAAGTTGAATCTGAAACATCACTTCTCTGGAAACACCACGGAATAAAACAATAAAAATCATATATAACTTGTGTTAACCTTTTATTCACGGGATATTCCGTTTTCCTTTAAAAGAGTCAGCAAGTGATATCACAACCCAGTTCAGTTAGGGCACAGCCAGGGCACTCTATGCAAATAAGGAGGAGGATAAAAACATTGTTTGTGTTTCTTTTTGTCCATTATACTCAATGGCAGAAAACGTTATAATGATAATCACCAGGATGCCAAGATGGAGTGGCCCAGTTAGAAGATTTATATATGTGGACTTTAAATTTAATTTTCACAAAACCATATTTTCTATACATAGGGGATAAAATAAACAGAATATTAAAATTATGGGTAAGTGACACTTTCCCTACAAAGTTTCTTTTGAAAAACTGGTCCGAAACATACATTCAAATCAGTTTACAAAACAAGATGGTTGCCATATGGTTCTTAGTAATGCCTCATCAAACCCACATGCCTCAGGCCAAGTACAAATCTACCATGCAACATATCAAACGATTCCTACAAGAACTCATATGGGCTCCCTCTCGAATTCACGTTTTACCAGGAATGTTAAGGCAGTCACTTTCTCAATTTTGAATGTGAATATTTTACTAAGAGTGTGCCTAGTATGCCTATACCTAAGCTCCCCTTATCATCGTCTTATACTATTTTAAGTGCATTGTGATATTTGTATCTATCGTGGTCTAAATCAGGGGTGGCCACAAAATAGATCCCCATATGTTGTAGAACTACAACTCCCTTGATGCTTTGCGTGTCTTTGGAATGCTTTTAGAATGACAAAGCATCGTGGAAGCTGTAGTTTTTAAAACATCTGGGGATCTACCTTAAAGGCACCCCTGCTCTAAATGGATAGCGCCTGGAAATTCTTGATTATCCTGGTTTGTTTTGCAATAAAAAAAGGTTTTCTTTAGACTTATTTGGTTGTACAATTGTGGAGTCTTCAAGACATCTGTGGGGAACAAATAGATTTTACTTATTGATGTTGCTTACATATGTCTATGTATATTCAGCTTTTTTTTGCAGCACAAATACAAATAATTTTAAAACCTGTTTTGGCTAAATCACTGGTTTTGTATATATATATGAAACAGCGGGCGTACGGAACAAGACTAAAATTCTGAATTCCTTACATTACTATGCAGCAGTTATTTTGGGGGTACGTTAATATTTTGGTTATTGTACCCAAAAACAGAGTATATTAACTTTAGTTAATTATTAAGTTGTTGTAACAAAAATGATATATCTTATATTTTAAATGCTGAATTACTAATAACATGCCGATTTCTCTATAACTATATTAAAATGATAAGTATTTATTCGGAAGATTCCCTGTAAAATTAAAACAAGCATTTATTTGTCATATGCGCAGTGACTTACGCGTAACCCTGGCTTGAGATTTTCATATTGTTCTGATACCCAGAATCCTCGGCGGTCTTCCAATTCAATGTATGGCTCACTGGGGTAGCGGCTTTGGTACTTCTTCAGAAAGCCCCCTTCAAAGTCTGCAAGCACCCCGTCCATATCTACCAGCACACGCAGGCGCCTGGGGCCAGCGGCGGTGGCGGAGTTGCGCGGCGTGCAGTGACGAAGGCCGGAGGACATTGCGCAGCCCCTGCGGAGCAGATTGGGTACGGATATCATAGCTGGAGCTAGGTGTTCATCGCTTGGGATTTGTGACTATCTAAATGCAGTCATAAAACACAAAACTTGTTACTCCCCCACCACTACAGGAAACCAACGTCGGGGGATGTGTGTAACCCTTTCTAAAACATCTATGCAACTGTGTAGTCTTAGACGTAATAACCGTGTAAGCCACCGGCGTAAGGCAGAGTTATGTAATCAGTAAAAGTGTCCCCAAAACCTGGGAAACAGGACTGGCCAGTGACAGCAGATTCATGTGCAGGATGCACTTTAATTCCAAGGTTTTCCTGAGAGGGGGAGAGTCACAGTGTGTCCCAGGTCACAGCAGGGATCTCTGCATTGTCCCATATGGGAGCTTTGAATGAAACCTGACCTGCTGCAATCAGCTTTCAATGGGGAGAGTTAGAAGCTCTGTGCAGAGCAGGCAGGGTGCTGTCTCAGGAGCATGCTCTGCAGCAGGAGGAATGGCCCTTTGAGTGCAGTTCCAGAGTGCTGCATGGTCAGCAGAGCAGCATGCAGTGTGAGTCAGAGCATTGCAGAGCAGTGTGCTGCAGGGGGGCTGCCATGCAGACTGGCCCATGGGCTGTTTACAAGGATCTCTCAGTTTGCAGAATATGGTGGAAGGATGTGCATGGCTCAGAGGGAATCCCCCTGGGTGCTCTGCCTTCCTGGGGAAAAGGCTCTGCAATGCAGTGCCAGGGGAAGCTCTGCAGAGCTAGCAATAGGCTGTTTCCTGCACGGTTGCCTTGTAAGGACAAGCTGCCTCCTCTTCTTAAAGGGACAGGCAGACTGCAAAACACTGTGTTGGTCGGTGACCTGCCTGAAGTCACTTCTCTTTGCAGAGCTCAGGAATGCAGTCAATACAAATAAATTAACCCCTCACATGCACTGCCACAACCAATGCACATGTCTGCCATTGGATGGAAGGGCCTCCTAGGCAGAGAAGGGGTTAAATATCAGAAGAAGGTCATTCACACAAATAGTCCAGCAGTTTTAACCCTAGGGGTAACAGCAATGCATATATTATTATTATTATCATATAATTTATATAGCGCCATCAGATTCCGTAGCGCTGTACAATGGGATACTAACCCTTGTCTGGCAGAGAAGGGGTTAAGATGTGAAACTAGGGTCACACATTTTTTTTGAACCCTTGGGTGGATGTTTACTGGACATTTCACTAATGCAAAAATAAAAAGAGCTGTTGTTATAATGGTTAATAATGACAGATTTAAAAAGATAAGCTTTTTTTCAGATTATTTCCCTTTGAGGCATTTGAAAGTGTCATGTTTGAGTTGCGCATAAGGTAGAATAGAATTAATAGCGATTTAGAGTATTATTGGAATATTATCCTCATATCGTACGAATATAAATTTGTCCTTGGAATATTCCTATAGAAAGGACATAACTGTATAAATAAATTAAGTTAAAGCTCTTTAGTTATTAATAACATATTCCCTTTATTCCTAACCTGTATTCGTATTTTTGGGGAATGTGCAATGCCAGTCCTGAAACAATAACTTACCAGACTAGGCCCTCTTTATTTGTTCTCCTGGAATAGATGGAATAATTATTGGATTACGCACTTTTAAAAACAAGTACTGTAAGCACAATATCTAACTATACTCTTTACATTATGGGCCTTGGCACTAACATAATATGACCACTACTAAAATAATCTTAAATAAAGTATCAATAAAAACAAAACAAAAAAACACTGACTATATACTAAATTTGGGAACATTGAAACCCGCTCATAGGAAAGCATTACTCAATGCTTTCCTATGGGGATCTTATTAGACACTGGACTCCGTGAGGACGTCCAGTGTCTAATAAGTGCGATTTACTCCGCGTAAACCGCGGGAACGCCTCTTGTGGCTCTCAGGGAGACAGCCACTAGAGGCTGGATTAACCCTGCAATGTAAACATGGCCGTTTTAGCTGCAGGGTTAAAACTAGGGGGACCTGGCACCCAGACCACTTCATTGAGCTGAAGTGGTCTGGGTGCCTATAGTGGTCCTTTAAAATGCATTTAAAATCTAAGGGAAAAACAGCTGCACTGAAAGTCTAGCAGTGCATGATAAAAGTTACAATAACCCACTAGTGAATTTTAAATGGATAAATGATCATCCAGAATGAAAGCTCGTTTGAGCAGGGCCCTTAGCACCCTCTGTTCCTGCGCATCCAACGTGTCTGTCAGTCCACTTATTGTACAGCACTGCGGAACTTGTTGGCGCTTTATAAATAATAATCATGAAGACCAATGTGACGTACGAGCAGACGTGCATGCACAATGGTAGTTGCAGTCTACAACAAATGATCCAGTAGAGACAAAATAAGCATTATAGGAGTCGCAGTTTATGTGCATGGTGTGAGAGGAGGTCTGTTATATGTGTTACAGGTGTGACTTGGATGGAATAGATATTGCTCTTTGACATATTTATTATTAAAGTGCATTGATGTAAAAACATATTATTATAATTTTTTTTGCCATATACACTGTTATGCCTATTTTAATACTGGATGGTTATTCTTTTCCATTTCCAAGTTCCCCTTCCCTTCCTACCCCCAATATAATGTTTATATTCTTGTTGTTATACAAATATGTAAAACTTTAATAAAAATTATTTGAAAAAGGAATAGATATTGCTGTTTATTTTATTGGATGTATAAGATGCAAACTCACGCTGCTATGCAGTAACAGGGCTATCTCAAATTTAAGGCCAGAGCAGCCAAACTGAAAATAAATAAACGAACAGCACACTTGGTGTAAAAACATTGTGTACATAAACAAATAATAATAATAATAATAATACATTGAATACATATATCACACAGCTGAAAGCATTGTTCAGGTTTGGCTATTCTGACGTTATATTTGAAATCCACTTTGAATTCTCACATTAGTGATTAACCTTGTAAGTGAGAATGCAAAGGGAATTTCAAATGTTGGACCAAAGTAGACAAACTTGAAGCATAATTGACGTAACTTCACTTTGCATTCTCGCTCCAGTGAATAACCCTGAGAGTGCAAGATGGGAGTTGGAGTCTTGTTTAACAAATAATCTAGAAGAAGAAATAACGACAGGCATTGCAATATTGTGATAAAGATGGAGATGCAGACTCAGCATGATGAAAGTTGCAGTCTAATGTACCAGAAGAAGGACAGGCATGAGGAAAGTGGCAGAGTAATGTCACAGATGGGCTAGAGACACAAAAAGCATGATAGGAGTTGCAGTCTAATAAGATACATGGTATAATCAGACTCAGTAACAGAATGGGTGAGTAAATTGTGAGTAATGTAGCAGAGGTGGCTGAGCATGATGGGAGCAGTCTAGTGTAAGATATGGGAATGAAGCTGATTGAGCATGGCGGGAGTTGCACTCTAATGTCGCACGGGCTATAAGGAGAATGAGCATGATGGGAGTTGCAGTCATATCATACAGTATATATCGACATACTGAGGATGATAGGAGTTGCAGTCATGCCATACAGTATATATCGACATACTGAGGATGATGGAGTTGCAGTCATGTCATACAGTATACATATCGACATACTGAGGATGATAGGAGTTGCAGTCATGCCATACAGTATATATCGACATACTGAGGATGATAGGAGTTGCAGTCATGTCATACAGTATATATATATCGACATACTGAGGGTGATAGGAGTTGCAGTCATGCCATACAGTATATATCGACATACTAAGGATGCTGGGAGTTGTAGTCGTGTCGCACAGTGTATATGCTCATATTGAGGATGCTGGGAGTTGTAGTCGTGTCACACAGTGTATATGCTCATACTAAGGATGCAGGGAGTTGTAGTCGTGTCACACAGTGTATATGCTCATACTGAGGATGCTGGGAGTTGTAGTCGTGTCACAGTGTATATGCTCATACTGAGGATGCTGGGAGTTGTAGTCCTGTCACACTGTGTATAGATATTTAAACATACTGAGGATGATGGGAGTTGTAGTCCTGTCACAGTGTATAGATATTTAAACATACTCAGGATGCTGGGAGTTGTAGTCGTGTCACACAGTGTATATGCTCATACTGAGGATGTTGGGAGTTGTAGTCCTGTCACACTGTATATATTTAAACATACTGAGGATACTGGGAGTTGTAGTCGTGTCACACAGTGTATATGCTCATACTGCGGATGCTGGGAGTTGTAGTCCTGTCACACTGTATATAAACAGACTCTGCCCACACCCCCCGGAACTAACTGCTTTCTGCGCCTTTAAGAAACTGCTACGGCCATGTGACGTCAGACGCACGCCGTGCTATTCCCGCCCCTTGCTCTCGCGAGATTCTGCGCCTTGGCCTGAGATCTCGCGAGATGAGTGGGCCGGTGTGTTCTGTCAGTTCTCCAGCCGGCGGGATCTCGCGAGACTTGGCGCAGTGAGTGCAGTTGGCCTGCGCGCTCCTCTCTGCTCCCGGCACCGGCTCTCCGCGGAGGGACCCGGCTCCCAGGCAGCATGGCGTCCGCACTGGAGCAGTTCGTCAACAGCGTGAGGCAGCTCTCCTCACAGGGTGAGCCCCGGGGGCTGCTGGGAGTCCAGGGGAACAGCATGGGAGGGGCCCCTGAGTAACCCAGGACAGGAGGAGAAGGAGGGGCCCCTGAGTAACCCAGGGCAGGAGGAGAAGGAGGGGCCCCTGAGTAACCCAGGGCAGGAGGAGAAGGAGGGGCCCCTGAGTAACCCAGGGCAGGAGGAGAAGAAGGAGGGGCCCCTGAGTAACCCAGGGCAGGAGGAGAAGGAGGGGCCCCTGAGTAACCCAGGGCAGGAGGAGAAGGAGGGGCCCCTGAGTAACCCAGGGCAGGAGGAGGAGGAGGGGCCCCTGAGTAACCCAGGGCAGGAGGAGAAGGAGGGGCCCCTGAGTAACCCAGGGCAGGAGGAGGAGGGGCCCCTGAGTAACCCAGGGCAGGAGGAGAAGGAGGGGCCCCTGAGTAACCCAGGGCAGGAGGAGAAGGAGGGGCCCCTGAGTAACCCAGGACAGGAGGAGGAGGGGCCCCTGAGTAACCCAGTGGCAGGAGGAGAAGGAGGGGCCCCTGAGTAACCCAGGGCAGGAGGAGGAGGAGGGGGCCCTGAGTAACCCAGGGCAGGAGGAGGAGGAGGGGCCCCTGAGTAACCCAGGGCAGGAGGAGGAGGAGGGGCCCCTGAGTAACCCAGGGCAGGAGGAGAAGGAGGGGCCCCTGAGTAACCCAGGGCAGGAGGAGAAGGAGGGGCCCCTGAGTAACCCAGGGCAGGAGGAGAAGGAGGGGCCCCTGAGTAACCCAGGGCAGGAGGAGAAGGAGGGGCCCCTGAGTAATACAACGCTGGGTGTCTGTAGTCAGGGACTCGGTCTTTAGTAGAAGTTGGATCTCACTCTGTACCTTTTAGTCAGGGAGTGGGGGGGGGGGGGGGGAGGGGTATACGTTTCACCATATTTTCCTGAGCACATCTCTATGAAAAGTGCTGCCATGCAGTAGGCAAAATGTATGAAATTTGTTCATTAAGCAAGTAGAATTCACAAAGGCGCTATAGTAATCTGTTTATACATTTCCCACCATCACCACCAAGAAGTGAAGTGTTCAAGAAAACATGTTGGTTTCTCTGTTTGGAGGAGCTGTCCTCTCTCTGTGTGTCTGTATCTAGCTGAACGTGGGGTGGAATAGTCCTCTCTGTGTCTGTATCTAGCTGAACGTGGGGTGGAATAGTCCTCTCTGTGTCTGTATCTAGCTGAACGTGGGGTGGAATAGTCCTCTCTGTGTCTGTATCTAGCTGGAGGTGGGGAGGAATAGTCCTCTCTGTGTCTGTATCTAGCTGAACGTGGGGTGGAATAGTCCTCTCTGTGTCTGTATCTAGCTGAACGTGGGGTGGAATAGTCCTCTCTGTGTCTGTATCTAGCTGAACGTGGGGTGGAATAGTCCTCTCTGTGTCTGTAGCTTGCTGAACGTGGGGTGGAATAGTCCTCTCTGTGTCTGTATCTAGCTGAACGTGGGGTGGAATAGTCCTCTCTGTGTCTGTATCTAGCTGAACGTGGGGTGGAATAGTCCTCTCTCTGTGTGTCTGTATCTTGCTGAACGTGGGGTGGAATAGTCCTCTCTGTGTCTGTATCTAGCTGAACGTGGGGTGGAATAGTCTTCTTTGTGTCTGTATCTAGCTGAACGTGGGGTGGAATAGTCCTCTCTGTGTCTGTATCTAGCTGGATGTGGGGTGGAATAGTCCTCTCTCTGTGTCTGTATCTAGCTGGATGTGGGGAGGAATAGTCCTCTCTGTGTCTGTATCTAGCTGGAGGTGGGGAGGAAAAGTCCTCTCTGTGTCTGTATCTAGCTGGAGGTGGGGAAGAATAGTCCTCTCTGTGTCTGTATCTTGCTGAACGTGGGGTGGAATAGTCCTCTCTGTGTCTGTATCTAGCTGAACGTGGGGTGGAATAGTCCTCTCTGTGTCTGTATCTAGCTGAACGTGGGGTGGAATAGTCCTCTCTGTGTCTGTATCTAGCTGAACGTGGGGTGGAATAGTCCTATCTGTTTCTGTATCTAGCTGAACGTGGGGTGGAATAGTCCTCTCTGTGTCTGTATCTAGCTGAACGTGGGGTGGAATAGTCCTCTCTGTGTCTGTATCTAGCTGAACGTGGGGTGGAATAGTCCTCTCTGTGTCTGTATCTAGCTGAACGTGGGGTGGAATAGTCCTCTCTGTGTCTGTATCTAGCTGAACGTGGGGTAGAATAGTCCTCTCTGTGTCTGTATCTAGCTGAACGTGGGGTGGAATAGTCCTCTCTGTGTCTGTATCTAGCTGAACGTGGGGTGGAATAGTCCTATCTGTGTCTGTATCTAGCTGAACGTGGGGTGGAATAGTCCTCTCTGTGTCTGTATCTAGCTGAACGTGGGGTGGAATAGTCCTATCTGTGTCTGTATCTAGCTGAACGTGGGGTGGAATAGTCCTCTCTGTGTCTGTATCTAGCTGAACGTGGGGTGAAATAGTCCTCTCTCTGTGTCTGTATCTAGCTGGAGGTGGGGAAGAATTGTCCTCTCTGTGTCTGTATCTAGCTGAACGTGGGGTGGAATAGTCCTCTCTGTGTCTGTATCTAGCTGGAGGTGGGGAGGAATAGTCCTCTCTGTGTCTGTATCTAGCTGGAGGTGGGGAGGAATAGTCCTCTCTGTGTCTGTATCTAGCTGGAGGTGGGGAGGAATAGTCCTCTCTGTGTCTGTATCTAGCTGGAGGTGGGGAGGAATAGTCCTCTCTGTGTCTGTATCTAGCTGGAGGTGGGGAGGAATAGTCCTCTCTGTGTCTGTATCTAGCTGGAGGTGGGGAGGAATAGTCCTCTCTGTGTCTGTATCTAGCTGGAGGTGGGGAGGAATAGTCCTCTCTGTGTCTGTATCTAGCTGGAGGTGGGGAGGAATAGTCCTCTCTGTGTCTGTATCTAGCTGGAGGTGGGGAGGAATAGTCCTCTCTGTGTCTGTATCTAGCTGGAGGTGGGGAGGAATAGTCCTCTCTGTGTCTGTATCTTGCTGGAGGTGGGGAGGAATAGTCCTCTCTGTGTCTGTATCTAGCTGGATGTGGGGAGGAATAGTCCTCTCTGTGTCTGTATCTAGCTGGAGGTGGGGAGGAATAGTCCTCTCTGTGTCTGTATCTAGCTGGAGGTGGGGAGGAATAGTCCTCCCTGTGTATCTTGCTGGAGGTGGGGAGGAATAGTCCTCTCTGTGTCTGTATCTAGCTGGAGGTGGGGAGGAATAGTCCTCTCTGTGTCTGTATCTAGCTGGAGGTGGGGAGGAATAGTCCTATCTGTGTCTGTATCTAGCTGGAGGTGGGGAGGAATAGTCCTCTCTGTGTCTGTATCTAGCTGGAGGTGGGGAGGAATAGTCCTCTCTGTGTCTGTATCTAGCTGGAGGTGGGGAGGAATAGTCCTCTCTGTGTCTGTATCTAGCTGGAGGTGGGGAGGAATAGTCCTCTCTGTGTCTGTATCTAGCTGGAGGTGGGAGGAATAGTCCTCTCTGTGTCTGTATCTAGCTGGAGGTGGGAGGAATAGTCCTCTCTGTGTCTGTATCTAGCTGGAGGTGGGGAGGAATAGTCCTCTCTGTGTCTGTATCTAGCTGGAGGTGGGAGGAATAGTCCTCTCTGTGTCTGTATCTAGCTGGAGGTGGGAGGAATAGTCCTCTCTGTGTCTGTATCTAGCTGGAGGTGGGGAGGAATAGTCCTCTCTGTGTCTGTATCTAGCTGGAGGTGGGGAGGACTAGTCCTCTCTGTGTCTGTATCTAGCTGGAGGTGGGGAGGAATAGTCCTCTCTGTGTCTGTATCTAGCTGGAGGTGGGGAGGAATAGTCCTCTCTGTGTCTGTATCTAGCTGGAGGTGGGGAGGAATAGTCCTCTCTGTGTCTGTATCTAGCTGGAGGTGGGGAGGAATAGTCCTCTCTGTGTCTGTATCTAGCTGGAGGTGGGGAGGAATAGGCCTCTCTGTGTCTGTATCTTGATGAAGGTGGGGAGGAATAGTCCTCTCTGTGTCTGTATCTTGCTGAAGGTGGGGAGGAATAGTCATCTCTGTCTGTATCTAGGTTGGTGTATGCCACTTATCAGCAAACTGAGTCCTGTTGTACCAAAGAGGCAAGTGTTTATCAGCGTCGACTATTGATTCTTTTAAATGCATAGCAGCGTGTCCTTCAGACTTGTTGTACTTCCTCCTAATTGGAAAGTGATTTCTCTTTCAGGGCAAATGACCCAACTGTGTGAACTCATTAACAAGAGTGGGGAGCTGCTGGCAAAGAATCTGTCTCATCTGGACACCGTCCTGGGGGCTTTAGATGTTCAGGAACATTCTCTGGGGGTCCTTGCAGTTTTGTAAGTGCAGTTCAAATTCTACAGACCAGAACCTGTTTGCTTTTGTCATTCAGGGATTAGCCGAAATCATTAGTTGGATACTATATTATATCCACTAGTTTAGAATTGTATCAATCATCCTTGGGCTGCAGGTGTATACATCCCCTTAAGGAGACACTCTAGGCACCATAACTAATACAGGTCAGTTTTGCATCGTTATTTTTGTTTAGTTCTATAATACGTTCTCATTGTAGTTGTTGTTTTTATTTCCCCTTTTTCTTTAAGGTTTGTCAAATTTTCCATGCCCAGTATTCCTGACTTTGAGACATTATTTTCTCAAGTCCAGCTCTTTATCAGCACTTGCAACGGAGAGCACATTCGATATGCGACCGACACGTGTAAGTACTGTTGTGTGTGTGTGCGCACGCTCGCGTTTGGCTTCTGCATAAATTTACTATCATATCTTATTGGTTTTTATGTTTTATCCATAGTTGCTGGTCTGTGCCATCAGTTAACAAATGCACTTGTGGAAAGGAAGCAGGTAAATAATATTTTTTTTTCACAATCTTTATTTTAAATTGTGAAGGAGGGTACAAATAGGTGTGCGTAGTAATTCATAAAATATCAAGTAGTACACATAATGCAGTAAATATAGCTCATCATCTAATACAGATGTTGTAAACGATATGGGTTGCTATGCTAACTTGGTAATTGCAAGAACCTTGGAAGGCCTCAGTGCCTCATTAACAGATATCATGTTGATAAAATCAAAGGGGACATAATCACATTGACAGTCTTTGGTCCGCATCAGACAGCATAATTAAGGCTGGGGAAGAGACTTCTCCTGAGATTGCATCCAGTAACTATGTAGCTGTAATTGGTTTTCTTTTATCAAGAAGTCAAAGGAACACTAAAATGTTTGGAATACAAACATGTACAGTGCTAGAGTTAATGTTTAGGTGTCAAGCCCCCCTCTCTGTGGAGTTGGTGATGTTACTTACCTTTTCTCCCTTGCTGCGGCTGGCTGTGATTGAGTGAGATCATCCATTTTGATGATCTCCGCCAATCCAATGCTTTCCCTCAGGAAAAGGGTGAGGCAAAACTCTGCTGCGCCAATCAGCATCTTCTCATAATGATATATTGAATCAATGCAGAGGGTGGATATTAATGTCTGTTAATAATGGGATATGAGACAGTTACAGGAAAGCATTTCTAATTGATGTTTAAAATGATCTTTATAGACCATGTATGTGTGTGTGTGTTTGCTTAACCATGTGAGTCTAGAATATTGCCATTCTCTGATAAAATTGATTTTAATTTTACGTTAATTGAATCCTGATCTCTGAAGCTCACGTGTTACTACTCCAGGTTTCTGCCTGTCTCACTGTGTGGGGTTAATATCTCATAAAGAATGTGCAAACAATATATAATGCCTTGTGTGTTTTTTTTTGTTTGTTTGTTTTTGCAAGATCTGTTTCTTGGTACAATTCTTGTTCTTTTCATGCAGCCCATGCGAGGAATCTGTGTCCTGAGGCAAGCCATAGACAAGATGCAAATGAATACAAACCAGCTGACCTCAATTCATGCAGACCTTTGCCAGGTATGAAAGCTATTGACCCAGTGGCTCAGCAGAAGGGCCATTAGCACACGCACCATCTGATGTCTGAGTCTGGGTGACCACAAAATAGACCCTCAGCTCTTGTAATTCCTTTTGACAACCCATACTTGGGTTTTAGGTGTTTGGGTAGGCATCTGATTTTTGTCAAACGGATTATTCTGTATTTTTTCATTGATTTGATTTTAAGATTCAAAGTTCTATAACCCTATCGTCCTTCTAGAGTACACAACAATATACAAAGATTATAACGGATATGCTCCTATTCCACAGTAGGTTCAATCAGGAACCACATTAGCCAAAGATTAAAGTTGGTACTATTGAGACAGAGTGGCCAAATTCCTTAGTAATAAAACTAACGCACATGTTTACATTTGAAGATTAGGTATAGGTAACCCTAAGAAAACAAATAGAAGTGATTCTATCTGAAAGCAGTAGAATGGAATGAGACGCGTTCACTTCAGAGTGCAAGAACCTTTATCACAGATTAGGAAAATGTCAGTAAGTACGGTCTGTACATAACCTTGCGCATGGTATCAAGATCAAGAGCACTAACTAAGGCTATTGTGTAGTGAAAAGTAAAACCACACATCCTATGGTAATCCAGTATTATCTGTAAACCTGTGAGTGTGGGACATTGCATTTTTAGCCATCCGATAACATATGGCAATTATCTTACACCCAAAGTCTCGTATAATAGGCAATAGTGTGTCTGTGTGATGCTTAGTGTCCTTTTTAACCATTTTTCAATAACATTTAAAGGATCACTATACTGTCAGGAAAACAAACTTGTTTTTGCTGATACTATGTAGTCCTTAGGTTCCCCCCACCCGCTGGGTTGAAGGGATTAAAACTCCTTCAGCCACTTACCTTTATCCAGCGCCGGGCTCCCTCGGCGCTGGTGACCTCTCCTCCCCCTCCGACGTCGGCTCCAGAGTGGAGCCGAATGCGCATGTGTGGCCAGAGCTGCGTGCGCATTAAAAAACGCCCATAGAAAAGCATTCTCAATGCTTTCCTATTGACGTTCTGCATGCTCAATGCTATTTTCGCATTGAGCGTCGGTGAAGCGCCTCTAGCGGCTGTCAGGAAGACTGCCATTGAGGCTGGATTAACCCTGCAATGTAAACCTAGCAGTTAAACTGCTATGTTTACATCTGAAGAGTTAAAACCTGGGGGACCTGGCACCCAGACCACTTCATTGAGCTGAAGTGGTCTGGGTGCCTATAGTGTCCTTTAAGTAGCTTGGTAACAAGTTTGGTCTGGTGGTTATCACAGGACTGAGTAACTGAATACAGTTGGTGTGTGTGTGTGTATATGTGTAAATGTGTGTATATATATATGTGTATATATGTGTGTGTGTATATATATATATATATATATATATATTATATATATATATATATATATATATATATATATATATATATATATATTATATTATATATTCCCTTTTTATAGCTCTGTTCTTGTAAAGTAACTGACAATATTCTATTTTGCTTTGGGTTTCTATGTCTAATAAAACCTAATGTAGTGCGGACAGTAATGTGTACATTCTCTTTATTCCTCGTTGCAGCTTTGTTTGTTAGCAAAATGTTTTAAGCCTGCACTCGCTTACTTAGATGTAGACATGATGGACATCTGCAAAGAAAATGGTGCGTATGAAGCAAAGCCATTCCTGTGCTATTACTACTATGGTGGGATGATCTACACAGGCTTGAAGAACCTAGAGAGGGCGCTTTATTTCTACGAGCAGGTACAGAATCTTTTTTGGAATTAGTTGAAACCTTGTTAAATAAATGGATATTGCATTTATCATATTATTTGTGTAAAAGGGCAAAGTTTCCTGTTCTCCCTGATGCAGTGGAAGTGTTTTTAATAAACTGTCAAGTGGATATGGCTGGCTTGTGTGCGTGTGGTCTTTTTCATTATTATTCTTTATAACGCGCCAACACATTTTGCACAATAGGTGGACTAACAGACAAGTATTTATAACCAGACTAGTTGGACACACAGAATCAGAGGGTGTAGTGGGCTCTGCTAAAACATATCTTTGTCAGAGTGTAGGGCCCTGGACGGGACATGCTTGTTTATTAGTGAGGATAGGTAGGTAGGAGCAGTGTTATGTATAGATTTGTAAGCATGCACCAGAATTTTAATTAAGCCAGTGTAGGAGCATATAATCATTTTGATGTGTTACTTGTATTGTTGCCCCTGTTTATGTAAGGCAATACCTCTGTTTGGGGAATATCTAGAATGGGGGACTACTCTTGCTCTGTGGAGACCACATCTCTACATTTTTTTGTTTTGGCATTATGTGCCACTGCAAGCATGGGAAATCCACGTTTTACTAACAAAGGGTGACTTTCTACTTGCCAATTGATAATGGCAAGTGTACATTTTGATCCTTGGTGGGTAGAGTCATCAATAAATCCTTTTTAGTTGGAAACCCAACTTAACCAACCAGACGATGTAGGAACCAGAGAGCCTCCTGCATGTCTGAATTCTCATGTCCGGTGCAAACACTGAGCAGCTCAGAAATGCTGTCTGCCATGTTTACAGACTTTCAAATTGGGCTCAGTCATATACAGATAAGATGGCTACTTACACGCACCTTGGGTAAGCCAGCCAATCCCTGAAATATCTGCATTACGAAATACTCAGGTTTTAATACATTTGAAATCACAATATACAGATATAGGTGCGTGCGTGCGTGCGCGCGCAGTGGATATTATGCAAAAACAAATTGTAAGGCTATGATAATGTTAACCACTGCACCCTCTTAAAGTGAACTGTAATAACTTTCTTTTTTCCTTCTTTCTTCAGGCTATTACAACTCCAGCCATGGCTGTTAGTCACATTATGTTGGAGTCTTATAAAAAATATATTCTAGTTTCCTTGATTCTCTTGGGAAAGGTTCAACAACTACCTAAATATACCTCGCAGATTGTGGGCAGATTCATTAAGGTGAGGAGCAGGAGTTGAATTGGCCTGGGAGTAATAAAAAACCCCCATGCTGGGACATCTTAATGGTTACTTAATTTTCAGTATTGCAAAATGTACATGTAAGCCAAAAATGTTGTTGTTCTTTAACTCCATACTGTAGATCATGTTTGGGTGATCAGTTAAAAAACCCTAGGAATTTTGTATGATTGCAAGGTTCCAAAACTGGCTTATAACTGCAGTGATCTATGAAAGACCGACCTATAGGTTAGCAATGCCAGAGAAAGCATATTACTTCCTCCTTTGCCATCCAAGATCCACCCAAATAGTAAATGTGTTGTGCACATGTATCCACCAAACACCTCTCCCCTTGATTTTACAACTCTGAATAGCGCCTGAGCTGTTTGGGGCTATCGGTTTATTAATCTGTTTCACTTTTCATATGTAATGAGTGGGCAGGCTGTACCGCGTTATCACCTTGATAAGAGAAAAGAAACCATAGATCAGAATGACATAATCTGATTGATTGGAGCCTCTTCCTGATCTGAAAGGGGCGTGTCTGCTGAAGCAATTGTGCATGCAAATTCTCTAGTTCTTATAGACAAGTATTTTATTTAAATGGTATCGGTGATGGCGTGCATTGAAAATATACATGGATCACTCTATTTTCATGTAAATCATTGAAGCCTTTTTATGTTGGGTTGCCAATGTCATGCATTACTGCTATTTGGACGGGAGGAGGAGTAACGATTCCAGCTTAAAACATGCTAACTATTTATTGACTGAAATAACAGCTGCTTTGTGTTTCCTCCAGCCTCTTAGCAATGCCTACCATGAGCTAGCACAAGTATATTCAACAAATAACCCAGCAGAGCTCCGAAACCTGGTGAACAAACACAGTGAAACTTTTACAAGGGACAATAACATGGGTTTGGTGAAACAATGCCTGTCCTCTCTCTACAAGAAGAACATTCAGAGGCTCACTAAGGTAAGGCACCACTTTCTGGTTGAGCGAGAGAGAGAGAGAGAGAGAGAGATTCATTTGTTTTTGGGTTTCCAGTTTACTATAATTGAATTTTTGTGGTTTGAACACAGATTGATAAGAGTTTGTATATTATTAACTAGTGGAGCTATTCGCTTGTATGTAAGAGCATGCTGGTAGAAAGTCGCAACCAATGCCAACATAGTGAGCACCACTTATTTTGTTGTTAAACCTTTTTCTGTTATATCAACTACCATATAATAAAACTATGGCAGTTTAAGGAGGAACATCTGTTTTGGAATGACGGTCAATGACAACTATAAGCTTGGTAACCTCACTTCAGATTTTGTGTATACGATGATTTCTTTGTGAACAACGTAAGCTTTTTGTCCCTTCTACTACCTGTCATTCAAAAATAAAGAAAAAAAAAATTTAATGTTTTTGAGTATGTGTGACTATAAAATGTTTCTCCTTGCTTTCTCTTGTAGACTTTCCTCACCCTCTCATTACAAGACATGGCCAGTCGAGTGCAGTTATCTGGGGCTCAAGAGGCTGAAAAATATGTTCTACACATGGTAGGAATGTTGATCCTTGAACACTCTCACTCATTCCTTTTTGGAATTTTTCCTGAAATTCAACTGTTAACGTCTAGTAGTGTGTCATGTCAGTATTAAGGAATAATCCTTAAATTTAGTTTTTTGTATTTTCCCTCTTAATCCCCAGATCGAAGATGGAGAAATCTTTGCTAGTATTAATCAGAAGGACGGGATGGTGTGTTTTCACGACAACCCAGAGAAATATAACAATCCTGCTATGCTTCACAATATTGATCAGGAGGTGAGTTTGTGTGTCTGATGCATTACCATTAATGTTGCATTTCTGCCTGTTCATTGTGCTCTGTAAGCTATATTAACTGTATCACAGAATGGGAATCTTTCTCGCACTATATTTTCTGTATACACAATACAACAGAAGGTCAGCACTAACCTACAAACAATATATGAACAGGCAGCAACCCTAGCAAAGGGGATCCCCCTTTGCCCTTCTGTATTATATTTTCAGTATGAATTCCTTTCTAAACACAGCATAATTCACTGAGGCATCTTTCAATATTTTGAGGTGAGACTTTGTTTAGCAGTGAACTCTGCCTGCCCCCCCACTGATTCCTTATGTGTGTTCTTTACTTCCCACAGATGCTACGCTGTATAGATCTTGATGACAGATTGAAGGCAATGGATCAAGAAATCACCGTGAACCCTCAATTTGTTCAGAAGGTACTTTGATCTTATACTGCCTGCTATTTAAATATTTATTTCTGAGCAATGCTTGTTAAGAGATTCCACGTGTACGAGTTCTCTTAATGTCTTACTGGAAAATGGTTAAATTTTCCTGATTTTTAGTTCTGATGTAATTCTGCCAGCTCCAGCTAATTTGAAGTAGGTAACTAAAAATAAATAAAAAAAATACAACTTTGTGTAATCGTTGGACCAGTGGTTATTTTTAATTTATTTTAATTATTGTCTTTAATTCGTTGGAATTTACTGTTTTATTAATTGACGTCTTGTTTTCCAGAGCATGGGCTCTCAGGATGACGACTCAGGAAGCAAACCATCTAGTTACTCGTGAAGGGAAGATCTCACCGCACGTCCTCTCTCTACAGTGGATTATCACCTGCAACAACTTCAGAATTCAGCATCAAATATGTCTTGAAATAAAGGAGCAGAGAGAATTAAGACCTGCCTGGACATTTAACTAAAAATGGAAAGCAAATATTTATGATGTTTTTCTCTCCGTTCTGTATGCGCTCACAGTTTAAGGAAAGGAAAACAATAAAGTCTGTTGTGAATTTATAACCGGAAACCTTGCTTCTACTTAAAGCCATGGGCTGCAATGCAGTCTTCATTTGTTTTCCAAAATATATTTATGTAATGGAAAACATTTGTATTTTTTTTAAATATATTTTAAAGTGGATCTGTATACTATACATTACCTTAATATCAGGTTTAAAATTTATTTAAATGGGAATTGTCGCTTCGCATTATTTTTAATGTTTACTTATACTCTATATATTTAACGAATATGTGAGAAAATTAAATGTAGAAATTCACACCTCTGAAACTGGGCTCCTCCATCTTGGATTGCTGTCAATCAATATTCTAAGCCCTGCCCATTGCACCTGTCAATCAGCTTTTGCTGTACTTTGGATGGAAGTGGATTGTGATGTCCATTTCAAAACATTTTAATATCAATTTAAAAAGTGACAGTATTCTCAAATTAACATCTAAACTAATCAGCCACAACATTAAAACCATCTGCCTAATATTGTGCTGCCCCCCCCCCCCCCCCTCCCCCTCATGCTGTCAAAACAGCTTTGATACATCGAGGTAAGGATTCCACAAGATTTCTGAACGTGTCCTTTAAATGGCACCAAAAGGTTGGACCTCCATAGACTTAATTTGTAGTTCCAGCACATCCCACAAATGCTCACTTGGATTGAGATCTTGGGAATTTAGAGGCCAATGCAACCCTTAGAACTCTGTCCTGTTCCTCAAACCATTCATGCACAAATGTTTGCAGTGTCAGGGTGCTTTTTCCAGCTGAAAGAGGCCTCTTGCATTAGGGAACACCGTTACTGTGAAGGGGTGTACGTGGGCTGCAACAATTTCTAGGTAGGTGGTACGTGTCAAAGGAGGAGCATTCACATTAATTCCAGGAGGACCCAGGGTTTCCCAGCAGAACATTGCCCAGAGCATAATTCCACCAGCCTGCCTTCTTCCCATAGTGCATCCTGCTGCCATCTCTTCCACAGGTCAACGACGCACCCGGGCCATCCATCTGAGCTAAATGAAAATGTGATTCATCAGACCAGGCAAGAGTTTTCAATTGCTCCATGGCCCAGTTCTGCCACTTACGTCACCACTGAGGACATTTTTTTGTGGTGGACAAGGGTCATCATGGGCACTCTGACTGGTCTGAGGCTGTGCGTCAAATTGCGATGCATTGTGTGTTACTGACACCTTTCTATCATGACCAGCATTACGTTTTTCAGCAATTTGAGCTACAGTATCTCTTCTATTTGATCTGACCAGACATGATAGCCTTCACTCCCCACGTACATCAATGATCCTTGGGTGCCCATGATCCTTATGGCGGTTCACTGGCTGTCCTTTCTTGCACCACTTTTGTTAGGTATTAATCACTGTAAGCTGGGAACAACCTACAAGACTTGCTCTTGTCAAAGTCACTCAGATCTTTTCTCTTGAAATTTTTTTCCTGCTTTCAACACATGAAATTCAAGAAGAGACTGTTCACTTGCTCCTAATATATCCCACCCCTTGACAGGTATCATTGTAACAATATATTCAATGTTATTCACTTTACATGTCAGTGGTTTTAAAGTGGCTGAATGGTGTACGATATTACCTTACATCAAGAACTTGTAGATCTTAGGTTTTTCTTCTAAGAGTAGTTTCTGCTTGACATAATGCTTCTTGTGGGAACTGTGGGCATTCTTCATCTTCCGATACTCTGAGAACCTTTTTCTCAAAGTGGAATTCTTGAAGCTACTCAACAAGTTAGAGATGTCTTTCTAAACAAACGTCTAGACTCCCACATAATGTGTAGGTTAGGTTACTGGCACACGTCCCAAATAGACACAGGGGACATTTTAATTATAGGGGTGACAGGGGTGTGGCCAGAGGCAGGGCTGTTTTGAGAAATTCTAGGTGACTGTATTAAAAATTGATAAAGAACAAAACAAGAACAAGGTATCTTATTTACAAAGGCTGGTTTCTAAACACATTTGCAGGGTTATTTACTAGTGTGAGCATTTTAAGTTGAGTTTGACATTTAAGGGCAAAATAGCTGAACTAAATATCTCTAATAAAGTACCTTTTTTACATGAATGGGGAGCTATTGGTTGGATTAGCAGGGGTGAGCCTTCGGCCCTCCAGATGTTTTGGACTACATCTCCCATAATTCTCTTACAGCCATTATGCTAACAGAGCATCAAGGGAGATGTTGTCGACAACATCTGGGGGGCTGAAGGTTCCCCACCCGCATTAGCAGCCTGTTCTAGCCAAATAGCGCGCCCATGCCAGGTAGCACTACGCGCCTCCTAAAACACAAATTCACTTTGAATTCACATGGAATTCTGACTTTAGCACCTGTGATTGTGGTATAAAAACACATTAATGGTAGTGTTATTGCTGTGCGGGCCTGTTATACATTCAGACACACCAGCTATAAGGAGCACCTACAAAGGAGGGACAGCAGGATTTGGGCCCAGATTAGAGACTGTCCCTCCTAAACAGGGCCAGTTGGGAGCTATGCTTTGAGAAGGAGTGATCTGCCCTCTCAGGCAGGTCACACTCACAGCACATGTGATGGATCACATGCAAAGTCAGCTGACTCAGCCTGGCCTCTGTTTATAAATAGGCGGGTTAAACCATTCCGCATCATCAGAGGGGCGCACGAAATGCACAATCCTTTTAATCCTCCGTTCTTCGTCTCTCGCTCTGCACGTCAACTATCTCTACAAACATGACTAAGGCCCCACAATTGCACAGGACTCTGTGTGTAAACGTAGCTGGGTCTTTACTTGTGGACGTCCCCCCCCCCCATTCTATGGTATGCACTTGGTATGTCCCTCGGAGCCGGAAGTCAGCTCTCATCACGTGATGTAAACATGGTGAGCTGACAGGTGAGCCCTCAGTGGGAGCTGGGGGAGCTGGGAGATTCGGGCAGGCAGGGGTTAATAAGAATGGCGAGATGTACTAATATTAGTGCCCAGGGTGCGATGTCAGGGATTGAGTAATGTCAGACATGGGCTATGTTGGATATTGAGGATGTCTGGGGTCACAGCATTACCTGGAGCTGCAGTTATCCCCTCCATAGGGATTTACCATAGCCCAGGGGTTTATTAACTAAACAACGAATCGTAGCCAGTGTGAATGGTGAAATTAGGGGTAAAATAGCCGAGTGGTGACTATAGCCAAGCAGGAGATTCTTCGAGAACGTTTCCAGATCAGCGGCTTCATGTTAAAGGGACGCTATAGTCACCGGAACCACCGCAGCGTAACGTAGGTTTTCTGGTGTCTATAGCCCGTCCCTGCAGGCATTTTAACGTAAACTCAGCCTTTATAGGGAAAAGGCAGCGTTTACATTACAGCCTAGAAACACCTCTAGTGGCAGTCACTGAGATGGCCTCTAGAGGTGCTTCCTGGGTCAGTGCTGCACAGTGCGCAGTACTGGCATTCAGCGTCTCCACGCTCTGCATGGGGATGCTGCATGCACCCCATAGAGATGGATTGATTTAATACATCTCTATGACGAGGTGCTGATAGACGCAGTACGTCATTTTGCTGTGCATGCGCAATAGGGTCCTATTGCTTTTATATGGGAAAGCATTGGAAAAGCTAAGATCATCAAGGCTGATAATCTCGAGGCAGGGGAGAAAATTTTATTTTAATACCCTTTACCCTTTGATCTGTGGTGGGTCAAGGACCCTAATAGATAGTCAACGCTATAGTGTTCCTTTAAATGTGGCTATTTAGATTTTGTTAAAATGTTGAATTTGCTGAACAATTCTGCACAGACATGGATAATGTGTCCATTTGGGCTAAAATGTTACATTCTTGATAATTCACACTTTACAGGGTTACTCACTAAAGTGTGAATTTTAATGTTGAGTTTTGAATGTAAGTATTGTTATTTTTGCATTTTAGTACCTGTCTTCCCAGAAGAATTTTGTACATGTAGTGTACCTGTGCTCATCTGACTGCCAAGATGAATGCTATTGTGGCTCTTTGCCACTTCTGTGAGCTGCATGGACCACGCACCTTGTTTTGCACAGAAGCACTGCACTCCCCACTTCCCCAGGGGGCCGGCTGTGGAGATAGCTTCGGGCAGGGGGAAGCAGCAGAGGAAGAGGAGGTGGGAATCCAGATGAGCAGCAGGATTCGGTCACACAGCCCCGCAGAGGGGGCAAGTGCAGAATCCAATAGCCCCAGACTCAAGAAATCGGATATGTGTGAGGTAATTTCTGTACATCTGGAAAATATCACACGTCGTTATTTACTAAAGTGTGAATTGTCCGAAATTCAATGTTGAGGCTAAAATAGTGAATTGGAAAAGTTATTCAAGTCAGCCGTGTATCCAGTTCTGTTTCTCTGCCTTAAACCTGAATTTCACTCTGAATTCCCAACAGTTCACGCTTTAGTGAATTAGCCAGAATTAGCCTGTAAGTAAATAAAGCAGGAAATCTGAACCCATTGCCTTGGCTTGTCATTGCCTTGTAACCAATGTCTGTCTTTTGGGGTCTTTTAGGGTTGTCGTTCTCTGGCTGCAGGTCATCCTGGGTATATTAGCCATGACAAGGAGACATCCATCAAATATGTCAGCCATCAGCACCCAAACCACCCACAGTTATTCAGTATTGTCCGCCAGGCCTGTGTTCGCAGTTTGAGTTGTGAGGTAAGGAAACACCATTTATTAATATTGGATTCAGTCACTGCATGAACGTTCTACAGTTCTTATTAAATTGTTGCCACTATAAATCTATTGGGAGAAGTGAAAGTAGATCTGTTAAAATATACCCATCACCATCACCACCAAATAAATGAGTATTTCATAATTATAAAACAATGACTGTGTTGCAATTTTACTGAAATAGTAGGGAGTACTCTGTCTTATGTACATTCACTCAGCTTGACAAAACATGGAGCGATCGCTGTCAAGTTTTGTCATTTCCCTCAGTCATTGCTAGGGATGGCTGTGAGAACAAAAGCATTGTCTATGGAGACTCTCACGGGTCCTCTACACTGTTACGCAAGCTCGAGAGTACAGCACTGACATGAGCTCCTGGCAGGTGAAGCTCCAGAGTTGAAGAGGCTACCACGGATGGTCAAGGGGGCAGCCGCTAGTGACCGCTTCAGGCAAATAAGACCTACCTTTCCTTGCACCTCACAGCCACTGCACACCAACTAGCATAGTCACCAAAATATGCAAAGACCCCAGAAGGTGACAGAGCAGCTTGAAGTACTCTGTCTAGTCTTTTTTTAGATAAAGTGGGACAGCCACTTGCCGGGTCTCTCCATTTTTTGTGAACTAACCCCCCCAGGTAACATGTAAGCTCAAAGTAGGAGAATAGAGGAAATATACAGGTATGCTTGCTCAAACTCTCCTGGAAATAAATCTGTATTCCTGTTTTACTTTATCTGCATATCTGTGAATTGTGATAAAAAAAGACCATTCAAATTTCTCTCTTCCTGCTAGGTCTGCCCGGGTAGGGAGGGTCCCATCTTTTTTGGCGATGAACAACATGGTTTTGTGTTTAGCCACACGTTCTTCATTAAAGACAGCCTTGCCCGTGGCTTCCAGCGCTGGTACAGCATTATTGTCATCATGATGGACAGAATTTATCTTATCAACTCCTGGCCATTCCTGTTGGCTAAGATCAGAGGAATCATAGACGAGCTGCAAGGAAAAGCGTTCAAAGTGAGTAGCTCACAGCTGGATTGGGATATGCAGGAAGAGACCTAGAGAATTATTCTAGATAATGTTATAATCTGGATGCAAAGCTTATTACCCAGTTAGGCAACATCTACAAATATTTAAAAAACAAAAACAAAAAAAAACCCTCCATTACTCTTAACCAAACAGTTGCTGATTTAATGAATGATGGGAGTTGTATCCAGGGATCAAAGTAGAGCCTTCTTAATGGGCAGAGGAAACTTATTATCACCTTAAAGAGACTCATATTTTAGATGCAGTGTGTAGGTTAGATCACAGTTCGTTATTCTTATTTATTTTGTAATCTTCTTTATCTACATTTAGTTTTGCTCCATTGACCTATTTCTTCTTCTCCCTCACCACAACCTTTAGTGTTTCTCCTTTTGCACCAAAAATGTTGGTGTGCGTGATATTCTGACTTGTATTTCAGGGGGTTGTGGTTAAACTGTCAGATTTCTTCAGTGGAAAGGTGACATTTAAACTACAGCTCACAGAATTCCTTGTTTATAAATCACTGCTTGTTGAATAAGTTCATCAGTGATTCAGAAAGCTAACTGAACATTGTGATTGGTCGAGTCGCTTCCTGGTCTGGGCAGAGCTCACTGCTGAATATATATAATGCATTAAAAGGAAATGGGTGAACTCTAGCAGGACGTGTTCCTTTCAATGCTTGTGACTTTAATGAAATAGTTTTAATAATTGGAGTTGAATTAATGGCAGCTTTGATTGCAGTCATTGTCAGTTTGTGGCACAGGTGACCCGGTATGCTGATACACTTACTTTATTTACATTTTGGATAAAATACATATTGCAGTATATACAGCGTTTCCTACATCTTATTTAACCCTTTAAGGACACATGACGTGTGTGACATGTCATGATTCCCTTTTATTCCAGAAGTTTGGTCCTTAAGGGGTTAAAAGCACACTATAGTGTTGGGGATCTTAAACTGTATTCCCAATTCTATAGTGTCCCTCTGTCTCCCTCTCATGAAAGGGTTAAAAACCCTTTCTTTAACTTACCTGATTCCCGAGCCAAGTTGTCTCGGCGCTGGTTTAGTCTCCTCCTACTGTCACAGCGATGAGGAAACCTAAAGCGCTTGAGGACGTCCAGCGTCATTTCCCACAGTTAAACCCCATGTAAACCAAGGAAGTGCATCTAGTGGCTGTTTGGAAGATCGCTACTTGAGGCAGTCTTAACCCGGCATTGTAAACAGTGCAATATTTTTACATGCAGAGTTAAGGGGACACGGACACTGTACCCAGACCACTTCAATGAGATTAAGTGATCTGGGTGCCTATAGTGTCCCTTTTAACAATACAAGAAAAGGTTGTAGGTTTTGAAGTATAAATACTTATTTACTAAATGAAAAGGCATGATATGTTGTTTACTTTTTTTTTTGTGCCAGAGAAGACCAACGTTTACCTTACAACCTACAGTTCAGTGTTTAACACTGAAACCAAACTAGTAATTCTGAGAAGTAGCTTTTTTTTTTTTTTTTTTATAGATAGATAGATTATACTATTGTGGTATTGAAAATCGGAAGGAATTCTTAAAACCTCCTCCTCTCATCCAGCACAGGAGGATACTGGGAACTAGATAGCTTAGATATTGAAATCTAAGATTCATACTGTCTGTTGCGAGCACATGTTCACAGTAGCCATTTTTTAAAAATTATTAATTTTCACTGAGGGTTTAAACTTTATGATGGTTTTTCTCCATCAGGTGTTTGATGCGGAGCAGTTTGGATGCCCCCAGCGACCCCTGCGGATAAACACAGCGTTTACTCCATACCTACATAAACGAAATGGAAACGCAGCCCGTTCCTTGACCTCTCTCACCAATGATGACAATTTATGGGCCTGCCTCCATACCTCCTTTGCATGGTAACAGGGAGCATATTGTGATGTAACTTGCTGTAAAACGTATATCGAGCTTGTATAAGCACTCTCATAACCATTTAAAAAGGATTGTGAACAACATTGAAGGGGGTTTCAATGACCGCAAATTAGTAGGTGAAACAGTTACTTGACTTTAGCCCCTTAAGGACCAAACGTCTGGAATAAAAGGGAATCATGACATGTCACACATGTCATGTGTCCTTAAGGGGTTAAACACGATTTAGACATTGACATTGAGAATAAACGCAAAACTTGAGTCAGTACAGTTATTTATATAGAGCGTCAAAAAACCTGTGTTGATATTTTAACATGGAAATTATTTTGGGCCGAAGATATTCTACATTATCATTGGGTAAATAAAAAAATGCAAACGCCCCCCTCTTTCCTCTGCAAAGTAAAATAATGGACGCTAATCGGCTCAGTTCTGGGGGACCTCCGGTTTTGATTGGCCGATGGAATCACATGCTGTCTGTTTTTGTATTAAATCTTAACTATTGGTTTAAAAAGCTTGATGCAATTCTAAGATGGCAGCTCCGCCTTATAAAAATCAGATCATTCCTGGGGTAATTATGTCCAAATTCACTGTAGCTGAGTCTGTGCGATGTTATGTTTAATTGGGAATTGTGTCTGAAGCTCATGTGTGTAAAGTATATTTAAGGTGACAAAATGTAAAAGCATCGAGCAAAGACTGATTGTTATTTCTTGGATACGAGCCTCGGTAAAATACGGCGAAATTCCATATAAGAATATGTTCTTTTGGTTTCCATGGTGATTGGTCTAATTGTAGAAGTTTAGTTCACTTTTAGAACACTTTTTATAAATCTTTCAATTGAATTGTACGTATCTTGTGACTCTTTAATCGGTTTTTGTAGATTGCTGAAAGTATTGTCTATACATACACAAGTAAATTGATGTTTTATTTGCTATTTAGTAAAACATTGAGCTGCCATTTGTGTCTTTACTGAAGGCTGCTAAAGGCTTGTGGTTGCCGCCTGACAGAGAAGCTGCTGGAGGGCGCTCCTACTGAGGACACCTTGGTACAGATGGAAAAGCAAGCAGGTTGGTGTAAATAGGGAATTTGTTTGGGCCACTCTCACACGCCTTATCCAGTGAATTCATCGCAAAGTAAGATTAAATAGGAGTCGTTTTGTTTTTTTGTGTCGCTGTTGACCAGTGGAGAGTTTAGGTCAAGCACGCTTTCAAAAATCTGCTTTATAAGATCTGTTACCAGGGATAAGGCACAAATCTTCTATATTTAAAATGAAGTACTCAAAATATTAGGTGCAAATTTCAGGATTCTCTTGGGGATTGTCAGTGCCTTGTTTAGTAACCGTACTGACAATCCCCAGGATTTACTCCGATCCAGTACTAGCACGATATTTAGTATCCTGCAATACAAAAATAAAGTGGCTCGATTCTCCTTTTCCTACAGAGCACCGCAATTATGGAATAACCTCAGGGGCACAGTCAAATCTTCATTCGATCTAAAATCTTTTAAGAGATTTATGGCATTATACCTCAGCACAGAATGCACCTGTCATGGTTTAATATATTTATTACCTGTTGTGTATTACATTTATATGTGTGTGTATATATAGTTATAGTTTGTATATTATATTTTTGTAATATTGTATCCTATTGTAACAATGCAATGTTTTGTGGACCCAGGACATACTTGAAAACGAGAGAAATCTCAATGTATCCATCCTGGTAAAATATTTTATAAATAAATCTGATGTCCTCTTTTAGTGTCAGTCCTGAAGATATGTTTTCAGCATTTGATGTTTTGGAACCCGTCATCAAATATTTAGACAATTAGATGCGTTAGTGTTTTAGTAGCACGTTCTTGTGTATAGCACAGCAAGAACAAAGTGTAAATCGATTTTGCAAGTTAAAGGGACAACAGTCACCAAAGCTGCTACTGTGTGTGTTCTACAGCATTTTGCAACTAACATCAACACAACAAAAGTGACCTCCCTATGATATAACCCCAAACCCTCTGTCTCCTAGAGCCCTTTGCTTGTGTTAAATATGATTCTGGAGCATGAATAGGGACGTGTTCATATGTGCGCAGTACAACCTTGTTCATTTGTACAAATCAGTTGGAGGAGCAGGATTAGTTGTTATGTAATGTTTATATGTTTAATTTCACAATTAATAAATTAATTATTGAAATTCCCAATTAAACCAAAATTATAATCCATAATAGAGGTTGCATTTGAATTAATAAACTATTATATCCCCAAAATAATAGGGTTACTTTTAATGTGCAGAATTGTATAAAAAGATGTTCCGCAAAAGGTTTCTCTGATGCACTTAGTAGAAGATGGCGTTCTATGTTAACATTCACTGCGGTTATTCTTTTTATCTATTCTCCTAAGGTAACTGGGATCCCCTAATCTGAGCGACATTATTTTCCTTATGGTATTTGTCTGATCAACGACAATTCTTGCTCCCTGTTTGCAGATTTAGAGGAGGAGTGTGCAGCCTGGGAGGGACAGGATGGAGAAGAGGGTAGTCTCAGGCCTCAGCCCAACGTGTTGGAGGTCCGCTCCAATGAGACGTCTAAGTTATTGGAATGCCGGCTGCCCGTGGTATTCCGATCTCTCAGGCACATGAGGCAGGTACGACCCAGAACAATCTGACTGCATGTAACAGTCCTGTAATACTTTGTGGCAATGTCTGTGTTTACACGAGTTGAATTAACACTGTCTAATAATGTTCAGGACAGCTTGGGTTTCACCCGTTCTGAAATGATTTTGGAATGCCATAACTTACCTACGAGCTAAACGTTCCCTCGGGACAGTTACCCTGGGTGACAGTGCAGAACTCGATTATAGATGTCCTTTTCTTATCAATGTCATATTTAATGTTTATACATGTAAGTAATAGCGTAAGCTGGTGATCCGTGTGTTTCCAGTTTCGAAATGACCCTAGCTTTAATGCATTATAAAGATATTGTATTAAAAGAATTCTTACAATAGGACGAAAAGGACTTGGGAATTGTTATAGACAACAAACTATGCAACAATGTGCAATGTCAATCAGCAGTGGCCAAGGCCAGTAAGGTATTGTCATGCATGAAAAAGGGCATTCATTCTCGGGACGAGAATATCATTTTGCCTCTCTATAAATCACTGGTAAGACCACATATTGAATATGCTGTGCAATTTTGGGCACCTGTTCTAAAGAAGGATATCATGGCACTAGAAAAAGTGCAGAGGCGGGCTACAAAATTAATAAAAGGAATGGAACATATCAGCTATGAAGAAAGGTTAACAAATTTAAACCTATTTAGTTTAGAAAAACGTCGCCTGAGAGGGGATATGATAACATTATACAAACATATTCGGGGCCAATACAAACCATTGTGTGGAAATCTATTCACAAACCGGACTTTACATAGGACACGAGGCCATGCGTTTAGACTGGAAGAAAGAAGATTTCGTCTAAGGCAAAGGAAAGGTTTTTTTACTGTAAGAACAATCAGGATGTGGAATTCTCTGCCTGAAGAAGTGGTTTTATCAGAGTCCATACAGATGTTCAAACAGCTACTAGATGCATACTTGCTAAGACAGAATATTCAAGGATATAATCTTTCAATGTAGGGTAATAACTGCTTGATTCAAGGATAAATCTGACTGCCATTCTGGGGTCAATAAGGATTTTTTTGTCCTAGCTTGTTGCAAAATTGTGCTTCAAACTGGTGTGTTTTTTTTTTTTTTTTTTTTTCTTCTCTTTTGGATCAACAGCAAAAAACAGGTGTGAGGAAGGCTGAACTTGATGGACGCAAGTCTCTTTTCAGCTATCTAACTATGTAACTATGTAACTATGTAACTATATCAAAAAAAGATACTCGTGGCTGCTGGTTATCTTTGTGAGAGCAGCCGTAAGAGTCTCCTTCAATCAATATCCTCCCAGTGTGGGATATACAGAGATACTTATTCCAGAAAGAGTTTTTGGGATGTGTAATTCCAGTTCCATTTCACAATGTTTACACTGGAGCTGCTGAATAAGGTGTTAGCAGGGTTTGTGCGGTTGCTATGCGCTTAATGTCAGCCTCATGTACAGTTTAGGGAAGAGAGCTGTAGATGGCATTTGTCCAAGCAGCTTACCCTGCATTAGTGCAGCTGTTGCCAGTGAACCAGCACAGAGCCCCCTCGTAGAGGAGGAGGAAGTATTGGATATTTTACCGATCATTGCAGCTATGTACAGGGAGTCTGGGAGAGGGGGTAACCTGTGCAAGGAGCTTGATAGTATTTTGTCTGCCCATATTACTATATTTCTATGGGGAGCATAAGGTGTTCTGGTGCCTGGAGTGTTCCTTTAAATGAAACTTATCGTGAGAATGAGCCTGTGATATATCATTTCGTTTCACTCTATATTGAGTTTTATTTTATTTTTTTTCATTTATTTTTTTGCTTGTTTGATTCAAAGCTTTGTTGTAATATTTAAACCGTCAAGAGTTTTCCAAGTTTTGTCAGTTTCTAGGACTTTCTGAATTTCTACATATCTTGTTCTTTCTCAGGTGCTGGGCGCTGCTTACTTCAGGGTGTTAGCCTGGCACATTCTGATGGGTAATCAAGTCATCTGGAAGGGGCAGGACCGCGATCTGATTCAGTCGGCGTTTGATGTTCTGCGGGTAAGTAACCCTGCATTCCTTCACCAGGATTAATGAATGAAAATTGAGGCAGTCCTTTACTAAGCTCCATCAGTTTGAGAATTTCTGATATCTAGGAAAAATACTCTTCTAGAAGTGATGGAGGGCCTTCTTTCCCCCTACAGTGGTTCTTTAAATCCAGTGTATTATATAGTGCTGCCTTGGTAGGTTTTACATATCCTTTTGTTATTTTTATGTTACTAATATTGCACCTAGTAAGTTGTGCCCACCTCATGCGATCTGCATACTAAAAAAAAAAGGAAAACCAATATGTGTAGAAGTTAAAGAATGTGTTTTTTTTCTTTTTCTTTTTTTTTTTTAAACAATAGAGTACATTTATAAATATTGAACGTTGCGGGGGCGGGGCATGACACCCACCATGGCCGGACTCGGTTCTCTGTAGCTCCGGCTCTCCAGTTTGAAAACTGTGGCTAAATCGTCCTAAAGCGACACAGAAACCTTCTTGGTCCCACTGTAGACCGACACTCTAACTCCAAGAGCCGTTCTAAGCCTGAAGTGTAACGGTCTGACAAGTACTTACCTTGTATGCAGGCTGTGGCCTAGCGTGTCCGGTAATCGGGGGAAGCGGACGATCACCCGACCTGGTGAGCACACCTGGCGGTACCCTTTCTGCAGCACCGTCACCTCCTCCAGAGTTCCATGCGGTCAAGATGGCGACCGACTCCACTTCTTGTGACACGCAAGGTACTCACACTGATCAGTCACCACGAGTCTGCAGCACTACCCATGTGGCGACTGGCTGAAATATTCACTCGCTCTTGGGAATTTCGGGAGGCAAAGCAAGCAGAGTCGCTGCCTCAGGCTGGAGGGGAAGAACATGGAGGAGGAACGCGGGTGCGGAATGGGCTCCCTCTGGGCACTCAACTGCTTCCAGCACAGAGACACAAAGCTACAAGCCCACCCGGGCCGTGGGCCACTAGGGGTGAGACCCCACAGCATTGGCCACACAGACAGGAGGCCAGCCGCTATCAACAATGACATCCCAGCAGGGCCTTCTGCCTCTCCGGATTGGAGAAGGACTTGGACTCTTTGAGCCCCCAAGTCAGTGTCTCCCAGATGCAGGCCTCTACACCGACCTGGGGCAGGAGGGAGACCCTTCTCTGCACTCCTCGTGCTGCCTTCTTTCAACCCAGCGGCAGATCTACCCTCTGCCTTCCAAGCTCAGGCATCGGCTGAAAAGCTGCAGAAAATCAGCTTATATTCTAGGACTATCTCGCGACCGGACGACGCCATTAGGGTACCTGAGGCAAATCCAGCCGACCCAAGACTGATTATAGGCTCTTTACATTTATATTGTTTACATGTTACTGCCATGCATCCATGAGTCACTTACTTTACCCAGAGGAACGGTGTCAGCTTACTGTGCATCCAGTGGTTCTTCCCTCTACTACTCTCTTGCTATTCTCTTATCATCCTACTCAATTAATTCATTGAGTGAGCTCACTTAGCATGTTCAAGCTTGTTTAAAAGATAAAATTGTGCATATGTTCTCGACTACCCCATATGTAAAGCATGATAATTCGCCTGAGGATTACCTTTGGGGTACCTCAAGCTTGTTTGTACTATTCTTCTGCACTGCAAAAATACAAAATAAAAATATCGAACATTGCAAATTCTTCAAATAACAATGTTAATTAAGAAATAGGACTTCCTTCTTATAATCATTATTGAGGTGACTGCTTTAAAAATCCCTCCAATGTGGTTTGCTTTTAACCAATGGTAGATATTCCTGTGCTTTTCCTCAGACCATGCTCCCGGTGGGCTGTGTCCGCGTGATTCCGTACAGCGAGATATACGAAGATGCGTATCGGTGCAACTTCCTTGGGTTGAGTCCTCAAGCTGAAATCCCCCCTCATGTGCAAACATCTGGTGAGTGTCAAACACCTTCATTACTTTAGACTCCTTTAGACTGCAAGCTCGCTACCTCTCAGGGGCATACCTAGAGCACTTGGCACCCAGGACGGACCCAGTGTTTGCCCCCCCCCCCACACCTAAAAATGGGAAGAAAAAAATGTTTTTCAATGTTTTCAAGAACATTTATTGCACATGCAAATTGTGCACCCCCCACACATACAATCCCTGCACCCACCCTACACATCAAATTCATACCCCCTTCATTTAAAAACCCTGCACTCCATCACATAAAGTTCATACACCCCATCACATAAAAACTCTGCACCACCCTTAATAAAAAACAAACCCTGCACAGCCCCTTAATAAAAAAAAACCCTGCACACCCCCTTAATAAAAAACATGCACACCCCCCTTAATAAAAAAATCCCTGCACAGCCCCCTTAATAAAAAAATCCCTGCACAGCCCCCTTAATAAAAAAATCCCTGCACAGCCCCCTTAATAAAAAATCCCTGCACAGCCCCCTTAATAGAAAAATCCCTGCACAGCCCCCTTAATAGAAAAATCCCTGCACAGCCCCCTTAATAGAAAAATCCCTGCACAGCCCCCTTAATAAAAAAATCCCTGCACACCCCCCTTAATAAAAACAAAACCCTGCACACCCTCCTTAATAAAAAAAAAACCTGCACAGCCCCCTTAATAAAAAAAAACTGCACTCCTCCATTAAAGGATCACTATAGGGTCAGGAACACAAACATGTATTCCTGACCCTATAGTGTTAAAACCACCATCTAGTCCCCCTGGGCCCCTCATACCTCCCTAAATGTAGCAAAATCTTACTGTATTCAAGCCTGAAGCTGTAACTCTGCATGCTGTTTACCTTAAAAAAACAAGCAGTCTGCTAACCTCATCATAAGTGGTAGCCTGATCCAATCACAGTGCTTTCCCATAGGATTGGCTGAGACTGACAAAGAGGCAGATCAGGGGCAGAGCCAGCATGATTCAAACACAGCCCTGGCCAATCAGCATTTCCTCATAGAGATGAATTGAATCACTGAATCTCTATGAGGAAAGTTCAGTGTCTGCATGCAGAGGGAGGAGATACTGAATGTTTGGATGCATTTTAGGCAGCCATGACCCAGGAAGGATCTCTAACAGCCATCTCAGGAGCTGCCAATGAAGTTATCACTAGGCTGTAATGTAAACACTGCATTTTCTCTGAAAAGACAGTGTTTACAGCAAAAAGCCTGAAGGGAATGATTCTACTCACCAGAACAAATTCAATAAGCTGTAGTTGTTCTGGTGACTATAGTGTCCCTTTAATAATAATAATAAAAAAAAACCCTGCACACACCCCCTTAATAAAAAAAAAAAACAAAAAACCCTGCACACCCCCCCTTAATAAAAAAAAAACAAAAAACCTGCACCCACCCCTTCACATAAAATTCTATTGTCTAATCACATTTGATGATGCCTCTGCGCTGACCTGCTCTTGTCCGAGCCTCCGACCACTGGTGCCTCACAGGATGATGGATCTTTCCGCTCCGTGAAGGTGGACAGGCGGCAACGGCGCATGTCTGGGTCACGCTGTGCGACGCCGCAAAACTCCTCCCCCTGCTCCTCCATATTGCTGCAGTCAGTGCAGTATAGTGCGGCCGGGCACAGATGCGGCTGCAAAGGCGCCGCGGCACACACCTTACGAATTGATGGGGGGGTGACTTATGACACTGCCAGTCATGGCACCCCCCTAGTGAGTGGCACTGGGGGTAGGCTCACCCCCCCTTAGTACACCACTGCTACCTCTTCTCTGTGTCAGTAAAGCCTAAGCTGTTAAATTGACTTGTATGCCACATTCTACAGTGAGGCATCATTGTTATTAATAATAATTTCTAGGACCCAGTTAATGTTACACTGCCTGAAGCCTGCACTAGTTATATTTGTATATAATGTGCGCTTGATAACACCTTCCTCATTCTAGGCTTGGCAAGTGTCAGAATAATCAATAATCATCTATTTTATTGTATTAAACAGAATTCACTGTCATGGTGGATGTTCGCAGTGCTCCACGCTCCAACTTATACCCAGTCTTGTATGCGGGCGATGAGCCGCTCAGCAGGTATGACTTTGTGGTTTCCAGTGGCAGCCCGGTCGCTACAGATAGGGGTAAGTATCCTTGGCATAGAACACAAAGAAGTGCTAATGTGCAATCCGTTCATTCTTTGTAGAATTTCCACATACTTTGTACATGTACCAAGGACTGCGGGACTGCTCCGATGTAGATACTGAATGATAAATTGGCTCAAATAAACACATGTTCTATTGCAATTTGGCTGATACACATTGATTTGTTGTGAAATGAAAAGTGAATTTGCAAGATTTCGGATAAAATTGGGAAAAAGTCCTTAGTTTGCTTTCATTTTCTCTCCATACACCACAATCTTCACATTGCAATTTAAAAAAAAAAAAATAAAAAAATTTAATAGTCTCATATGGCACTCTGAATTAATTTGGTACAAATGTTGTAACTCTTAAAAATATTGTAACTTGTTTTCTGGTTTAAACTGTTATTTATTTATTTTTTACTGTCAGTTGGACTCACCATTCTGAACAAGATTGAGGCAGCTTTGAATAACGAAAACCTTTCAGTGGATGTGGTGGATCAGTGCTTGGTCTGCTTGAAGGAGGAGTGGATGAAGTAAGGACTCTATAACCCTCTGTGATTTATGCTAATGTTGTTTTACTATGTATGGGTACGCTGGGGTCGTTACACAGTTAGAGCAGTGACAGAATAGTAGGGTTTGAGGTATCCTGAGTACCATGTCACTGGGGAGATCTGCACGCATCCAATCAATCGGTACAGCAGGAGATCTGTGCTTACAGGTGCCCATTATCTGTGCCATTTGTGTCCCCTTATTAGAAAGGGCGACAGGATATGACGTCATAACTAGAAAGAAACTTGTTTTAAGCGATTTAGCTGAATAAAGTGCGTGGTACTCCTTAAACCAATCGGATGGAATATTGTTTTACCTGTGGAGTCTACAGGTGAGATTGATTCGTAATCTATTTCCTCTGATCTCAATTAACAGGCATTTTATTCAGAATTGCTTCAAATTAATTTTTACAGACGTCTAGTAATAACCCATTGTCTACTGTCTGGAATATATGCGGGAGTAAGCAATAGTTATTTACTGCTTGGGTTACAGTGATTATATTGTCCCTTTAAAAGCTGACGTGACTGAGCGTGGATTAACTGTCTTGTTTAACCTGTTCAGTTTCAGACAGGATGTCAACATATGTCCAAAAGCTTATAGAACACTACCATGCTAAATTGACATTGATAACATGGAAGAGTTCTTATTCTGTCAAAGATCCAGGCCGTTCCTTGCTGCCAGGAAGCCCCATTGGGTAATACCAAATCATTCCTAAGCGGTTTTATATTAAACCAGGGGATGGCACCAGAGTGCCCCTTCAAGACGGAGTACGAGAGAACACATTTTCTAATATTATATTACCAATATCAAAATATATAATATATTTAATCTTCATCCAAAATACACCCCACAGACCAGCTTTAATCATGGCATAACCTTTAGCTCACTGTGACAGTTCTCCATTAACTAATGTTTGCAATAAGGAATAATGTCTGTTATTACCGAGTTCTTTTTATGTAACCTAATATACCAGTTGATGCCATATTCTCTCTCTATATATTTAAGAGTAATATTTTGTTTTCTACTCAGTAAAGTAAAAGTTCTCTTCAAATTCACCAAAGTGGACAGTCGCCCAAAGGAAGATACACAGAAACTACTGGGAATTCTCGGAGCTTCAGAAGAGGACAATATAAAACTTCTCAAGTTCTGGATGACTGGACTCAGCAAGACTTACAAATCCCACCTTATGTCCAGTGTACGCAGCCCCGCGGTCTCAGAGTGCCGGAACTAAGACTCCTAATCTTTGGGCAGGATTTGATCCACGGCCATGGCATGCACCTGGCTAGACAGTATTAAAAACATATATTTATATAAACTTTAATCTATCAAAGTGAAAATAATGATCTGCTTTCAGATAGAAGCAATATAAAATTCTGCAAGGACTCGACTCGTGAATACTTTAGGCTAGCCATATCCAACATAACAGATTGTGCCAGGTCGCGGGTTTGTGTCTGTTCAAGACCATAATGCTCATAACCATTCTTAAAGAAACAGAGGAAATACATTTTAAGATAAGCTTGCATTTATTCACTAAATGTAAGTCATTCATAACACCTTCCTATATTTATTGCAATAGCACTGGCGATGGTTATAATCTAACTGTGTGCAGACTGTGATTCCACTTGACAACCAGCCAATCATTCAACAGGCTGAGTGTCAGAGGAACTGTAATTTAAAGATTATTAAATGTTTCTATATCCCCAAGGTAAGCCAGAGATACAGCCATCTGTTGTATCTAGATCCATTGGCCCCCTGAGCCTCACAATTTGCAAGCTAATGTTATTTTGTGATCTCCTAGGCTACATGACTCTGGAAATACTACTACACATGGATGGAAAACATGTAACTGTACTGCGGAGGAAGTATTTCCAGGTTGGACTGTTCACTTTTTCCGAAATCAGACATTTACAAATGTACGAGTCACCCACTGATGTTGCCTTCTAATTAACTCGCTCAATTTTATGGCCAACTTATTCTTCTAAAGCTGGATATCCTCTCCCACCATGTTTGATATAAGACCACGTCACACATTCGTTTAGGTAGAAATGGGAACGTTTATTATTTTACAGAGTAAAGCAAATCAGGCTTGTTAAGGTAATTATGCATTTGAACATGTTAGGATGGTATTTTCATCATATCCAAATGGGATACTATTTCTTTTAAGTTTAACAATTTCCTATGGGTAAGTTTATTATCAGGTTAATTTCTTGAAACCGGCTCACACACTGGGGTCATGAATAGTGGAATGTGGGAAAAAATAAATTGGGGGGATTTTATATTTTAGAACAAAATGTTAAAAAAAAGCTCAGATTTGGGCAATTTTTTACTAGTTCATCTACTTTCCCCCCCCAAATTTTTTTTTGTAGTTCCATTGTTATTTATCCACAATTTCAGGTTCAATAAATAACCCTAATAGATTTCAAATTCAACATTAAATATAATGAAATGATCAGCCATTCTATAGTATTACATGGCATATGTCGAGTGAGTATTTAATACGAGGATCTTTGTTTTAAACAGTAATGTTTTTGTTTGTTTATTTTAATAAGTAGTCTCTCTGATTATCATTGTTTGTGGGGTGTATCTTTTACCATACTCACAGCAAATGCCACCTCCCAGAACAGTCCTTTCTAACCACAGTTGTTTACGGTCACGCTTCCTGGTTGCCCTGTCTGACTGTGTGAACTGCAGTTGAAAAAAACTCTTGTACCCCATTTTACACTTCTAAATTCTATGTATTTTTCCTTCTATTACCCCATTAAGCAGCATTTCAATAGTTTACGTTTTTTGAAAATTTTTGTATTCACGAAACCCAGGTTTTGATGAATTGAAACCTGATTGGCAAAAGTAACAGATCTGTAAATAAATCTTCAGTTTGCTATAATTTTAGCTTGGCTATTTTAGCATTGTTTTTGACATTTGAATTTCTATTCACAGCAATTCAGATTTTGACAAATAAACCCCTAAATGTAAATTTTACTATAAAATGCAACTTTGTATACGTGTTACATGATCGAATTTGTTTGTTACAAAAATAAAAGATCTAGTTTTAAAATATTGAACAATTTTACTAAACATTATTTGTGGGAAAGAATTCCGTTTGAGTGACCAACATCAGAAACAAAATGTTCTTTAACCCCTTAACGACGCTTGACCTACCGTTAAGGATGCATGATGCAAAACTTCCGTCATTTACTAAAGTTAATCCCAGATCACGGCGATCGCGGGGTTGACGCTCCTCCGATCTGCCTCGTATTTGAGGCAAATCGGGAGCACCCGATCGCGCTGTCCCTGCAGCTGTGATCGCTCTGACAGCCTGTCAGAGTGAGCACATGTGCTGCAGGGACGTCTGATCCGCCTCCCTGTATGAAAAAAATAGTTTAAAATCCTACCCCCCTATACCCATTTTAAATAAAAATTAACCCCTTCCCTGCCAATTGATCACTGACTTCAGTGATCAATTGTCAGGGACTACATTTGACTGTGATCTGATTTTTTTTTTTTTTTTTTTTAAACCCCTGAGGGTTAACTTATTTATATTTTAACCCTCACTAAATGACAGAGATGCAAATTGTGTTTGAACACACACAGCAAAAAATGCAAAAATGGCTTGTGTCCTAAAGGGTAAGTCCAGTTTTTGAAGCTGCATCCTTAAGGGGTTAAGCTGATATAGGTTGTTATGTGGACAGGAGTGTCCAGTTGATGCTCTCACCTATTGGTCCAGCTAACCATTCCTCATATTGCAGATCGGATGGGAAGTGCGCTGGTACTGGGCACCAGAGCCCCAACTTCAGGGGTATATAGTTGCCAAACGGTTTAGACCCTGAAGGTAAGAAGATGCCCGGATGCTTCTGCCCTCATAACCACTTAAAGGACCACTCTAGGCACCCAGACCACTTCAGCTTAATGAAGTGGTCTGGGTGCCAGGTCCTTCTAGGGTTAACCCATTTTTTCATAAACATAGCAGTTTCAGAGAAACTGCTATGTTTATCAATTAGTTAAGCCTTCCCCTATTTCCTCTAGTGGCTGTCTCATTGACAGCCGCTAGAGGCGCTTGCGTGCTTCTCACTGTGATTTTCACAGTGAGAGCACGCCAGCGTCCATAGGAAAGCATTATGAATGCTTTCCTATGTGACCGGCTGAATGCGCGCGCAGCTCTTGCCGCGCATGCGCATTCAGCCGACGGGGAGGAGAAGAGGAGGATCGGAGGAGGAGAGCAGGAGGAGATCTCTCCGCCCAGCGCTGGAAAAAGGTAAGATTTAACCCCTTTCCCCTTTCCAGAGCCGGGCGGGAGGGGGTCCCTGAGGGTGGGGGCACCCTCAGGGCACTCTAGTGCCAGGAAAACGAGTATGCTTTCCTGGCACTAGAGTGGTCCTTTAAATGAGCTCAAGTTGTAAATATGATGTCCTATTTTGGTTAATTATAAAATCTAATCAATACTTTGTGCAAAGGAATTATTTCCCAAAAATGCTAAAAGGCACACACTAAATGCAGTAATATGTCTATTGCAGTGCCTGAATATCAGAATTGAGTTTATACTAACATCCCAGAGCCTGCAGCTTAAATAGTTTAACCCCTTAAGGACACGTGACATGTCATGATTCCCTTTTATTCCAGAAGTTTGGTCCTTAAGGGGTTAAAAAAACAAATGTGTTCATTAGCAGTTCGGCTAGCAGAGTGTATAGATAAGTCATCCTTTATTTAAATGCCCACTGATAGGAATAGACACCTCATATTCATCAGGACCCCGGCAACTGACCATAAGGACTGCTTTCCTCAATGTGAAGACGACCCTATCAACAAAGTGTAATAAAAAGGTTTGTATAATTTTTGCTTGATATAGCTGATATTACTATTAAAGAGTGGGTCCCCTCGCTAATGGCATGTATGTTATTTGGCTCTCTGCCAAAACAGATATGTCTGACTCCAGTGAAGTTTTAGAATAAATTTAAAAAAATCGGCTTAAGTGGTTAAGCTGTCTGCACTGAAGTTGATTAAGGACGCAGTAATTTCATAATGAGAGGGAGAATGGAAACGCCATGTAATGGATAATAATGAACAACCTGCTCTTTCTAATTACTACTGTTTTTGACTCTCTAATATCGCCAGCTTTTTTAATATTGGAAAAATATTTAGAGTGGGATTTAAATGTTCTTTTGGATGGCTGCCGAAGATGTAAATATTTTTTTTTGTGTCTCTAATCTTAACTTGCTAAACTGGATACATGCGCACTTTTTCAGTCCCTCAGATGTTTCCAATATACTCTCAACTGCCTGCCCCGCGGACACCCTCACCATTTGCCTGCCCCGCGGGCACACACCGTCTGCCTGCCCCGCATCCTGGTGGGCCGCGGCACCTGGGGCTGGGCTGACAGCCCTAATCATCATTGATCAGGCTCCTGTAATCCCGTCCGGCCATGTGTGAGCTGTGCGGCCGCGCAGGCCCCCATGGGAGTAGGGGGTGCCAGGCGGCCAACACAGCTCGCACATGGTCGGCCAGGATTATAAAAAAAAAATAAAACCCAAGCGGAGCTTAGCATGCAACAGGGGCGGAGCTTACTTGAAGTGGGGCGGGGCTAAATGAGTCCCTGCTTCCCCCAACAACCAGTTTCCAGGAGCTCCAAGGGATGTGGAGGTAAGAAGCAAGTGTCAGGATTACAGTATGATCCAGCACGTAGAATTGTGTAACACAGAGGACTGATAGGTAACGTATACCGGACCTTAGAATGGCTGGACTAACGTACCAAAAAATAGTCAGGAATAGCCGAGGTCAGGGGATACAGAAAGAGACACAAAGATAAGGAAAAGCCAGGAGTCAGGGATGCCAGAAAACAGGAAGGTCAAAAACAATGCCAAAGTCAAATAACCAGAATTACCAGAATTAATAACGCGCTCTCGGACAACCACAAGGGAACCAACGACAGGGTACAGAGCAGGATGAGAACTGGGCCTAAATACCCCTCCTCTAGATCTGATGGGCTGTAACCAGCCTTTGACCCCAAAGCAGTTACCAGGTATCCGGGCAGCCATTCTCAGTGCTAATAAGGGCCTGGATACTGGGGGTGTCGGTACCCGAGCAGCCATTCTCAGTGCTAATAATGGCCTGGATACTGGGGGTGTCGGTACCCCAGCAGCCATTCTCAGTGCTAATAATGGCCTGGATACTGGGGGCGTCGGTACCCGAGCAGCCATTCTCAGTGCTAATAATGGTCTGGATACTGGGGGCGTCGGTACCCGAGCAGCCATTCTCAGTGCTAATAATGGCCTGGATACTGGGGGTGTCGGTACCCCAGCAGCCATTCTCAGTGCTAATAATGGCCTGGATACTGGGGGCGTCGGTACCCGAGCAGCCATTCTCAGTGCTAATAATGGCCTGGATACTGGGGGCGTCGGTACCCCAGCAGCCATTCTCAGTGCTAATAATGGCCTGGATACTGGGGGCGTCGGTACCCGAGCAGCCATTCTCAGTGCTAATAAGGGCCTGGATACTTGGGGCGTCGGTACCCGAGCAGCTATTCTCAGTGCTAATAATGGCCTGGATACTGGGGGTGTCGGTACCCGAGCAGCCAATCTCAGTGCTAATAAGGGCCTGGATACTTGGGGCGTCGGTACCCGAGCAGCCATTCTCAGTGCTAATAATGGCCTGGATACTGGGGGTGTCGGTACCCGAGCAGCCATTCTCAGTGCTAATAATGGCCTGGATACTGGGGGCGTCGGTACCCCAGCAGCCATTCTCAGTGCTAATAATGGCCTGGATACTGGGGGTGTCGGTACCCCAGCAGCCATTCTCGGTGCTAATAATGGCCTGGATACTGGGGGCGTCGGTACCCGAGCAGCCATTCTCGGTGCTAATAATGGCCTGGATACTGGGGGTGTCGGTACCCGAGCAGCCATTCTCAGTGCTAATAATGGCCTGGATACTGGGGGTGTCGGTACCCGAGCAGCCATTCTCAGTGCTAATAATGGCCTGGATACTGGGGGCGTCGGTACCCCAGCAGCCATTCTCAGTGCTAATAATGGCCTGGATACTGGGGGTGTCGGTACCCGAGCAGCCATTCTCAGTGCTAATAATGGCCTGGATACTTGGGGTGTCGGTACCCGAGCAGCCATTCTCAGTGCTAATAATGGCCTGGATACTGGGGGCGTCGGTACCCCAGCAGCCATTCTCAGTGCTAATAATGCCCTGGATACTGGGGGCGTCGGTACCAGAGCAGCCATTCTCAGTGCTAATAATGGCCTGGATACTGGGGGTGTCGCTACCCGAGCAGCCATTCTCAGTGCTAATAATGGCCTGGATACTGGGGGTGTCGGTACCCGAGCAGCCATTCTCAGTGCTAATAATGGCCTGGATACTGGGGGCGTCGGTACCCCAGCAGCCATTCTCAGTGCTAATAATGGCCTGGATACTGGGGGTGTCGGTACCCGAGCAGCCATTCTCAGTGCTAATAATGGCCTGGATACTGGGGGCGTCGGTACCCCAGCAGCCATTCTCGGTGCTAATAATGGCCTGGATACTGGGGGTGTCGGTACCCGAGCAGCCATTCTCAGTGCTAATAATGGCCTGGATACTGGGGGCGTCGGTACCCGAGCAGCCATTCTCAGTGCTAATAATGGCCTGGATACTGGGGGCGTCGGTACCCGAGCAGCCATTCTCAGTGCTAATAATGGCCTGGATACTGGGGGCGTCGGTACCCCAGCAGCCATTCTCAGTGCTAATAATGGCCTGGATACTGGGGGCGTCGGTACCCGAGCAGCCATTCTCAGTGCTAATAATGGCCTGGATACTGGGGGTGTCGGTACCCGAGCAGCCATTCTCAGTGCTAATAATGGCCTGGATACTTGGGGTGTCGGTACCCGAGCAGCCATTCTCAGTGCTAATAATGGCCTGGATACTTGGGGTGTCGGTACCCGAGCAGCCATTCTCAGTGCTAATGGCCTGGATACTTGGGGTGTCGGTACCCGAGCAGCCATTCTCAGTGCTAATAATGGCCTGGATACTGGGGGCGTCGGTACCCGAGCAGCCATTCTCAGTGCTAATAATGGCCTGGATACTGGGGGCGTCGGTACCCGAGCAGCCATTCTCAGTGCTAATAATGGCCTGGATACTGGGGGCGTTGGTACCCCAGCAGCCATTCTCAGTGCTAATAATGGCCTGGATACTGGGGGCGTCGGTACCCGAGCAGCCATTCTCAGTGCTAATAATGGCCTGGATACTGGGGGTGTCGGTACCCGAGCAGCCATTCTCAGTGCTAATAATGGCCTGGATACTTGGGGTGTCGGTACCCGAGCAGCCATTCTCAGTGCTAATAATGGCCTGGATACTGGGGGCGTCGGTACCCCAGCAGCCATTCTCAGTGCTAATAATGGCCTGGATACTGGGGGCGTCGGTACCCGAGCAGCCATTCTCAGTGCTAATAAGGGCCTGGATACTGGGGGCGTCGGTACCCGAGCAGCCATTCTCAGTGCTAATAATGGCCTGGATACTGGGGGCGTCGGTACCCGAGCAGCCATTCTCAGTGCTAATAATGGCCTGGATACTGGGGGCGTCGGTACCCGAGCAGCCATTCTCAGTGCTAATAATGGCCTGGATACTGGGGGTGTCGGTACCCGAGCAGCCATTCTCAGTGCTAATAATGGCCTGGATACTGGGGGCGTCGGTACCCCAGCAGCCATTCTCAGTGCTAATAATGGCCTGGATACTGGGGGCGTCGGTACCCGAGCAGCCATTCTCAGTGCTAATAATGGCCTGGATACTGGGGGCGTCGGTACCCGAGCAGCCATTCTCAGTGCTAATAATGGCCTGGATACTTGGGGTGTCGGTACCCGAGCAGCCATTCTCAGTGCTAATAATGGCCTGGATACTTGGGGTGTCGGTACCCCAGCAGCCATTCTCAGTGCTAATAATGGCCTGGATACTGGGGGCGTCGGTACCCCAGCAGCCATTCTCAGTGCTAATAATGGCCTGGATACTTGGGGTGTCGGTACCCCAGCAGCCATTCTCAGTGCTAATAATGGCCTGGATACTGGGGGCGTCGGTACCCCAGCAGCCATTCTCAGTGCTAATAATGGCCTGGATACTGGGGGCGTCGGTACCCGAGCAGCCATTCTCAGTGCTAATAATGGCCTGGATACTGGGGGCGTCGGTACCCCAGCAGCCATTCTCAGTGCTAATAATGGCCTGGATACTGGGGGCGTCGGTACCCCAGCAGCCATTCTCAGTGCTAATAATGGCCTGGATACTGGGGGCGTCGGTACCCGAGCAGCCATTCTCAGTGCTAATAATGGCCTGGATACTGGGGGCGAGCACTCCGAGCTGTTCTAGTAATTACAGAGGGCACAGGTAACTTGTATTCATCCATTTAGTATTTTAATATTTGTGCAGGTTATTTTGTTGGTGTGTGTGTATATGTATCTGAGCAGCTCTGTGTGCCCCCAATACACTCTGTCCCCTGGTATCTAGAGGGGAAGGAGCTGGCTTTGCAGATAATTGCACTGTCCCTTTAACACCGCTTTCCCAGAATTCCAGGCTCTGGTTCTCCCACAATCCTTGGGGTCACACTTACCTCTCACACAGTTCCCGCGGTTCCTGTGACCCCGCCCTCTTGTTTTCCCGCGGTTCCTGTGACCCCGCCCCCTGTGTTTTCCCGCGCTGGCGCTGAGGGAGCCGATAATGGCGGTGTTTGCGGGCAGTGTGCCGTGGCGCTGGCTGGGCCTGGCCGGTCTGGTTGTGGCTCTCAGCCTGGAGGCCGTGGCGCGGTATGTCCGGGGGAGGCGGCGGCCGCTGTGTGAGGTGCTGTTTTTCCCGGCCCCGGTGACCTGCCCGGAGCCCGCGCTCTCCCCCGGCCTGAGCTGCCCCTGCCCGCTCCCCCACACCGACAGCGCCCTCTCCCGCCTCCTCCGCCGGATCCTGGCGGCCCGGCGCAGCCTGGAGCTCTGCGTGTTCACCGTGTCCTGCGCTCCGCTGGCCCGGGCCGTCCTCCAGCTCCACCTCCGCGGGGTCCGCGTCCGCGTCATCACCGACAGCGACTACATGGCGGCCTCGGGCTCCCAGATAGGGGCCCTCCGGAGTGCGGGTGAGGGGCCTCGTGTGTATAATGTGACCAACTGCTACACCCCTTACTTCCTCTCATACTGACCCCATTATACCACCTCAATGACCCCTTTATATCACCTCAATTACCCCATTACACCCCCTCAATGACCCCATTACACCCCCTCAATGACCCCATTACACCCCCTCAATGACCCCATTACATCCCCTCAATGACCCCATTACACCCCCTCAATGACCCCATTACACCCCCTCAATGACCCCATTACACCCCCTCAATGACCCCATTACACCCCCTCAATGACCCCATTACACCCCCTCAATGACCCCATTACACCCCCTCAATGACCCCATTACATCCCCTCAATGACCCCATTACACCCCCTCAATGACCCCATTACACCCCCTCAATGACCCCATTATACCGCCTCAATGACCCCATTACACCCCCTCAATGACCCCATTATATCACCGCCCTGACCCTCAATGACCCCATTATATCACCGCCCTGACCCTCAATTACCCAATATCACCACCCTGACCCTGTTACCACATTATATCATCCTCTCCTTGCACCAGATACTTTTAATTACATCCTCTCTCTACCACAGGCTCTCCTTTATTACCCAATTATCCCCCTGTCCAATATGCTCCTTTATTACTCAATGACACCCATATCACCAGAAGATATAACTGCCTTCTCCGATACCTCCTCCTGCCCTAATACTTTTTAATGCCCCCTTTACATCTCCAGTGTCTAATATACATGGCATACCACATTACATAAATTGCCTAGTTCTTAAAAATCTACTTCACAGACTAAATGCTTTCCAACTGCAATATCCCAACATATAACCATTTTCACTGGCCCTGATATGTAACTATCCCAAATTCATGGGTGGAGTAATACATTTTAGCATAATTCCACTTGGGGTCAGTAATTACCTTTTGGTGTTTTTATATACCAAAACACTTATAATGGAGGGGTAGCTACTTAACCCCTTAAGGACCAAACTTTTGGAATAAAAGGGAATCATGACATGCCACACATGTCATGTGTCCTTAAGGGGTTAAAGGGACACTGTAGTCACCAGAACTACAGCTTAGTGCAGGCATAGGCAACCTTTGGCACTCGAGATGTTTTGGACTACACCTCCCATTATGCTGTTCCAGCATTATGGGTGTAAGAGCATTATGGGTGATGTAGTCCACAACATCTGGAGTGCCGAAGGTTGCCGATCACTGGCTTAGTGTGTTTGTGCTGGTGAGAAGAATCATTCCCTTCAGACTTTTTGCTGTAAACACTGTTGTTTCAGAGAAAATGCAGTGTTCACATTAAAGGCCTAGTGATACATCCGCTGGCCACTCCTTAGATGGCTGCTAAAGCTGCTTCATTGGGCAGTGCTGCAGAGAAAGCAGCACTGCCATTCAGTGTCTCCACCCTCTGCATGCAGACTGAACTTTCCTCATAGAGATGCATTGATCCAATTCATCTCTATGATGAGATGCTGATTGGCCAGGGTTGTGTTTGACTTGTGCTGGCTCTGCCCCTGATCTGCCTCAGACTATCACTTTGATTGGCTCAGACTATCACTTCTGATGATGTCAGCAGACAGGGGCAGAGCCAGCGGCAACATACTTAAATACAAGTAAGATTTTACTATATTTAGGGAGGGGGAGGGGGGTTGTGTTCCTGATCCTATAGTGTTCCTTTAACTGTTAGGAGATGGCCCCAACTATTCAACCTCCTAAGCCTAATTCTGATTCCAGGAAATGCTGACTCTTAAATGCTAACCATGGACATACTAAACATTTACCTAACCCGTAGAGAGGGAGACAAAGTATAGCTGTTACCATACAGCAGCTAATAGTTGAACCTGCCAACCGTAACCATGGACATTGCTGATAAACCACTACTCCGATTTAAGGAAAAACAAACTCAACATTGGACATGCACTTAATTTGCTGTGGACTGTAATACTGATCATTCTCAGCCAAGTAAACCCTGTCGGAGTAATGACAGTTGCAAACCACAGCATGTCCATCTTATGTTTGGGGGTACACTGAAATTCTGTGCCAATAATAGATATCAATTGCTGTGGTCCCAGACCAGCAACATCTTACCTAGCATGTAACTGCCCTCTTTAAAAAAATAAATAAAAGGTGGGCGAGTAGTGTGTGTTCCCCCTCTCATTGAAACCGCATCAATATGCAAAAGTTTCCCATGTAATATATGTATTCTAAAAAGCTGAGAAAATGCTTGTTTAGCATGAAACCTGATAGATCTGGGTTCTTTTGTTTTGTCCCAAGCTTTTAAATGGAACAGACATTTTCACAGGCTGTGGTATTTCCAATAGCATTTGTTTGCCACTATTTCTGGTTGTATTGTAAGCACTCTTCCAAAAGCGGTTGTGAAGAAGCGGTACTTGGGCCCAGGAAACAAAAACTAGTGTACACTGCAGGAAATATCGCAAACTACAGTAGAGATTATTTTATAAGCACAAGTGAATTCTTCCCTTTGTACAACACAATCTGTTTTCTTGGGATTTTTGTCATCTTTGATCTGACTTTGAACCCAAGGGCATATGTTGTCTTGAAGTGAGGTATCTGTCAAAACTAGTGCTGCCAAATTAGCGAAACATGTCAGCCTTTTAATAAAATCACAATGGCATTTTATTACCGTTTTTAATATTGCTATTAGGAGGGAATACCAGTACCCCAGATGCCGAGTTTGTCATACTGAGCTAGGTGAAGCGTACCTGAGAATTTGAGGATGTAGATTCCACAACATCTCCCTTGTCTGGATACGGTTCTTTCAATATCCTACATTTCACAGTAACTATGCTCAACATCCTTTATGAAAATTGGTTCATGTGGAGTATCTGGCAAAATACTTATGAACTAGTAAATATGGGTGGCACATGGTGCAATAGTATGTATTATAAGTATTCATTTTAAAGATGTATTTATTTTTTGATCAGGTTGTGATGTTTTATTTATTTAATACAAAAACCCTAAAATGTAGTAGCTATAGTTGATGCGTTTGGATCCTAGAGAACTTGCATATCTCATAAAACTCTTTGTATTGCAGGAGTCATCGTACGCCACAACCAGACCTCTGGTTTCATGCATCATAAGTTTGTGATTATGGATAGGACAGTTGTTATGACTGGTTCTCTCAACTGGACCATGCAGGCTATCCACACCAACAAGGAAAATGTCCTCATTAGTGATGACCAAACATTTGTAAAGGCATATCTAGAAGAGTTTGAACGACTGTGGGAAGAGTATGATCCAGCTACGTACGATTTCTTCCCTGATAAAGACCAGAAGTGATCTCTTACCTCAAATTTCAATAGTTTGTTTTACTCCTCTACTTTTGGAGATGTGCACATTACAGAAGATTTCTGTGCAACAGTTGGAGTAATTGTTCCTCATCATGCTAGTTGCAAAATACTGTTTTACAGTAAGAAAATGTTCCATGTTTTGACTGTTGTGAAATACACCAAAGAAAACTCTTGAAGTGACTGGTATTAATAAATCATTTAATCAAAACTGCCACCGGAGGCTTGGGTACAAGGTGTAGAAGAAGTTAGACACTCCACATATACATACATATATATATTAAGTAGACATAACACCACTGAAACCATGCATGCAAAGCGGATTCCACTCCCCCCCCCCCCCCCCATGTGAGTATATGCAACAGCTACAGCTCTCTTGTCTGCAGTCTCTCTAAGCCCTTCCCCTTCTAACCCCACCTACTGTCAGAGTACCCAGTGCAGCTCAATGATATATCTTTGCAAGGCAGGTGCTTTGTGCAATTGCTGCCTCTTGAGTTTAGCTCTACTAAGCTAAACAACCAAGAAGTATCAGATTGATAGCCAGGGGGGTGTGATGCCTCCAATAGAAACATAGAATGTGACGCAGATAAGAACCATTCGGCCCATCTAGTCTGCCCAATTTTCTAAAAACTGTAATTAGTCCCTGGTCTTATCTTATGTCTATCCCACGAATGCTTAAACTCCTTCACTATGTTAACCTCTACCACTTCAGCTGGAAGGCTATTACATGCATCTACTACCTTCTCAGTAAATTGATATACCTGTTAATATCCTTTAACCTTTCCTTGTAAGATTTATCCTGCAATCCATGAACCAATTTAGTAGCCCTTCTCTGAACTCTCATTAAAGTATCAATATCCTTCTGGAGATAGTTTCCAATACTGCGTACAATACTCCAAGTGAAGTCTCAGTGTTCTTTACAATGGCATGAGCACTTTCCTCTACTGCTTAAACCTCTCCATGTACAACCAAGCATTCTGCTAGCATTTCCTGCTTCTCTATTAGATTTTCTGCCTACCTTTAAGTCATCTTAAATAATTACCCCTAAACCCCTTTCATCAGATGTTGAGGTTAAAACTCTTATCAAATATTCTGTATGCTGCCCTTTGGCTTTTACATCCAAGATGCATTATGTGTATCTACATTAATTGTCAGCTGACCATTTTTCTAATTTACCTAAATCTTTTGACTTATGCCTCCTGCAACATCAACCCTGTTACATATCTTAGTATAATCAGCAATGGGGACATGAACATAAGAACTGGACCATGGAGCAATGGAAGAATCACATTTTCTTTTAAATAAGTTGGATGGCAGGGTGCATGTGCATAGTTTACCTGTGGAAGAGATGGCAGAATACACTATGGGAAGAAGGCAGGACATGGGAGGCAATGTTCTTCAAGGAATCCGTGGGTCCTGGCCCCATGTGGATGTTCATTTGACACGTACCACCTACCTAGAGATTATTGCAGACCACGTACACCCCTTTATGGCACTGATATTCCCTGATGCCAGTGGTATTTGAGCTGTTAAATGTGCTCTGCAAACATTTGTGCATGAATGGTTTGAGCCTCATGACAGAGTTAAAGGTGTTGCCTTGTCCTCCAAATTCCCTAGATGGATAGCACAATGCAGATTCATTTTCTCACCTTTATTATTTTTATAAAGCACCAACAAATTATGCTGTGCAGTACACTAGGTGGACAAACAGACAAGTATTTAGTATACAAACACAAAGATAAAGCACCGCACTTACAGCAGCAGTAGCTTAGTATCCAACAGCTCAAAATACATAGTAAAAACAAAGAGAACGTTACCTGCGCTCTGGCCTAAATCCCTTTGTACATTTAAGGCAAGCCTCAAAAGGTGAGTCCTACACTAGCCATTAGATATGCTGAGATCAGCCAAGAATCTCCAGTGAGACAGGAAGGGGTATTTTATAAACCACTTCACATTTAACCCTTTATAGGGCTTCTATACATACAATAAACTTTGCTGGTATCAAAGTGTAAACATCTCTGAGACATGAAGGGGTGTTTAATAATCCCCTACATACTTATAACCCTGAATAGGGCTAGAACACATACAAATCACCTTGGTGGTATCAGCTAAAAGGCAAATTCCTCTGTTGAGACAGTAAGGGGTGCTGCCCCTACATACTAATAAACTTAAGACAGAGTATTTAGTATAACAGACAAGACGGGCTGGATAAACATGAACAGTGTTGAAGCTCCTACTTGAATAAGCTTACATTCTGCTTTTGAGCGTTTAATTTTATTAATATTCCTCTTATACAGAAGTAAAAGACTTACAGTTAGCATGTGTAGAAGCAAGCGTATAGCAGCATTTCAAAAGATATCTGTATTAAATGGTGGACCAAGGATAAACATCCTTGGTTACGGAGGCTTTTCCAAGATTCCATGCCCTTGTGCAAGTTCTTTTTGGCACATTTACTTTCTATTGATACACCATGCTTATGCATAGCTCAGTATTACATACAAAATGGAAAAAAGTTAAAACTTCCCCGAAACATTTTTTCCTAGAGTTTCTTATATTCTCTGCGCAACTACTGGGGAAAAAGAAAAAAGCATGTGTTGAATGTCCATATGGCTAGGATTTCAATTTGTTTCTGGTAATTATGGGACAAATATTACAAGGAGAGAAGTAGGGTTTTAGAGCAAACACTTTGCAAATGTTTGGCTGCTGAGACTTTAATATCAGTTAAAAAAAAAAAAAAAACCCACAAAATATATATTTCTTGAAAGACACCCAGTTTGACACTTCCTTTTATGATCAGGATGATCACTAAGCCAGGGCAGTAGTGTTGAACTGGATCACTGTGAAGCAGTCCAGCGATAGCCTCATAGGGCTGATAGTGGTGTGTCTGGCACAAAGACTGCCTGTAGACCAGAATTAGGAGAAGTCAATAGCTGGTCTAGTAAGAATTAGAATGTTGGGGTGCACTCTGTACAGCTATTTTTAGACGTGTTGTAATTGGCTTGTACTAACTAGGGTCTCATGTGTGCCACCGGTGTGTCTCTGGCAGTTAATATCTGATTACTGATATGGTGCCACAGCAAGCACATGCTTTTTGGGAGCTATTGATGCACTGACATTATAGGAGAGAGGCCCCATTAATTTGCCATGGGGTCAGTTTTGTCTAGCGACAAGGATCGTGCTTCTGCGGTGTTGGTAGATCCATTTCCTTTCCCTATAAGGAAGAGGTGTAATATCAACACTTTTACAATAGCTCCTTCAATAAATGCCATGATAATGTGCTTTCCGTCTAGTGGCAGGTAGCACTTTTCATGGACCTACTCAACATATAAAATTCATATCTTGCTCCATGCACATATATTGAAATTGGAAGTTATTATTTCCAGTAAAAGTAATGTATGTATTGCAACTGCCAAAAACACACCATGATTTGAAAGTTAGTCTCTCCCCCCCCCCCCCCCACCGCTCCCCCCTGCATTTTTTAGATGTACCTGGCATTGGCATAGACTGCATGAGCAGAACAAATACTGATGTAGAGTTACTTGTGTTTGAAGTTCTTGTTTTTGCACTTGTGTAGCAAAGTTTTGTTTTTTTCCTGATCTATCCATATTTCTATCATATCAACAGAACTGATTTATTGAGTAGAACCCTTATTTGTTCTATGTGTTATAGATAGTGTTGCTAACCTACCCAGTTTTTCTTGACATAAAACAAAAACTAGGAGAAAAATCTGGCCTCCAGGTATACATACAGGGTTATTTACTAATGTGAGAATTCAACGTGACTTTCAAATCTAAGGCCAGAGTAGCTGAACTGGAAGCATAGGAGACACTTCTCACATTGGTGAATAAGGCTAGTCCTGTATCCAGACAGATCCCCTCAGAACACTGAGCATTGATGACTTTGGTGGAACCTCTGTGGCCACATTAACACATTAACACATTAACATTAACTTACTGCTGGGTCTATACGTAAAAGAAGGCACATAGACAGCATTGTGAGGGTGGTGCAAAAATAGTTTATTACGATATAGTTTATGTAAAGTTAAGTAATTATATTTACAAAATAAAAATGATAAGCTACAACCACAGGAAACTAGCCAGTCGCACACATCCAGCGGAGAGAAATAACATGACAAAGTGAAATGCAGTGAGCACGTTAATAAAGAAGGACTTAAAAATATTGCCACAAATAAAAAGGAGAATATAAACCATTCATACTAAAATATTATTCTTAGAAATGAGGAGCCTGGCAAACTAATGCGGAGTTTATTTGTAGCTTGCAGCACACAGCGCCTCTATAATCCCCGCTGCGCTGGAGGCTGGCCAAGCATTGCATATATACACCACACTGCACATTGGCAAACGCCTAAAACACTGGGGGGGTTAAAGAGACACACGGCTGCAAGTATTATATAACAAAAACACATATTAGAGAAAGATAAAGAATAATACATCCAGATAGATGATGATTTAAGTCCCTCCGGTATCCCTTTCTTTAGTGTAGGTGGGGAATTTTACTACAATAAAACAAACGTTAAACTTGCATATTTTCACTGTCACTGGGCTGTCCAGCGAGCGCACATAAATTGGCCAGACTCAAGTATAAGGGTTATAAGATCATCAAGATGCTATGATGTCAGCAAATTATTCTACAGGGACCTCGGTCGGCATACTCTGACATTAAAATCTATGGTACCTGCCACACCTATGGCTTGGCTAATCCCACAGTTTATTAGGAGTCTCTGATTTAGTGTAAATGGTTTTGTAGTGGATTAAAAAAAAACTGTAGCCTGGGTCTCCAAACAGGTTGTCCATCAATCAGACATAGCTGTTATTAGAGGGAAAGTAAGGGCTTAGGGAGAAGGGGATTTAAAAAAAAAATGAGAGTTTAATATATAATGGAGAATTTACTGATCATGTTGAAGTTCTTGAGATTGTTCCCAATTACATTTTAAATTGCAGGTTGTTCTGGGTATAAGGGCATTGCCAGTTTAAGAGGACTCTGTGCTATACAGTTTCCAGATTTTGAAAGAGCCTGCAGTTTAAATTGCAACTAAGAAAAGCTTTGCTATGAAATCTCAAACCTGTTCACTTTGGCAACAAGATCGCCATTGCAATCAGTACGTAGATTTATATGTATTAGTAGTGCCCACAAGGTAGAAACAGAGGGCTGTAGAATTACAAATTTAATGATACTTTGACAAAAGTTTGGCAAAGCATCATGGTAAATGTAGTTCTATAACAGTGTTTACATTCTGGCCACCTCTGACTAATACCATAGACTCTGTAACCTTAAACTTTGCAGAGCGTCTCTCTAACGCCCCAAATGCAACCTGACCCATGTAGCATAAACATGGCTGGAGTCTCTCAGGCTCGGTTATTAAAAACATTTACCCCCTTAAAATTCTATGCTGGAGACCATCAAAAAGGATAACACATTAACCTTTCACCATTATCCCCAACCACAGAGAAGTCTGCAGCACAATTGCTCCGTAAAGTATTTACACACTGAAATATCTGACGTCAAGGCATAGATAGCATAGGGCAGCAATGGATTAAACCTTTCCAGCCCGTATCAGCACTAGGGTTCCCTTTAACTCTGAGTACAAGCAGAGTGGGCACTCTTGCACTTAAATAATAATGCCAGTCTGTAGAATGCAGATACCAGGGGCTCACTGCGGCAATAATTACTGGAATGCGTGTGGGAGGGGAAAAATAAAAAAAAAAGAAGAAGCCATTTTTTTTAGTGCTGTGGCATACTGGTCTCAGACAGGCTCTGTACAATCCTCTGGAATATATATTACACGTGAGCATAAAACGCAGGATTCACATTCAGCGAGCTTCTAAAAAATATCAGGACACTCAACGGGCACTAAACTCCAAATATTACACTCAATCCACAAGCTCTATGAAGAAAATTAAACATCTGGTTTAGAGAAGATTAAAAACACAAGTCAGACACAAAACTCACTATTCTCTGGAATTAAGAAATATTTACAGAGTGTTTTCTGAATACTATACAGGTTTTTTATATATATATTTCTTTATCTGGTGTTTAAAACAGATAATCGTTTGGATGGAATCCTGTGCATGCGCTAACATCTTTTTGCTGGAGATTGCAGAACAAAAAACAGTGCCCACTGCAGCAGCTGTCCACTACACAGGAAAGGAGGTGAACCACAAAATTTAAAACCTAAATACATTACAATCATATACACACTTGCATGTGACAGGATGGAAGCCCAGTCCCTGCTCCAGGTAATAACTGTTACGTAGGTGAAGTGAAGGATATAGTAAGGCTGCTAACTCCATTTTTAATAAGAAATGTATCCACGAGAATCAGCTTTGAGGGTATTTAATCTTGAGCCGGTTCAAGTCTTAACTTGAAAGCACATATTTTGGCATTAATAGGCACCAGTGATCAAGTGTTTAGGGCAGGTGAGAACATACAAAAATAATCTCAATAATGCATTGGCTTAACTGCAATCAAAATGTATTTATAACCAATATAATAAAAAGCCTGGTTTTTAATTTGCTATCCGTCCCACTGGCATTATTGCCAATTACTAAATCCCAATCAAATCGAGCAGATTACTCGGCTACATGATGATGTGACGGAGGGATTAGAGAAATAAGAAATCTTTTCATTAAAATCTGCGATTCCAGTCATACTCAGCCAGCCACAGGACTGTTTGGGCATAATGGGAACCATACTTTAGAATCCTTTGCCTATAAAAATCCTTATGGGAAGCAGTGACGGCAAGTAGATTTATTTACAGCAAAACATTTAAATATAAATGTTTAAGGAACAGGAATGTACATTGGTTAACATACTTTCTTCTTATTGTTGGTGACGAAATTTAGTGGCACTATTCAATTACTTTATATACAAAGAAAGTGCTTGCTTATATATGACACCCCAGCACCAATCAAGCTCAGCCAACCATTGGCTAGAGTGTGAGTGCAAAGATCACAGATCTCTAGCAGTGTCCGCAGTCAAACCCCCTGCATGCCTGTCTAGATTTGGGGTACAGATTACAAAAAGCATAGAAAGACATTACCTGAACAGCTCAAACTTAACCCTTTGAGTGCCAGAAGTGTGGCCACCACTATGGAACTCACAGGTTTAATGCTTAGACTGATAAGTAGGCAATACATTGTATTATCCAAGATTAAACTGCATGGGCCACCTATAAAGTACACAAGGGTGATAACCTTTTTTCACATTTATTTAACACTTGGTTCAGAGACGTATTCTGCTGGTCTTCCATTGCATTGCAGGTTCATGTAGCAGCGAGAGTTCTAATTATATTCTTTATTAACCTTTCCTCAGACGTCCCTCCTCACACTCCCACTAATAGACATGCTTTAACCAAACTGAACTTCACAAAAACATGCAATGTAACTGCTCTCAACCTGCTATGATAAAGCACATTTATAAATGCAACAGACAGACACCTCACCCCTCACCCAAAAGAGTTCAAACGTGGCAGTTTCCATTCTCCCTACAAAGGGACCTTTTCTTCTCTGCACTTTTAAACCCTTTCCTTGGGTTGGCATTGCCATAAAGAGAGAGCAGGGAGTTTTGTAGTACAAAATATTGACTCCCCCCATGCAACCTTTGGCAGTGGGATCCTAATTTGCAAAAAAATGTGCTTTATCGACCTCCTCACCCAAAAAAATGTACACTTTCTATAAACGCCTAAAAAAAAAAGCAAACCTTAATTAATACACACTTCCCCCTCTCTCCATTAGTCACTGCGGACTCCCTGAGCTGGACAATGACATCACATACAAGTAACGGACACCACTTCACTTGCAAAATCTCTTCAATCATCTGTGATTGGATAGTCTAATACCAGGAGAGCCTGACACTATAACCTCTCCCATGGAAGACAGTCATATAATGACCACACACTGGACTAGAAATCACAAACGGTACAATTATTAACACAAATGCTCACGATTACTAGAGCTTTGGTATAATCTGTTCACAACTCTGTTTAACAATTTAAGAACCATGCAAGTGCAATGCCTCGAAAAATGCACCAGCCCACAGTGTTAAATAACGTGAAAAATGTCAAACACCATCATGCAATACATCCAAATAATGCAGAAAGCATGATTGTTTTAATGATATATCAACTTTTTTTTCCTTAATGAGAGAAATTATTTTTTTCCTGGCAGAAATTAAAAAGCGCATAAACAAAATCCAATTAAAATGGTTTTAGGATTTGAAAGGAGATCAATTCTGCTCTCGTGAAACTGGATCTGAGCATTTACACATGGTCTGTGTGCATTATATATACAATACATTTCCTTTTTCATGTAATCATGGGTTAGTGGCTTGTAGCCAGTCAATAGGGTCACTGCTTAATTAAGTTATTAGATGTCTATGGGGGGGTGTCACATAGGAAAATCTGAGCGATGTAGTATGTACCAACTGACCTTTAATGGGGTAAAGATAGAGCTACAACGGGGCGACAAAACGAATATCCCCTGACGTACAACTGCAACTCCCTTGATGCTTTGGCAGCCTTAAAAATTACAAAGAATCATGAAAACTGTAGTTCTGCAATAACTATACCTCATTCTTTTCGATTATCCCTGTACTAAAGAAAACACCATAATGGCTAAAAACTATTATTTAGCCTCCACGTGAATCCTATAGATAAATACCCAAAAATGTGCTGATTGCAATTTTTTCTCCTTACAAATTATTTTTTTATGGTGTCCCTCTGAACTGCATTATGATATTTACTGGCTCGTAAGTTGAGCAGAAATCTCATGATGCTTTTTAAGTGCCATGGAAGCGAGCCACATTTTGATCTGGTGAGGTTTTGGGATTCTCCTGTCACATTTGCCTGCCTGTGGTTCACATCCTTGTCCTGGGGCCTAGACAGCTGGTGGTAATGCATGTGAGCTCTGAAGACGCAGGCTCGCGCATGCACCAGTCTCCAAAATGGTTTCACACTCCTGATAGCTTATTGATCGGCGGCTGTGCCTTTAATACTGACAATTTTATCTGAATGAGAATTAAAGCTCGGACAATAACAGCAGACAAGTAAAGTGCCCATGTCCTCTAGTGGGCGGAGGAATAAGGGAGAGAGGGAAGGAGAAAGACACAGCTGTAGATAAGAGTTCCACAGGAATTGACCATGTCAGCACCAGGGTGGCCTGCACATTCAGAAGCCATGAAACATGCAGAGAGTTGCACTGCAGAGGCCCCTGGCGCATGAGAGTTCCGCTCTGCACGTCTATGCTCCTGTTTGGGGGTAGGTGGGGCAACAGCACAAATTTAGTGTTTCTTGATGTCCTGGGATTCGAAGATTTTGAGGCGCTCCTGGACGGTCAGCCCCTCCTTCAGGCTCTGTTTGGGATTAGACAGGAGAGAAAGTCATATACAAGTCCCACATCATGTCTTGCACCAGGTGCCAGAGTCCACAGAACACACGTGAAAGAGATTAGTGCAACATGCTAAAGAGAATAAAGAAATGTTCCTGTAGGTGGGTCACAGGTGACATGTAAGGAGGTTGATGGAAATGGTGGTAATTGTCTTTAAAAAAAAAAAAAAAAAAAAAAAAAAAAATCACAGATGTTGTGAGTCTGGAAACATAAGGAGATTTTAAACTCAAAAAACAGACACACTATTGTGGGATTTCGTGGATGGCAAGACAGACTTCACCAGCCTAGGGGCCATTTTCTGACTTTACTCTTAACAGGTCTAGTCATGATTGACTGAAGACCGAACAAGCCACAATACTAGCCTGGACTTTCACTAAAGAAGGATCGCTAATGTAGATTGATTTTGTTTTTCTTTCCTAGTAAAATATTGAAAACGACTCACCTCCTAGTCAATCCCTTCATATTAAATGTCACTAATTATGTCAGTCCTCGTGCAAAGCATGCATGGATCAGGCAGGAGTGAGGAGGGGAAGGTCTTCCTCTTTTGAGTATCCCAGATTTTCTTTAAAGAGGTTTTCCAAGCACCATAATCACTACAACATGCTGCAATCGTTATGGTGCCAGGAGTTCCATGGCACCGTTCCATGATAAGGATTACATTGTTTGACATTTACGTGGGTTCTACATGCACTGGTCGTCCAGCACTTCTTCACAAATATCATTAAAGTGGAAGTTCTCTTTTTGCATTATCAGATTGCAACTTTGAACTGAATTCAGTGGCTGAACCAGTGGATTTTGTCCATTCAAGGAGTGGAACGGATATTGCAAAAGTGAAGCGTCTTCTTTAGTGAAATCTGTAAAGAAGGGCTGGGCTGTGGGCACCCAGGTAAGCGTTCAACGGCTCAAAAATGGGTTAACTCCTTACCTTGGGATGGGGCTAGAGCACTCCTTTAAGGCTATGCTAACAGAACTCAAGTGTATACAGTCTTTGTCATTTAAGTCAGATAGTATTGTGGGTAATTCTAGCCAAGCTCTGACATGCCTGGCTGTACCAGGCTCCAAGTGGGTGGTAAGGGGGCTTGGTCTGCGGCAGTCGTAAAGAAAGGAGCAGCAGGCCGGAAGTGTTGTGTGAGGCCGAGAAGGGGAGGAGAGAAAATTTTGCATGCACAGTTTGCTGGCCTCAAAATTTACCTACATGTCAAGGGTTCTGGTACCTGGAACCTTTCAGTTATCCCATGAGACCTGCTCAATTACGGACTGCCAGGGACAAAGGGACACACACAGACACAGACAGACAGAGAAACCACATGAATCCCAAGTGCCTTAAAGTGAACGTTACCCAATACCAGTGCCTCCCCCCACCAAAAACACAGAATTCAAAAACATAACATATGGGGATACCTTTAGGGCCACATGCACAGACCTTCTTGATAATTCCTGCACTGACACAAGGACCAATGATAAAATGAAGGGAAAAAAATAAACAAACAAAACGGATTCTATGGCAGAGATTGGGTTAAAAAGTATATAACATAGATCTGCCAAGAGCAGACATGAGGTGGACGAATCACTGACACAGCCACTGTTAGACTTTGCATCTCGTGATTGAGTCCACTTCAAAGGCTAGCCATTACTTTAACAATCATTATCTTTTACAAGTGAAAGGCTGTGTGGGCATGATGAGTGCTGCAAACTATTCATTTATAATTTGGGTACGACAAAACAGGAAGATAATGTAACTCATTTTAGGAATGGTTATAGGAGCCCAAATAAACGTATGTATGGGGCCATCTTATTGAATTAATTTAAATAGTATTCATTTTGACAGATGCTGGTTAATTTAGAATCTTGAATGGATAGAGACTTGCCTAACAAACATCTAACAGATCAAACACAATGGTCCCATACCACCTCCTAATTACTAATGATCATGTAAAACCCACCTTGGACCTGATATTTCGCAGTTGCCTGTTGATGCTGGATCTATCATTCTTCAGGAAATCTGGATTACTTTTCGATTTCATGATATCTGTGGGCAGGAGGACAGAGGGTTTTCAGAAATGCTCTGGCATTCATTTCAACACACAGTCCTTCAAAGTAGGTCTTCCCAGAAGATAAACTACAGATATCATGGATACCAAAATCTAGCCTCCGCTGGCAGAGGATCACAGGATATGACTAGCAAAAGATCTTAAATACTTAACCCCTTAGTGACCAGACAATTTTTCAATTTTCTTACTGTTAAGGACCAGGGCTGTTTTTTACATTTCTACGGTGTTGGTGCTTAGCTGTAATTTTCCTCTTACTCATTTACTGTACCCACACATATTATATACCGTTTTTCTTGCCATTAAATGATCTTTCTAAAGATACCATTATTTTCACCATATCATATAATTTACTATAAATTTTTTTTTTTATAAAATATGATGAAAACACTATAAAAACAAACAAACAGATTTTGACCCCCAAAATCTGTTGTGTCTATACAACCGCCAAAAAACACCCGTGCTAAATAGTTTCTAAATTTTGTCCTCAGTTTAGAAATGCCCAATGTTAACATGTTCACAGCTTTTTTTGGAAAGTTATAGGGCTATAAGTACAGGTCACTTTGCTATTTCCAAACCATTTTTTTTCCCCAAAAAATTAACGCAAGTTACATTGTAACACTAATATCGGTCAGGAATCTATGAATAACCCTTCACAGCCCTTTTTTTTTTTTTTTTTTTTTTTTTTTAAAGAAGACAACCTAAGGTATTAAACTTGGGGTATTTTGACTCTTCATAAAACCATTTTACCTCCAATCTATGCCAAATAAAAATAAAAAAAATAATAATTGGTGATTTTTTTTTGACACACATAGCAATTTAAGAACACCTGTATGGAGAACTTTATGGGTTACTGCCAAAGAACACCTGAATATCTGTTCAGCAACATCTCCTGAGTACAGTGATACCAGCCATGTATAGGTGTGTCGGGTTCTCTGGGGGCTAAAAGACCTTCTTTGGAGGATGCACATTCCAGTTTTCCCAACTTGGAATTTTCACAGCTGGTTTCATGCACCCATGTCCTATTTTGGAATTTTTTTAAGCCGGCCAATGTAATTTACCCCCATCAAACCATATATTTTTGAAAAGCAGACACCCTAGGGAATTTCAAATGGTGGTATTGTAACACTGTCCATGCATTAATTTTATCACCAGTCTTTGTCAAACTTTTTGGGTAGTCATTTTTTAGTGTTATTTTTCTCTCACATTGTACTTTAGGCATGTATTCTCAGTTTCTGTTATGTGTTACTGACAAAGAACACCCCAATATGTGTTCAGCAACATCTCCTGAGTACAACAGGGCCCCCAATATACAGGTGTTATGGGTTTTTGAAAATTTACAGGGGTGAAATGTAGTGCTTCCCCCTTTTCCATGTTTGCACATTGAAATTTGCCAGATTGGTTTGCTGGGCCTATGTTGCCTTTGAGACCGTATAGCAGCCCAGGAATGAAAATTAACCCCATCATGGCATACCATTTGTAAAAGTAGACAACCTACGGTATTCAAAATAGGGTATGTCCAGTCTTTTGTAGTAGCCATAAACGCTTGCCAAAGTTAGCATTCATATTTGTTTTTTGCATTTTTACTGGTACTTTCAGATAAGTTTTACTGTTTTAAACACTCATATTTGTGTTCAGTGAAGTTTCCAGACTATAACAATACCCCCCATGTACAGGTTTTATGGTGTTTTGAAAAGGTACAGGGTCAATATATGGCTTGCCCAATTCAGTTTGCCAGATTTGTTTGCTGGGTCTGGGTTGCTTTTTGAGACCATATGGTAGCCCAGGAATGTGAAATAACCCCATAATGGCATACCATTTTTATAAATGTTATATATATATATATATATATATATATATATAAAAAGTAAGACTGTACCTTGCACTCAGGCTCCAACATTGCCAAACCGGGTGCAGCACCAGGGCTTAAATATCCAAATAGAAAAATAGTTGGTTGCACTCTCGGATTTCCATTAAAATATAACTTTTATTCCAATTACTAAAACAGATCAACGTTTCAGTCCATCTTGTGGACTTTCATCAGGATCACAAATACATGTATTTATGATCCTGATGAAAGTCCACAAGATGGACTGAAACGTTGATCTGTTTTAGTAATTGGAATAAAAGTTACATTTTAATGGAAATCCGATGGCCTGATGGCTTCCGATGCTCTGCCTCACTGTCTGGCTACACGTGGAGCAACCCGGAAGTAATCGCTCTAGGGGGAGCGATCACCCGGTGTTCTCTGGGGGCTATCGGCGGTGAGGGGGGTATTGCAGCGATGCCTCAACATCAAGGCATCGCTGCAATACCATTAGAGCTGCTGGATGTGATCGCTTCCAGCACTCTAATTCCCCAAGGACGTATCAGGTACGTCCGCGGTCCTTAAGGACGGTTTGTCGGACGTACCTGATACTACCTTGGTCGGGAAGTGGTTAAAGAGCAACAATCATTAACTTTACATATGGATCTATATATTAAAAAGGCTATCTTGCAGAACTGTAATGTCCACAGCCTTTATTCTAAACAATATTGGAGTTCCTCCCGTCTCCCCACCAGTGTGACCTGTTGCGTTCCTTGAGTATTTTACAGACAGTGGTAACACTGTTTGAAACACTAGCAGTATTTTGATATTAACTGCTAAGAGGAGGACACTAATCCTCCATCAATGAGGAGTTTTTTTAAATAAGAGTTTTTGAAATAAAATTTGCATGTTAGTGTTACGTGTTAAAATCCACTGCATCCCTATATATCCTGCCCTGCTATCCACACAGAACTAAATTGCAACTGAACCTTCTACAGTTCAGTATAGCCGTTATGATGCCTAGAGAGCCCTGGCGCTAACCTCCAGTTTAATATCAAAATGGGGATATTCCCAGCTACCAGTGACACCATCCTATTTGGTTGCAATGACAACGTGAAAGTAATTCAAACTGTCTGTGTCAATCCTGACCACCCTTAATGGTGGTGATTAGCCTCTCATCACTACCTCTACCCTGTGCTGTGGTGGTTATTTTATTATTCAACCAACAGTGTAATTGTCTAAAACATAAATTGATGTTTATTATTAGAGCATTCAACAGAACATCTCAGCCCAGGAGGTCACTCACCATATCCAGACACGGATGGATTCTCTGGGGTCTTATCACCCAACATCTCTGTGGCTGTCTTAAGTTGATCTTTTAACCGGCTGATGTCACACTCTGCTTTGGCCTTTGCGTTGCTCAGCTCCGTGTAGATATCCTTGTATTTGTCACTCATGTATTTCTTGTCCTTTGGTAGAAATAAGTATTATTTAATGGCGTTATATATATGTAAAACCCCAGTGAGTGCGCTCTCATCATTTCTTTGATTGAGCCAAAATACCAGAGTACTGCAGTATGCAATGATACATTTTTTATTGGACCAACATAATATTAATATTATATAAATAGCAGAAGATGTGCCTGAAAGTGAAAGGTTCATATTGGCTGAAAATAGCCAGACAAAGTAAATAAACAGAGGAGAGTGAATAAACTACTTAAAAACAAAACAAAAAAAAACAAACAAGAAAACAGCAGAGCATGCAAGTATATAGCTCCATTTATGTATGTATATAAATTGATCCAATAAAGGTGAAGCGAGAATATTAAAAAGGAACTATATAGGACATTAAGATGTGTTTATACAAAGTTTTGGTAGTGTGAGAGAAAACCAGTCTACAGTGAGTCCTTCATTTCTGGTGTTCAAATCTGTGATCATTTACATCTCAAATGTCTTTCGTTCAAGAGAGTCTTTAAAATTCCCTTTAAGAACTTTAATCCTGAGGTTTTGGATGGAGTGAACAGTCTAGGTGAAGTGATGACCAACAGGGGTACAATATCCATTTTCCTTGTGGTTCTTGATTGAATGTCTGTGTAGATTCATTCGGAGATGCAGCTTAAGGCCAGTTTCTCCAATGTAGCAACCTTTGTCGCACACTGTACACCACATTCGCAGATGTGCACGTGTATGATCCCTTAATGTTGTATGATTTGTTATCGTGTCTGGCTGTGTTATTGCCACATATATGTGGACACAGTTTGCAGAGTGATTTGTTGCATCGTACAGTGACATTCTGTGTGAGCTCCTGTTTTGGGGTCAATTTCCTGCGGACCAATCTCTATCTCAGGTTAGGCGGTTGTTTGAATGTTAGTATGGGAACTCAGGAAATATTTGAGTGTGGGTTCCTCTGAAATTAATGGTTGTAGCTCTTTTACGTACTCCTTCTAGAGTTGGGTTGTAACTAACTACTAGAGGGATTCTTTTTTTTTTGTTTTCCTTGTCTTTGTAATGTAGAAGCCTTTCCCGTGGTGTTTTAGGTGTTTATTTTGTTTTGTTTTTTTTAGATATTGTCCTTTCCTTGTAGCCCTTTTGCCTAAATGACTGACAGTGTACTCAGGTGTTGATCTCTGTCTTTTGTGTCAGAAAATGTGGTGATATCTGAGCCTGGCTGGAGATAATACCTAGTTTGGTGTGATTGGGATGGAACCTGGAATTGTGGAGGTAGCTGTACCTGTCTGAGTTTTCTGTACTCAGATTAATGAAGAATGCCATTGGTGACAGTTATTGTGCAGTCCCAGAAACTCACACTATGATTTCAAAAGTTAAGGTTTGACAGGTGGAATGAATTGAATGATTTATGGAAGTCTATAAGGTTTTCTTCTCCTTCTGTCCATATTATGAAAATATCATCGATGTAACGATTATATATATACACACACACACACACACAAACACACACATACATATATATATATATATATATATATATATATATATATATAAAATCAGTTTTTAATGACTTTTAGATAGCAATTTGGAATAAAAACAGTAAAATTAATGTTACTGTGTTAGTTGGTAAAACCATCTCTAAAGCCCCAGTAGTGGTAAACAAGTACCGTAGGTCGTTCCAGCATTCTTGCTATTTTACTCAGACCTAATTTTTTCAGTTATTCACTAAAGTTTAAAATGTTTAGAATTTAAAGTGAGTTTCAAATTTTAGGCCAAAATAGCTCAACTTACTTGGAGTAGAACATACTTGGAGTAGAACATTTTTCCAATTCGGCTATTTGGTCTAAAGTTCCTGACAAATCACTTTACTGAATAAACAGGTTTGCCTCACCTCTGCCAGGTAACCACAGCACACTAACATGGTCATTATCAGTTCCATATAGGAATGAGTCACTCAATTGTACAACAAAGTGTACAACATTCCCACCAGAGCAACTACAGTGCACATACCAACATTGCAGTGGCACAGAGGAGGAATCTCCTGCTCTTCTCCATAGACTCATCATTATGAAGATATAAGTTGTTGGGACAGCCCTCTTTAACAAGACTTGATTGACAATTTAGTTGTGGGACCATATGTTTAACTAGCACAATGTCTCTGGGGGTATGACAATAGAAGTTTGTAGGTCTTTAATCGGATTGAAAATATTATAGAGGATTCTGGTATACTTAGTGTAACACTAAGTCGCTCACACTGGGAAACAAAATAGGGATTCACAAAAACCTATAAAAAGTAATAGAAGGACAACTCTCTAAGAGATAGTGTATATAGACCAGGAGCTGACTAGTGATAATGGCTTAGTGAAATGATTGGAGTGTAGAATCTTAGAATAAATTAAATAAAGTAAAATACGGTACTGTGCCTTTAAGAGATATAAAATAAAATAGAATAAAAAATGATGGAAATTTAAAAAATAAACGGACAGAGATTGTAACTGATAAACATCAGAATGGAGGTAGAATTGAAGTAGATATTGCACATAAGAAATACACACATATAATTTAAAAATTCAGAATGAAATAGATGAGGTACTGTGCCTTTAAGAGATTTAAAACAAGAGTTGGCGTTAGAGAGTGAATGGATTAAAAATATCACTAATAGACATCAGAGTAGAGGTAGTAATGAAATGGATGGTAGAAAGTGGGAAAAAATAGAATCAAATAAAATGAAATAAGCGTATTTATCAATGTGCACTGTTGGTGTCTCTAACCCTGAAAGATACAGGGTGAAATGACACTTCCACTAGATATTATACTTTGTATCAGCAAAGATGAAAACAAAATAAGATAGAATAGCAACGCAGTATATAGAACTGCTTGCTTAGAGCAATGAATATATCGCTGTAGACTGAAGTAAATTGCAATGATTTGCAGAAACTGGGTCAAATAAAAGAAACCAGTTTATTAACGAAAATGATGTAAAAACCATAAAATATATATCAGGAACAGTCCATGATGGTATTGCCAGTCTGATGAATGTCAATTGGTGATGTGAACCCTCGGATCGGCTGAGGATGGACGTGGATTGAATAGCACCAACTCACCTGCTGGATGCAGCTGCCAGTGAGGACGGCGTGCGTCTGTGTGCATGTCCCAACAGGACCTCACTCCAGGGGACAGACAAGATCGGCGATTTCGGTATACGTGTTCACCAAGGGTTGCTTGTGTGGGATGACGTTCTGCTGGTGTAGTTAATCTGTATCCTGCCTTATGGGTCTGTCTTACGCGTTTCGTAGGAGTAGCCCTACTTCTTCAGAGACGGAATGTGGTCTGGTGCTTCAGTCTATCCTTTTATACAGAGGTTTTTAATTGCTGATAATATTCTTTAAATTTGCTAATAAAACGTTCTTAAAATGTCTTTAACAGTGCACAAATTGCATTCATACCCAAAGCAAACATATCATTACATGGCCGGATTAAAATACAAATACAGGACTAAAAATATATAAATTGGTACAAGTTAATACATATATATAAATAAAAATAAAGAGAATCTACCACGGATGAATACATTTGACAAATCTTAGTGTTTCACAATTAATGATATGTATATACACTAATGGTATAAGATCAAAAGATTCAAAACTGGGCAGACTAGATGGGCCGAATGGTTCTTATCTGCCGTCACATTCTATGTTTCTATGTTTAAAATGTACAAGAATATATGCAGATAGAGATAGTGAATAAAGGGAGGTGGATTTTTAGAAAGAAACATATATGCGATTATATATTGTTTATGACTGTGTAAGAGGAATAAAACTTTCCATGTGGTGTTGTGGTCTCACCAAATAAGATCATATTGTGTGGGATATATATGTATGCGTTCCCATGTTCCGTTTGCCTTCTTAAAGGGATATGCAAAACATAAGATGTAAAGAATGTGGAAGTGCAAAGAAATATATTTTGAACATTCATTAATGGTAATACATAATAGATGGGAAGGTCATAAGTACTATTAATGTTGTAAATCCTATTGGTGGTTCATTCTGGAAGAAAACACATACATTAAAATTCGCTCTTTGAGCGGTTCTTCTCTTCGTGATATTTCTCTCATCTCCCCACACTTGTGTAACTCCAGATTCTTATCTTATCTTTATATTATACCCCCATTTATGTACATCGACTTTTCTTCCTTCCTTTTCTCTATAAAATTTCTAGAGTAATATCTAATCTTAAGGTATATCCTCCCAGTCCTGTCTCTCCTTCCGGCACTAGTACACTTTGAGATCTGATGACACACTATTACTGACTATAATCTCGTTTAAAGATGATTGATAGATTATACACTATACACATGTATGTGTTTTCTTCCAGAATGGACCACCAATAGGATTTACACCGTTAATAGTACTTATGACCTTCCCATCTATTATGTATTACCATTAATGAATGTTCAAAATATATTTCTTTGCACTTCCACATTCTTTACATCTTATGTTTTGCATATCCCTTTAAGAAGGCAAACGGAACAAGGGAACGCATACATATATATCCCACAACACCACATGGAAAGTTTTATTCCTCTTACACAGTCATAAACAATATATAATCGCATATATGTTTCTTTCTAAAAATCCACCTCCCTTTATTCACTATCTCTATCTGCATATATTCTTGTACATTTTGAATCTTTTGATCTTATACCATTAGTGTATATACATATCATTTATTGTGAAACACTAAGATTTGTCAAATGTATTCATCCGTGGTAGATTCTCTTTATTTTATATATATATATATATATATATGTATTAACTTGTACCAATTTATATATTTTTAGTCCTGTATTTGTATTTTAATCCGGCTATGTAATGATATGTTTGCTTTGGATATGAATGCAATTTGTGCACTGTTAAAAACATTTAAGAACGTTTTATTAGCAAATTGAAAGAATATTATCAGCAATTAAAACATCTGTATAAAAGGATAGACTGAAGCACCAGACCACATTCCGTCTCTGAAGAAGTAGGGCTACTCCTACGAAACGCATAAGACAGACCCATAAGGCAGGATACAGATTAACTACACCAGCAGAACGTCATCCCACACAAGCAACCCTTGGTGAAGACGTATACCGAAATCGACGATCTTGTCCGTCCCCTGGAGTGAGGTCCTGTTGGGACGTGCACACGGACGCACGCCGTCCTCACCGGCAGCTGCATCCAGCAGGAGAGTTGGTACTATTCAATCCACGTCCATCCTCAGCCGATCCGAGGGTTCACATCACCAATTGACATTCATCAGACTGGTAATACCATCATGGACTGTTCCTGATATATATTTTATGGTTTTTACATCATTTTCGTTAATAAACTGGTTTCTTTTATTTGACCCAGTTTCTGCAAATCATTGCAATTTACTTCAGTCTACAGCGATATATTCATTGCTCTAAGCAAGCAGTTCTATATACTGCGTTGCTATTCTATCTTATTTTGTTTTCATCTTTGCTGATACAAAGTATAATATCTAGTGGAAGTGTCATTTCACCCTGTATCTTTCAGGGTTAGAGACACCAACAGTGCACATTGATAAATACGCTTATTTCATTTTATGTGATTCTATTTTTTCCCACTTTCTACCATCCATTTCATTACTACCTCTACTCTGATGTCTATTAGTGATATTTTTAATCCATTCACTCTCTAACGCCAACTCTTGTTTTATATCTCTTAAAGGCACAGTACCTCATCGATTTCATTCTGAATTTTTAAATTATATGTGTGTATTTCTTATGTGCAATATCTACTTCAATTCTACCTCCATTCTGATGTTTATCAGTTACATTCTCTGTCCATTTATTTTTTAAATTTCCATCATTTTTTATTCTATATCTCTTAAAGGCACAGTACCTTATTTGACTTCATTTAATTTATTCTAAGATTCTACACTCCAATCATTTCACTAAGCCATTATCACTAGTCAGCTCCTGGTCTATATACACTATCTCTTAGACTCTAAGAGATAGTGTATATAGACCAGGAGCTGACTAGTGATAATGGCTTAGTGAAATAAGACTTAGAGAGTTGTCCTTCCTTTAATCTGATTGGACTGTGAAATGAAAGATTACCACTAGGTGGCAGTCAACTCTAATGAATGTTCCCTTTACATGCATTAGGTTAGTGAAGCTGCCTTGGCACTCCAGATGTTGTGGATTACCACTCTTATAATTTATACTCCACCAAATGAATGGATGTGCATTATGAGAATGCCACTTCACAACACTCACGGTGCTGAATACCAGATGACTAAACAATGAACAGAAATGCACCCTATAAAACAAGTACACAGTCACAGGCCTTGCCTTGACCACTATCGGAGAGAGGACAACTAAAAAACAATTTGTAAGCTCTGCAGATACAAACGATATAACTGGCACACTTTACCCTCAGCGCTGTATGAAGTTCGTCTTTCAAGGAGCTGATTTCCTGCTTCTGATACTGGATCTCAGACTCTTTCACTCGTAGAAGGACCTGTGGACAGATCAAAATTAGTCACACCTAGCGATGGCTCTCAGTGGGAGCAATGAGCTTCACAGACAAGTGTATGTGGTACTTACATTCGCTGCTCGTGTTAAGAGATCATTATTAAGCTATAAGAACAGGAAACATGGACAGGGGGTGCCATTTCAACCTGCTTAGTTTTTTTTTTTTTGGTACTAATTATTACGATGCTGGGCTGCCAGTTCATTCAGATAAACAGACAACTGCCTCTGGGCATCAATAAACAGGAGTGGGGGTAATACAGTGACAGGTCAAATCAATAGTTTAATAAGGACACAAATAAAATTCAACGCTGAATCAACTAGGGTACAATTAACCATTGGGCATCCCTGCTGATGATCCATGTTTCAGTGCAATTACTATATCATTTATAAGGGAGCAAAGAGAGCTGCATGGAAATGGACAGAGATCATGTGTGGTTTATAGATGTGACGTAAAGTGACAACATCTCTGTCTATTACAGTCTTAGCTGTGTTTACACCAAATGGAGACAGAGACCTCAGTAATCCTACTGGATAGTTTATAAAATTGGTGGAAGGGGATCTACATCAGGAGCAGTTTGCGGATAGCGTAAAGAACTCAGTATATACCACAAGATACATACACTATAAGGACCACGTCTCCATCTCTCACATCACATCCAAAATTTACCTCCAATTCGTAAGAGTCTTTCCCCTGTGTAAGAGGTGATAGCTCTCCTCTTCCATCTCCGGTGACTAGGGCCCGCAGCCGCGTGATTTCAGTGGCTAGTCGATTATTCAGTTCCTAGGGAAAAGAAAATATAAATACAAATACAAGAAAGTTTGGAACCGAGCTGCAGAAACCACAAGGGTGGAAATTCTTCTCAACACTGGCTTGGTAAGTGTTCGAAAGAAGAGACAGCTGAGACACAGAAGAACCCACAAGTATCATTACCTATATCAACCCAACCCCACTATCCTGCTTCAATTCTCACCTGGTTGTGCGCATTAAGCTCCTGGTTTTCACGCTGACATTGCCGTAGAGCCTGGCGCTCTGCCTCCAATGCCTGAGCCAGATGTGCGTTTTCTAAACACTTCTGGGAGTATTGCTCAGATAGAACTTCAAGCTCTCGCTGAATCGAATTCAATTCCTCCCTGCAAAAAAACAAACAAACACGCTGGACTTAAAAGGAGTATTCAGCAATAACTAGCTGTCAGTTATAAAAGGGATGAATGTGGTGCATGGGGTTGATTTTATTAGCACAGCAGAGAACTCACAGGTACTGTCTGCGCAGGGACTCCACATCTGCATTGACACTACTGATCTGCGAGCGGTGAGTCTTTTCCAGCTCTCGCTCCAACTCCTCACGGTGAGCATTCTTCATGGCTTCGATGGCTGAATACAAGACAGAAACAAGAAGAAAGTCAGATGGTTAAGATATAGAACATGATCACGAGTTTTAAAAGTACAGCTTTATACGGTTATACTACAAGTAAAGCATTCCATTTAGGGATCATAGAAAACGATGGTCAGTTTAAGGCCACTTGTGAATAGCCAATGTCTTCTATGCCGGACAACGTATAGAATGCCTAAACACGCACAGGTAAAGTAGGAAACATAAGAGAAAATGTTAACACTCAATTCCAGATTTCTCCGCACCAGATATAGTAGCTGCAGTTTCCTCAGCCAACAAACGGTCCTTCTCATCCCGCAACTTCTCCAGCTCACGTTGGTGCTGTCTTTGGAGATCCTCAATCTTCTTTTGATGAGTCTCCTCCATGGCTGCAAAGCCTCGTTCACACGTCGCCTACAGACAAAAGGAGCCTCCCTTTAAAATAAGTAATTAAGCTACAGAGACAGAATTAGTCTTCCATGGACGGGTGGAGTCAGAAAAAAAGAGAGATGGAAAGAGAGAAATGGAAAGTATCCACTAGGAATTGTTACAAAAGCAGACATCACTGTTAGTCTTGCAGGAAAAAGGTGACTTTATACTTTAAGTTAAGAATAGTTCCTTCTATGAAATCAGTAATGTTCTCCTGCCACCACAATATGACTACTTCAAGCAAGCAGTGCTACAATGTGCGCTTATTGGGAGATTTCAAACATCACACCAGTCTAAACTCTAATGAACTTCACCACTAACATAACTGGATTTAGGAAAGGATCTCTCTGATCCATTGCGCTGCGTAGCTATGGTACCAGACAATGAGGGGTTCTCCAAACACAAACAAATATTTTAGGAATAAATTGTATTCCCAAGACAAAGATAACAAGAAATAGACCAAAAGCAAAATAACATTAAATGGACACTTAAGTCACCAAAACAACTTTAGCTTAATGAAGCAGTTTTGCTGTGAAGATTGTATAGATTATGCCCCTATAGTCTCATTGCTCAATTCTCTGCCATTTAAGAGTTAAATAACTTGGTTTATGCAGCTCTAGTCACACCTCCCCTGAGAAATACGCCCCACCTGAAATGTTTAAATTTTTTAGCTCCTCTTGTACAGTTTGTTTCAAATATTTTAATTTATTGCAGCAGTATCCTATGTGTAGTTAAAATGTGATTAACAGAGCAGTAGATAAAAACATCTAAAGTTAACACACTCTGCTGTCAGGTCTGATTGAAAATTAAACCATCCTTTTCATCCATGCTGTGTGAGTCACAGCCAGGGGAGGTGTGACAAGGCCTGCATTAAACAGAAAAAAGCACTTTAACTCCTAAATGGCAAAACATTTAGAACTGAGACTACAGGGACATGATCTATACTCCCAAACTGCTTCATTAAACTAAAGTTTTTTTGGTGATTAGAGTATCCCTTTAAAGTGGGCTTTAATGTACTCTATGTGTTTCAGAAAAACAAACAAAAACTTAATAATTATCACATACTAAATTGGGAGCACTGGGAAAGCCGACAAGGAAATAGTAGATTTCATTGCAAAATAGACAAACAGAAAAAGTACCCAGTTTGGCTATTGTGGCCTAAAAGCTGCCATTACTTTGACGTTATCCACAACTACCAGTTTATTGAATAACGTTACTGTGTTATCACACGTCGTATATAAATATGATTATTTAGGAAAGGCGGGTTTAAAGGGACGCATCCTCATCCAGATTTTATTCCAATGCACTATGCAACAAAACAACAAGAAACATGGACCCCACCAGGTCCATCAGATCTGTCACTTTCATCACAAATGTAACATTTCTAAGGATGTACTGATTAACTAACAATATTTAATCTCCCATTAAAACGTTTGTCACCTTCTGGAGTCTTTGCATAGACGGCAAGACCCCCGATGTAGAGATTGCCTGTTGTGCAGTGGCCCAAGGGTGTATGGGAAGGTAGGTTTTACTTACCCGAAGCTCTCACTCACAGCTGCCATCACATCCATCAGAAGAACCCTCTTCAGCCCATGCAGCTTCATCTGCCAGGAGTCTCCATCAGTGCTGTACTCTCACGCATGTGGAAGAGTACAACACGGAGGTATATGGAGGATTCCGCAAGACAATGGGATTTTTTTTTACTCACAATCGTCACTAGTGACAGCTGGGGGCTTGGCAGCAGTAGCTTCACTTTTATTCATATTATAGCTATGGGACTAAATAACGTATTATATTATGTTATACTCCGTATATTTTTGCAACAATTTAAATCTTTTGTAGTATTTTTTTATCTTCACGCTTTCCCTTAATTTGAAATTCACTATGAATTCCCACTTAAGTAAAAAACACTACAAGTGTCACTTGTAAAGTTTGCTGGGTCAGAGAAACACTCCAGACATGAAAAGTACCTCAGCTTCAGACATGTCAGTGCCCGGAGTCTGTCATATTTGTGACCGCTAATAAAAGTGCTGATTTAAATAGGAATCCAGACTTTTATAATTGGGGATAGAAACACCTTCCTGGCAATGAGGTGGCACATGTTGAGGATTAACGCGCTCCTGAATTCCCCTCAGTACTACAGCTCAATTAGAAGCACAGGAAACAGGAAGCTATCATCGTGTGAGCTTGCACTCCAGCATAGAGGATTCTCACTGAGAAGCCTTTTATTGGTGTATTCCTTGGCACAAAGGGGAAAGCGAGGAGGACTTGCATGCCATACACTCCCAAAGAAAACATGCAGATAAAAATACAAAAATGTTTTCTTTGGGGGGCGTATCTGCTAAATTGTATAAAACAAAAACACAATTTTCAATGAGTGTTCCTTTAAATGGGTTCCACTTTTTTACCTTCAGAGATGAGAATGAAAGACTACAAGTTGGCAGAGTGGCATTCTGGGAAGGGCAAATGCAGTATCTCAAATTGGTAGTTTTTACATATTTTTAAATGCATTACCAAATTAATATATTATTTAAAAAAAAAAAAAAAGTCAATTCCAGCCTAAGGTGTCCTGTTAAAGGAAAACGAATGTTAAAAATAATATAACAGTTTTTAGTCAGATACCTTCCTCTTTTAGTTTGGATTATGCCCCTTTGTTTAAAATAAAATAAAGTTGCAAAATGTCATTATACTTACCTGTATTCCAGTGCAAATCAGACTCTGCTGTAGAGTCCAGTCCAGCCACTCGAGATCACCAATCATGAAGATTTCTGGGCCAGCCAGATGCTTCACACAGGGAAGCATTGAGGACCCATGGTGCATGTGCAGCGATCTCTGTGATTCACCAATTATTTGTCTCTCTATGAGAAGCCTTAACTGAGCTTGGTGTCATCATATTGTGTGTGATGATACCACATGGGAAAATCTTCGAAAGCGAAAGAGCCTCGAGTGATTGTCTTTCTGACAGCCATTAAAGGCACATTCTTGGACTAATATAATAAATACCAATTCTCAAAAAGAGAACCTATGCACTAACATCACTACAGATGTAACCGCTAACATTTGCCAGCAACTTCATGCACTCGTAGCCTGGCAAAAGGTTCATGGTAAATGCTTATTTAAAATTGCTCAACGCATAACAAAAAACTATTTACAAATACTCTGCTCACAGCGTAACACAACATTTCTAAGAAACCGGTTTAGAACTGGTTAGGACTGCAGTTTGGTATCTTCATTCCTATGGTCCGATCTATAAAACCGCTCGTAATCAAACCAAATTACTTCCTTCCCCCAGGATGCTGTAGTGGTTATGGTACCTAGACTGGCCCTTTATTGCAAGGCAGACTGCATTGTAGACTTTCCTTGAATGAGGAATACCGCAAATATACCCATAGGCACATCAACTAAAATAACATTATTTCTCTACATTTGTATAATTCGATAAATCAGCTGAAGTTGTTTGGGAGGTGGGAGTGTTCCTTTAACGTTTTAAGGAGTGTCTCTCTCTAGCAAGTCCACGACTACAGGATTAAGATTTTGAATGCGGTTTAAGCTCGTTTTTTGTTTGTTTTGTTTTTTTAAAGTTCCCAGGTATGGCCTCTCACAGGCATCCGAAAAATCTATAACACTATGTTAGAGAAAAGGTGACATAGCAGAAACATACAGAATTTACAGCATGTAATCAGCAACAGATTGCCTGGAACCCTTTTCAGTGCCAGTTGTAAGTTCATCACACTGCTAGAACAATGTGCTTGCTCTATGTAGGTTACTGATGGGTTGGCAAGATGATTATTATCCCCTTTAATAGAGTGCAGTGATTCACACTGTCACAATGTACAAATTACAGAGAGCGGAGGTGACCTACAGCTTGGGAAATTGCAGGGAAATCCTAGAAGTTCATTTTCCTAGAAGTAAATAGATTTGGCTTTGTAACCTGTAAAACGTTTACAAGTTCATGTTGCCCAGAATTCTATAAAATGATTCCTACATGTGATATGAAAGCGGCCTATCCCACTGAAGGCCCGGAGCATTTCTAACCAGTCCGCCAAAAGGCTTTCTTAACACCCCATTAACCCCTTAAGAACAACTTCTGGAATAACAGGGAATCATGACGGAATATTTCCCTCATGTGTCCTTCAGGGGTTAAAGTGGCATTACCATTAGAAATAGTCTATGTATAATCACACAGTATTTTAAAATTGTGCATTCCTTGATGTTTCATCTTTTTAACCCCTTAAGGACCAAACTTCTGGAATAAAAGGGAATCATGACATGTCACACGTCATGTGTCCTTAAGGGGTTAAAGAAATGTTGATTTAAAAATCAAATAAATAAATAAAATAAAGATTTTCCAGCTAACTGGATATGCTGGTTACACAGAATCAAAGAACCATTTTTTTTGTTTCCTACACAGAGAAAAGCTGGGAGCTACTCTGAAAATCACAGACTCTGATTGGCTGCTGACATCACATGATCTCTGCAAACTTGTTTTATTATCGGTAGCAGTCACAGAGCTTGGAAATGGTTGTGCAAATCCAAGATGGCCGCATCCATGTTGCAACACGGTGAGATTTTTAAGTGGTGATAACAGCAACATCTATTGCTTGCTGATATAGAAATAATGATTGCCTATTTGCATTATTGTTTTAAAGGGTTACTCCAACCATACAGCGCATTGTAGTGGTTAGGATGGGCCTAATTCCCCAGAAATGGCACAAAACATTTTGCAGTTTTGCCCTGTTACCAGTGGGTCCTCTCCTCCTCACTATGGGGACATCGGCCTTCTGCAGAGGGTATATGCCGATCCTGAAGCTCATTCATTGGCTTAGAGCAGGGGTTCCCAACCCAGCCCTCAATTACTCCCTAACAGTCCAGGATTTAGGGATGACCCTGTTGTGTCTAAAGTGTTTTTCTTTTTTACACAACTGGGTAATCCCTGAATCCTGGACTGTTAGAGGGTACTTGAGGACTGGGTTGGGAACCACTGGCTTAGAGCATCAGCTGACCCCTGTCAGCCAATGGTTGATATCCTGTGCTTAAAAATATCCACAGAATTAGCCAGTCTGGAACGCTTGGTAACTGATGCCACAATGAAGCTGCTGGAAATGGAGTTAAACCTCTGGCAGCAAAGGGGCTAAAACTGCATATGGACTCAATGCACCACAATGACTTCAAATCACGGAAATAGTCATGGTGCTTGAAGTTACTTTTTAAACCAATTTGTTGAAAACATTCAGGTGGCACAGCTCTTTTTTTTTTTTATCTCTACATTTTAAGAATACAATATTCTAAGCGTATTCTTATAGTTTGAATCCTACTGTGATATTTTGCTCCTGGTTTGTGGAGAAGCACTGCATGAGTACTAGATCACAGCATCCCCTGACAGAGTTTTCAGCAAGAAAAAAATTAAATAAAAATAGTACTCACAAAAGCCTGGACAGGCTAACATGGAAACATAATGGATAATACACACACCGATTCATGGATCCAATTAAAAATAAAAATAAATAATAAATAAATAAAAAAAAAAGTGATATCGATACCTCTACCTTTTGCATAAAATGTGAGAATCCCTATCTCACAGTTGCTGATTATTCTTCAAGTTAACCCAAATTCTAGTCCTACAAGGTGTCAAGCTAATCTATAAGGACCATAAAGTGCATGCTACAATGCAGATGTTACTATGAAAAAAAAAAAATCTATAACAATAAATTCTCAGGACCTTCAGGTTCTCAAAGTCTGCCTGGTATTTTTCTTTTAAAGCTGATGCGTTTCCGTCCTGATGTTTTCTCTCCAACTGCTCCCTCATCATGTCAATTTGAGTCTCTAGTTCCAGAACACGATCTCTTAAGTTTGTGGACTTGGTTGCTTCTGATGCTCCAGAATCAGTTACCAACCATCTGCTGGTGGATGGCTCTTCTTCCAGTGATAGGATATCAGGATGCTCCCTCTGGTAGATGTCCAGAGTCTCTTGGAGCTGCTGGATGCTATGTGTATATCTGTTCTCCAAGGCCATTATTTCATCCCTGTGGAGGTCATTTAGTTCGAGGATTTTGTCTTGGAATTTTGCCTCTAATATTCTAATTTGCTCAACATAATGTCTTTCCGAATTCTGCTTTTCTAGTTCTGAAGTTTCAAATTTGTTTAGTGCCTTCCCCTGCTCTGCTTTCAAAATGTTTTCTCTCTCTGCCCAGCTTTCCATTAGGCTCTGTATCTCCCTCTCATAACTGCTCTCCACCAATGATAATTTCTCTTTGAAACTTGCCTCAGCTTCCCCTAGATGCTTTTCTATCTCTGTAGCCTGGTTAACTATAGCCTCTGAGGCCGCCCTCTCTCTTTTAATCATGTCCGAGAGCTCATCCTGCTTGTTTTGTACTAACACTTGACATTCCTGCTGTACTTTTTCAAGTGCCTCGGAGTGAAGGTGGCACAAACGGTCCACCAACATTTTCATCTCTCGCTCATATTCCAGCCTTGTTTTACAGGTAACATATTGTATCTGGGCCTGTACAACAGCATCTTGTACAAGAACGGAAAAAACGTTACAGGGGTCAAGAATTTTTTCACAACAAGAGAGCTGCTTGGATACTTCCAAGAAACTCTGCATATTGCTATGGATTTCGGTATTTTGCATAGACATGAAGGCAGAAGAAATGCCTTTAAGAGTATCCGCATGCTCCCTTAAATGCTTGGCCAATTCTTCCTCAAATGGCATCACACTATCTCCCATAGATCCCTGGAGTCTTGATGGGCATGACTGTCCTACTAGCTGGGAATCGTCACATGGTTCAGAGGTGCTCAGATGACAGGGTGGAATTCTTTGATAGACACAGTGTTCAACACCTAGTTGTTCATAAAATATTGTGCCTCTTTCCAATAAGGACCTCTGGTCAAGTGTAGGGTTTGCTTTCTTAAGTTCTGCTTCTAGAATTTTTACATGACCACGGCAGAAGTCCAACTTTTGTGTGGCTAAGTCCAGCTCAGCTTTAATCAGAGTGTTGTCTGATAACGTTTGAAATAGGTCTTGAACAGGGGAAGGATTAATAGGAGACTCATTAGCATAGCTAACAATAGCTTTACTGAAGCCCTCAAGCATCCTAGAATAGTCTCTTAACAACATCACCTTCTTGGTAAAAACCTCTACAAGTGACATACTACTGAAATCCTCACTATCTGGCTTTAATTCATGACTGGCTTGGGAGGACTCGCTGCGTGCCTGCATTACAGCCGATGCTAAATTGTTCACCAACTTTGCCTGAAAATCTATTTTTTCTGCTAGATTTTGCAATGTGTCTTTATGGGACTCTGACTGTATTTCTGTTGGACTTGAAATATCTTCACATTGGATAGCCGTTGAACATCCTTCACTGGATATTTTATACCGTAGAAGTTTTTCCAAAGAATGAATTGTGTTCATTAAAGAACTTTGGCATGAGGGTAAAGTGGATGAAAATGGACCCGTTGTAACGCCTTGAAATGGCAAGTCTTGATGCAATTTTCTACATGCTTCTATGCAGTTCAAAACATCTTTCTGGAACCCTGTACAGGGCCATCTTTCTAACTCAAGCCTAGTAATGTTTTCTGTTTCCAGCTGTTTTGCCATAGTGTTGATCTGAGTTATCCTGTTCTGAAGCTCCTCTCTAAGGCTGGACTCCGTCCTCGACCATTGATTGTGAAGATCTAGCAAAGCCTCTTGATTACAGTTTTTCTCATTCTCCAACTGTAATGTCAGGTCTTTCAGTTTCTCTTCATTTACACAAAGTTGACTTTCAAGAGAGTGGATTATGGAGAGATATCCGTCGATATCACTGGGACCAGAAGACAGGTCCTGAGTTACACTTACAGACAATGCTCCTTCTTCAGATACACATTGTTCTTGGCTACTGTCTGAAGAGTTGCTACTTGTCCATGTCTTTTCCCCACCATCACCATGAATATATTTCTGGCACTGTATACTGGAGAAACGTATTCTCTGCCTTTTGGCTCCAGTGTCCTCTCTCTCTGTTGCAAACATACCAGCACATGTTTCTACAGTATTTGATGAAGAACATCCTTGCAAGTCCTGTCCTGTTTCCATTACTCTTGCCATACCTTGTTCTTCACCAAAAGTATCACCCCTATGACTTTGCAAGTTCTTTTCAAACTCTGCAATTTGATTTTTAGCACCTTCCAATTGTATGCGGAGCATTTCAATTTCCTTTGTTTGTGACTCAATGTTAAAATTGTAGACCTTTAACAAGGCCTCTTCCTTAGCTTTCAGTTTTGTTTCGGTCTCTTCCAAGCTGTTACCCAGGGCTGCCATTTTAATCATTGCTTCATTGATGTCCTGGTCCTTTTTCTCAACTGTTTTCCTATGTGTTTCTAAGATACATCTGTTCTCCTCTTCTTTTTCCCTCATAGATTCTTTGAATTTGACCAACTCCTTGGAAGCCTTCTCCAGTGAGTTCCTTAAGTTCTGACACTCTGCGTCTCGCATCTGTAGATTAGCTTGAAGGTTGGCAGAGTTGGTGTCATTCATAGCCATCTGAGATGCCATTTTTTGGCATGCTGATTTTAACTGGTCTCTCTCACCCTCCACCTCTCTGACATAACCTTCAAGCTTCTGAATCTTTGACTCCTTTCCGGCCAACTGCCCTTCCAGGTGATGAACTAGAATGCTGGTCTCCGAGTTTGTATTGAGCTTTTCTTTCTGAAGATTTTCCATAAGTTGCTCATTCTCCTGCAGCTTATATTCATAATCCACAAGCTTGTCTTCTGCTTCTTTAAGGCTATGCAACAGAAGCTGCTTTTCAGTCTCGTAGCTAGCAAGCAATTCTTCATAATTCATTTGAAGTCTCTCCTCCGTCCGAATCCGAGATTGCTCACTTGCCTCCAGTTGAGAGCTCAGATCAGCCACTTTTTCTTGAAGCCTCTGTGTCTCCTTTTGAAAATCCCTCTGAAGAGCTTGCTCCATTTCTAATTCTCGAAGTTCTTGACTTTTCATCAAAAGGAAAGATTCTGCATCTTTTAACTTTTGTTGGTTGATCCTTAACTGGGAGCTTAGGGCCGCTTCATTGCTTTGCCATTCTTCCAGCACTTCTTTTGTCTTTTCCTTCTCGTTTTTCAAGTCTATTTTTACCTTTGTCAGTGTTTCCTCCTTTATTGAAAGCTCTGCCGAGAGGCTGTTAATGCGTGCGTGTAGGCCAACAATCTCTGCTTCGTGGTGTCTGATTGAATCTTTGGCTTCACTATAACTGTGTTTCAGGGTCTGCATCTGATTGTTTAATAGCTCCTGGCGTCTGCATTGCCCCTCCAGTTCAGTTTGAAGATCCTCGTTGACCTTATGCAGTCTCTGCCAGGCATCTGATGAGGGATCTGCCAATTCAGTCTTAAAGAAATTGATTAAACACGGATATTAGTAACACTCTCATTTCCCAAGTCTGAGTGTCACACCTCTGGTCAGCTTGGACCATAATTAATCCTTCTTGGGTTCTTTTATGGCTGCTATGTAAACTTTAAATTCTATTTTTTTAGCATTGGGTTTGGAATCAATTGAATGGATACTTCATATTGGCTGAAGATTGGATGCAAACAAATAAAAGTTCTAAGAAAAAATAAATTAAGATTCTACAAGGGAATAAATAAAAAGAAACTCCTAGAGACTGGAGTACAACCAAAGAGAGACAAAAAGATAACACAGAGAGACAGAGGACATGTGATTTAGAATAGGAAGACTTCATTGTTCAATATTGTTTTATCAAACAAAACAATTTTCCAGATTAGACTTCAGGATGAGGCTGATCAGAATAACATGTCTTCATGGAACATGCAAGTAGAAAAAAAAAGAGCATAATAATAATAATAAAAAAAATAAAAAAAGATTCTTGTTGGGTTTTCCTCATGAATATTTTTCTTTGGTTTGTATTACTTTTTTGGGGGGGGAACATCAAACAATAAAATAATAAGGAATACACATAACAAGGAAGTAATAACAAGAAAACCCAAGAAAAACAGGAAGAGGGTAGATTAAAAAAAATTCTAGATCTCTGAATAGCAGACATGCAAAGAAAATAATTGACAGCGCTCATGCAGACATACAGAATCACTGCTGGAGAAGCACAGCCAGATACTGAAGAATTGAGCCTGAACCGCTTAACCTCATAACGCTGGTAGGAAAAAGGCCATAGATGTGACACTCAGTGAAATATTAGAAGAATAATACCATGCTAAATATGATGTCATGCACTAGAATCCACCAAGAGGTGTTAGTGAGAAGACGCAGTTACCCTAGTTATACAGATTTCAAAGTGCAGAGGAATAAGAAGATGCTCTGAGTTTGTAACTGTTGAGACTGGACATAAAAGGTTCTGAAAATTTACCTTCAGTGGAAGGTTCCCTCAAACATGTGTGTCATCATCATGAACAGAGGGACATTCGATGGGTGTGACAACTCGTATTTGAGAGGACCCTACACTGAAGCTAGTTTAACAGTGGCACGTGACTTGCCCATGCAAGGTGGCACAAAGAAGCAGACCCAGATAGGGATCTATACTCAACAAAATAAATGATCAGAAATTCAAGGGTCTGTCACGGAAAAATGAGTCCTCATAGACTTGGCTAGTTATCTCTTCTGGGAATCGCACTATACTTGCTAGCACGTTTGGGTAATGATTTCATCCCTAAAACACGGCAATGTATGTAAACATGCGACTAGTCCAATGCACATATTAAATAAACTCAAGCTGAACTTTAATTTTTGTATGACAGCTTTGGTAAGATCTGATTGGTGGATAGTAGCATGCAGTGTGCTAGGGTGTGGATTTTGTTGTGTGATTGGCCATGGATTCGGACAAGAGGACCAAGCCATGTGCCACTGTACAAATACCCGTGATAGAGGGTATCTGTGGGAAAGATTCATGCACAGCGAAGTATAGTAGCCCGCGCTAACACAAGGTATGCAAACATAACTCTGCCAGCACAGATGAAAGTGCCCAGCAATGCATGGCAGGGAAAGTGTTTGTAAGAATCAATGGAGATGTTCCTGGTACCTGTAAAACGTATCCATCCCTCGCATTCTGTTGCTGCTCCATAGCTTGCTTCAGCCGTTGCTGCAGGAGAAGGTTCTCTGCTAACAGATCGTTGACCTCTTTTTGGCTCTGCTCCAACTGGGTCAGTGAACGAAAAACAATATCTATTAACACTACTACCCAAAGCAGCCAGCACCCTTCACCGGAGCACATCATATGCACATGAAATGGTCCAGTGCTTTAAACCGTTTTACATTATACACAACACTTGGATTCTACAGCAATTAAAAACCACAAACTATTCAGTGGAAACATAAAATGTTGCACTTTTATACACAATTAAGAGTTTACCTGTTTTTCCAGCAGCACAATGGTATCTTCAGAGGAATGCTTTGGGGAGCCAATGGGTAGAGGAGATATTGGTATCTGCTTCTCTTCTCTTAGTGGGGTGGTCTCTACCTGTTGCCAACGTTGCTCTATCTCCACCTGGACATTTGCCCGAATGTCCACGTTTTCGGAAGTCAAAGGTCCCCTATCTATCTCCATTCGAGATCCATCCTCTCCTGTGGACTCCTCCACGGAATCCGTACTTTCAAACCTTTTCCGACGTTCCTCCCTCCTGCGCGCACGCTCTCTCTCCAGCTCCCCTAGGTCACTCTTAGAGTCAGTGGTGTCATAGGAAGAAATTGACTTCATGGCTTGAGCGGCCTGTGCTCTTTCCTGAGCCAACGCCTGCTGGATAGGCCGGAACTCAGCCCAGTCAAAGGTTTTAGATCGGCCTTCCCTCCTCCTCTCTCTAGCCCGGCTTCTTTTCTGCTCCACATCAGCATCGGAATGTTCAGAGTCCAACTTGTCATTGGGAACGGAACTGGCGCTGAAAGAGGACGATGTTTTATTTTTCTCCTCCGGCAAAGAACTGATCATGTAGAAGAAGAAAAAAAAAAAAAAAGGATAATTATCTTAATATCCAAACTGATAAAAGTTTTTATCATAAACAACTTCAATTGAGCGGTAGGACACAGGTCTCTCCAAGGAACTTCAAAAATATAAAAAAAGGACAGGTCACATCAACGTCAAGGTGACTTTCCAAAACAAGTTGGTAACACAGGATCACAACAGGAAGGGAAGTGAAAATTTCAAAGACAAAACTTCACATAGACAATTGTCAAAGGGAGGGTCCAGGATCCTTTGCTAAACCACGTTACAACCAATACTGTTACAAAGATAGAAATTTGCTGACTTATAATGATTTCAGATTATGTTCATGTAAAGTGAAGTCTTGCTACATTCAATCTTCTAATGCTGCTTGTCAATTTGAAAGCATTTAGCCAATTGTTTGGTTTTTATTTACAGTCAGCCATAGTTTTTAGGGCTATCCTGAAACTTTCAGAAGTAATGGAAAGTTACTTGGTGGACCTATGTGAAATGCCAACTTGCATATCAAACTTTAGGACAAAGCCTCTTTGCCCAAAAATGCATGGTGTAAACCAGGGATAGGCAACCTTTGGCACTCCAGATGTTGAGGACTACATCCCCCATAATGCTTTTACACCCATATTTTTTGGCAAAGCATCATGGGAGGTGTAGTCCAAAACATCTGGAGTGCCGAAGGTTGCCTATGCCTGGTGTAGACTCTACAAAAATGGATTTGCAGGAATACTTTATAACAGAGGCACCGAGGGTCTGGAATAAGAAGAAAAAAAACACTACTAAGCTACCTAATGAGAACCAGACAAAACCACATGAAACGTTACCATAAATCTTGTGTTGGCCTGTGGACAGCACTACACCGGGGGTTCTCTATGTTGCTACCAAGGGTAACCACCAAAGGTCATCATGTTATCAATATCCTCACAAGGATAACAAACCAGCTTAATTCTTAAATTCTGGATCTTTGCTGGAGAACCACTGCTATAGCTCTTTTTACATATCAATGCATCCATAGGTTTCCTTTTCTGTCAGGACTTTGTATATAATGAACCAAAGCACATTGTCTTATCTTGGTTTGCTGGGTTAGACTCTAGCGGGAAGAATAAAATCATCTTAATTTTCACTGTTTAAAGTTCTTTAAAGTAGGTGTCACAACTTTAAAAGAGCATGAATTAAGGGGGAGGGAGGTGAGAACATGGTGCACAATGTCCTATTAAGTTCTTGTAACGATAATGGCACCCACATTCATTACATCACAATTGTTTGCATAGCTACAATGTTATTGGCATGGGTGACATAAGATGTGAATACAAACATTTAATGGAATGCCATGCATGCCTGGCCTTCGTTTCTGCTGTGTCACTGTGACTAAACCAGACCAGCACCATACTACGGCAAGCAGGTGGTGGTGGAACCATGAAATGCCACCATACTTGGCCGTTAACCGTACTCTGCATCCAAGCAACAAGCGTGTGTGCAGACCAGCATGTACACAGGCATTCAAATAATCCTGTACAGGTCACAGAATAAATACAAATATTTTCATTAATTCTTCCCCCTCCCCCCCCCCCCCCTTCTTTCTAATGAATCTGAAGATGGTCTAGTTTCACAATAATGTTTCTTAAGTTCTGTATAAACCGTTAGACAATATATATGAACACAATATGTAATTTCTAAAATATATAAATATATTCTACAATTTTAATTAAATATACTGCTGTTAACATGCTTATCATAATGCAAATAAAATGCCTGCCGTGCATACAGCAGCTCTGAGTGATTTCATTTTGGCAGCATACCCAGAATGCCATGTGTAATATGCAAATAAGCACAGTTTCAGCCAGAAGCATGGTCAAATCTAAATGAACCACTGTGCATCCACACAGAGGGAAGCGCTTTTTTGACGTGATTATGTTCATAGATAGCAATCTTCAAGATGGCATCAAGCGAAGCTTTAACCCCTTGAAGTATTAAGGAAGGTCATGCCCCTACAAAGAATCATTTAGCAGTGTCGTACTATACAGCCCAGCGGTTGCTTAGCACATAGGATCATTTCATATAATATATTTAAAGACTAGACTTCTCATGAATAATACAGTTGCGGTTTACAGAGTTGTGGCAAATGGGGGAAACAAGCGTAAGAATGTTTTACTCTGCTGGTGATTTAGGTCAATTTGAAGATATACTGCAATAATTACACAGCATGATTCAAACAAATCAACTGCCTTTTACAAGCAGTCATTGATAAGTGTGTTTTCGCCACACACCCATAACACCATGCAAAAAAAAAAAATACAAATGTACACAAACACCATTATCAGTCTTAGATTTTATATGTCCACATCTCTGAAGGTCCTCACCTCCCTTCTGGTCTCCTGTGAATGCTACTATGAAAGCAGATGTCACCAAAAATAAACCCACAAGTGAGAGCGCCAACACAAACGACCTAATCTCATTTTCTGATTGGTTGCAGTAAGAGGACAATGGCTACATCAGCCAATAAAGAAGTAGGGATGCTGAATGCACAGATACTATAATGCTGCTTTTTGGGAATGTCTAGTTCAGAAAACATTTTGAAACGTATGAGATTCCAGATTATTGACAATAACCGATGGAGGAAAGTGAAGCCTTACAGTGGGTTTTGTCATTATTTTCCTCTAATGAGGTAAATCTCACTGCTGAATTTACCGTTACAAGTTGGCAATGAATAACATGAGAAACCATCAGAAGAAAAGCATGCAGGGAATCACTCCAAATACAAACCACAAGACGTTAATACAGGACAGAACACAGCTTTCCAACCTGGGCCTCAGCACAGACAGTTTCATAGAGAAGCTTTTCCTGAGGTTTGCATGGAAATCAAAGAAATGGAGGAATGAAACCGGGGAAAGAGACAGCAAAGGGCGAGAGACACAGCAAGAAAGAAAAGTGCAATACGGGTGACGGCAGCGGGGAGAGACTGGGAAATTATACAAATTATGAAGCAAAAGTGAAAGAGCAATGGGTGAGCAAGCAGAAGAGATAGAATGTATGACAGGAGCAGGAAGAGAAAAAGCGACCAAGGATGAGAAAGCTGGAGAGACAGAGCAAATAAGGGTTGACTGTGGGGGTGAGAGAGCAAAAGAGGAGGAGTAACAGAGAGACAAATAAAAGAGGGTGGGAGAGAAAGAATATGTATTTGCGAAGTAAGAAAAAAAGGGTGAGAGAAATGAGAGAAAGACTGAGCCAGATAATGTGGAGAGGAATTGGATTCTCATGCAGAGAAACAAGTGAAGGAGCAGAGCATGCACACTCTGTGCCCTGCGCGCTGGATGCCAAGACATCATTAGAACATTTACACAATGGTTCTTAACCTCTGGATCAGGATCTGCAGCCGAGTCAACTTATGGTTTCATTAGGTCCCCAATTGTTGAAAAACACGCATTATAGTCATTGGGACCTGTTAATGGCCCACAGTAGATTGGTAACTGTCAGAGCACTACTCTTTCTGCCGCGTTGGAGACTCCTCTGACCCTGACAAGAGTCTAATGAAGGGATTTACAGAATTTTGCTTTTACTATACTAAACCTGAACAATAGGTCATCAAGCTAGTTATTTGCACATCCTTTGGGTTTCTGCCAGGATAAAAGGTTAAGAACCACCATGCCAACAGGAAATGATCTGCAGAACAGATTAGTGATTCCCACAGTAGGGTCTGGTCTCACCTAGTGACATCGGGAGCCGTGTTTGGCCGCACATGCTTTATTATAGTCTGAATCCAATTTCGTCGGATACCTGATGTCATGGCTGAGAGTGTGAACTCCCCTTCCTTAGTCTGCAAGAAAAAGTGATCAAGATCTCAGAGCACTGGCGACATACAAAGAACCACCATTGGGCTGCAGATATATAGATCATGACTACAAATAACACAAGAAAATACATTTAATTTAAGCAAAACCCCAACCCCAAGCCCAGATGGTATTCCCCACAATATGTGTTTTTTAATCTTTCCGGAATCCTATGGAAGGAAAAGAGATAACCAGACATATTGCTTATACTTAAGAAGGGATAACAGATTAGGGCACGATTTTAAATCTTTTATGGCTCTCTTAATCTCAGCCTGGAATTTACTGTGAGCTTAACATGTGTTGGGAACATTACTTGAAATTTTATTAAGAGATCTCATTAACAAATTCACTAACAATATCATTGCAAGAATCAGCGTGGTTAAATGAATGACAGGACAGATCATTAACTAAATCAGAAACCTTTGCTAGCTACGGTATCTTCCGTGCTTTACTGGCAAAGGAATATGTGAGTTTTATTCACTTAAATTGGACAATTCTTTCGAGAGGAAGTGAAGGAACGGTCTATATCAGAGATGGCTGGCCTTGCACGGTGTATGTCCATGATGTTTGGCCAATATTTCATTTGACAAACATATGGAGAGTGAAATCTAGAGGTCACTGATCCATAGAACGCACTGACCACCTATTCTGAACAATTCCGATTATTGGTTGTTTTTTAACATTAGTTATTTGATGTCATCATCGGTCAGGTAATGCGATCAGCATTTATTCCACATAATTCCTTCCTTCTAATGAGCAGCCAATCAGGAAAAGGTGAGGCCAGCAGCATGCCTGCTGGGTAATATTTTCAAAGCATGGGATCAGCTTATCATACTTAACGAAATCAGTGAATGGAAAGTTAAACGAACACATCACCCCGCCCCCCATAGCCCTCTTAAAAATGAATGAAACTCCTTATTTCCAGCGCTGCACAGGTTTGCCGGCGTTGGCTCCGCCCCCTTAGTGACAATCCCGTGGGGAAAGCATTGGATTGGCTGAAATCTGCAAGGGGCGGTGCCAATTTTGGCCAATCAGCACCTCCTCATAGAGATGCATTGAATCAATGCATCTCTATGAGGAAAATTCAGCACCCGCATGCAAAGTGTGGAGATGCTGACTGGCAGTGCTGCCTACTGTGCAGCCCTGAGCCAGGAAGCACCTCCAGCAGCCATCTGAGGAGTGGCCACTTGGAGGTGTCCCTAGGGGCAATGTAAACACTGCCTTTTCTCTGAAAAAGCAGCGTTTACATGAAAATGCCTGCATAGAATGATTATACCCACTAGAACAACTACATTAAGCTGTATACTGTACAATAAGCTGTATACTGTACAATAAGCTGTATACTGTACAATAAGCTGTATACTGTACAATAAGCTGTATACTGTACAATAAGCTGCATACTGTACAATAAGCTGCATACTGTACAATAAGCTGCATACTGTACAATAAGCTGCATACTGTACAATAAGCTGCATACTGTACAATAAGCTGCAGTTGTTCTGCTTTTATTTTGACAAATGCCTGAAGCTTAAACATTCTACCGCAGATAAGACTATCAGTACAGCTGCCATAACAGTAAATAATATGGACAATTACTGTGCTAATATTTTCATTTTTGCACAAAATCAAGGTCTCGTTAGAATAAGGAATAATATATTTTTTGGCTCTTACGTGGATTTGGAAGCCATAATTTCTCTGAACTGGGTATTCGGTGACATCATGGCAGGCGGACAGATCGATTTCTCCGTCCAAGTCTGCAGCCTGAATAAACAGAGATAAAAGGATGAGTGAGGCTCTGACAGCCAACTTGTTATTTCTCTGGAATTAGCGACACACCCAACAGAAAAAGCATTAAAGCAGCCTACATTACAACAGCAGCAATTAGACTTCGAGTCCTACAATCACTAGAGGTGAAGTCCCGGACTTTAACTAGCACATGTACATTAGACAGCAGGTGATGTAATCCCACGGCATAATTATTTTAATTTGTTTTTAAAAGCACGGAATGACCTCCCAAAATCTCCTGAAGATCACTTGCTCTGTTCTCTACTTCTAAAAGGATTCTGGGAGCTAGATCTGCTAGGAGCTACAACTTGATACCTTGTAGCTTTTCCTGTGGAAAATGCTACATTTTGGGCAGGGTTGCCAGATCCATCAAGCTTTCCTGAACAAATATCACTCCTAAGACAGGAATAGTGCTGCCCTATAGTATGCAGCAGACCAGCGTACATCAATGAACTAACCAAGGCATTTCAGATATTAATCTCCCTCAATTAGGATCCTATGATGGAGGAAGGCAGCGTTCATCACTCCAGATGTTGTGGACTGCATTTCCCCTGATGCCTTGTCAGCCTTATAGCTGTAAGAACATTATAGGACATGGAGTCCACAACATCGGGAGTGTTTTTTTTCCTACGCCTGTTTTATAGCATACAGAAAAGACATTTTCTTGAGCTGCCCAACAGCCTGAAAAAGCAGTAAATTTCTATGGAAACATATTGGTCTGGCAACCCTTATTATGGGTAGTTATAATGTATCCGTCCAACATGAATATAATATCACAGATTAAACAAATGGCGTGTCTGTGGAGGGCCAGTCTACACAAACACAGAACTGCAGAGCATGCCACATAGCGAAAGATCACATTAAATATTTGGGCATCTGGTTGACGGCGGATCCCTCCCTCTTGCACCAACAGAATTATGTACCACTGATTAGGCAATTAATACGTGACATGGAGACGTGGGTAGATAAACCAATTTTGTCGATCGGGAGGATACATTCGGTGAAAATGAATGTGCTGCCTCGGATACTGTTCCTCTTACAAGCTCTCCCGATCCACTTGACTAAATCTAGCTTGGGAGCACTTCAACAGGTCATCGGCAAGTTTATCTGGCAGAATAGGAAACATAGGATATCACGGAATATACTTTACAGAGCTAAGGATGGGGGGGGGAGAGGGGGCTGGGGCTGCCGAACCTTTACTACTACTATGTGGCGGCCCAGTTGACCCAAATAGCGCTATGGCATACGCCCCCTGATGAGAGGAGATGGGTGGATTTGGAGTCCTCTTTACTGGGCCCGGATCTCCCCCAATACCTCATATGGACCCCTAGAGAATTTTGATCTCTGGACAGGGTGCCTTGCCAAGCGGTACAGGCCTCTCTCAAGGTCTGGGACGCAAATGCCCTCAAAGATGGTCTGACATCTACCCCGTCGCCAATGACCCCGTTCTTGAGAAATAGAGACTTCCCCCCCGGGTATGCAAGCTAGGAACTTCAGGGGACTAGAAAACGCAGGGCTGCAGAGACTATTTCAACTTTTTGACATTGACTCCATAGTCACATTTGAGGAATTGAATAGTAGGACCCCATTGAGACCTTTCGACTACTTTCGCTATCTTCAGCTTAGGGACTACGCCCGAGATACCAGGATCAAGAAAGCGGCACAGACGCCATTGACGTTTTTCGAGAGAATGTGTTCAAGGGAACAATTCCCGAACGGCCTCATCTCCAGTTTATACGCCCATCTGAGTGCGCACACTCTGGAATGGGGAAATATTAAATACATTGATCAGTGGGAAGCAGACTTGAACCAAGTGTTGGAAGGGGTTGAGTAGCAGGAAATATGGGAGGCAGCGGCAACATCTTCAGTGTGCGTGACCCTGCAGGAACAATCGTATAAGACCTTATTTCAGTGGTATACCACCCCGGTGACACTGTGCCGCATGGGTAAAAACCTGACAGACTTGTGCTGGAGGGGCTGCGGACATAAGGGTACGTATATTCATATGTGGTGGGAATGTCCAGTAGTGCAGATATACTGGAAACGGATCGCAACATTGTTGCGAGAAGTGTTCGGCAGGGAGGTGAAGCTAGACCCGTGGGTGTTCCTGCTGTCAAGATCTGTAGATGATTGGACAAGGTCGGAACAAAACCTCCTTCACAAAATAACCCTCGCCGCAAGACGTGCCCTAGCGCAGGTCTGGCTACAGACTGACGCTCCTACAATAGCAATAATAAAACATAAAATAAAGGACACTTTTTAATGGACAAATTGACAGCTCACGTCAGGGGGACTACGAAGAAATTTGAAAATATTTAGGACCCTTGGATCAATAGCACAGCTAGTAACTAAAAGCACAGACTGGACCGAACACATAAACCATAAAATCGTATCACTAAGGGCACTAAAGAGATAAGTCTCAGACCGCTTCACCCGAACCCCATTTTTCTTTGAGGTTACTCAAAGAGGTGATTAGGATAGGTAGTCAGTAAGGCAATGCAATCCTTGTGCCACTTCACGTTCGGTAGCACTCACTGGACCGCTTCCCCCCCCCCCCCCCCCCCCCTCTTTTTTCCCATTCTTCCCACACTCACCCCTAACTACTTTTCTTTACTTCCTCGGACCCTCGAGGATGCTCTCTCTTTTTCTAGTTTTAATCTTCTGAACTATCTTTCATTTTCCTTACAATTGTACGATCGTGCATAATGGGACTATCAAGGGTAAGCAGTACCGCTGAAGAAGCAAGTGCGATTATACATGGTACCCCTAAATGTTTTTAGAACAAGTTAAAGCACAATAGTTACATGTTTTATTTCTTAACATAAAAACACCATGTGGGATGTCTTGAGATACTTAACGCAATTAACCACACTTGGGAAATTGCAGGCAAAAGCGCATTGTATGATTACAAATTCTGTAATATGTAACAATTGGGATGTGCATTTGTAAGGATACCGTTGTAAGCCGAACATTGCTGCATCTATGCCTATCTTTAAATTGTATTCATATTGTTATGTGTGCTGTGTATCAGTTGTCCTGCTTTGGAAAAAAATAAAGAATAAAAAAAAAGAACTGCAGAGCATGCAAGAGTAAGAGGATGCGATAGACTCACTTGAGTGCTGCCGTGAATGTTGAGTGTTTACTCACCTCCTCTGCCACTGAGTCTCTGTAATATCTCAGGGTTTGATCGGTCAGGACAAACCAATGCTTCTTCCACTAGTACAAAGAAACAAGCTTATCGGTAAATTGGCACTGGTCATGGCATCCACAGAAACTTTACCTCATTGCTACAGCTCATCATGCATTTTATAACCACAGTTTTTTTTGTTTGTTTTTTTAAAAGAGGACATTCCAAGCATCATAAGCAACCTAGATATTTTTATGCAAACCTCACTAACACGTCCCTAGCATTCAGGGCTGGATTTACATTGAAGGTGCCTATAAGTACAGAATTCTAAGGTGCCCCTACCACCCCAAAAAAAAACAGAAAAAAGTGTTGCTTCTGGCATAACCTCTGAAAAAAATTGTAAAAATAAATAAATAAAAGTGCCACACACCAAAATAAAAAGTATAAAAAACACATTTGCAGTCAGGTTCGGGCTTCTCAAATAGTAGGTTTACTTAAAAGACCCTTTAAATATGACCTAATGTTGTAAAATACTTTGTGAATCAACGTTGATGTCCATTTGAGGGAGAAAAAAAGTAAACACCAATTTATGCCTCCCAATAAATATTTAGGCTGCATGGCGCCAGCACGGGCAGCAAGTGTCCCAAAAACCACAGATCCATTCATCAGGACGCTCTCTGCAGGTATTGTTAGCATCTTAAGAACAAAAATAGTTTTCTTTGGAAAATATAACAAACAAAACTTGTTAGCTTAAGCTCACACTTTTAGCTCTCCCTGTCAACCTGCAGTATACATGATCATTTCCTGATTATATAGACAAGAGCTCACTTGGAATACTGTACAAAATGGGGATTGCAGAAAATATAGGAATGGTTTTTTTTTTTAAACTAATATAATGTATTAAAAGAAAAGGTCAAAAAGAGAGCACGACTTTGCACTTTAACACAAAAATAAAAAAGGAGTTTGAGCTGCACTACATCTCCCAGTCAGCAGGTGGTGCTTCAGTGTGCTATAAATTCGCTCGTGTCTCTACAGGGCAGCTCAGGATATATGCTAGAACATCATTTATTAGAACTAATATTAATTTATTAATTAGCTTTTTTTTTTCTTGCAATTTGGTTTTCAAATCATTACAGTTTTAGGTTTGGTGCATAAACCCTGCCCCCTTTTTGCCAAGGGAAACCATATATGGCTCTACAACTATGCAACTAGTTAACATAGTTAACCTAGTTAACAGCCTTTTTTTATAGAAAAGTCCTCAATCTCCAATTTTTACATTTTGATCAACTTTTTTATTTGAGGCAATTTTAAATTTTTTCCCTCACAGAATGGCTAGAAGGTTACAGCCGTGACCACGCAATATAAGGCATGTAAAAGATTCAAAAAGGGTATAGATTGTTTTCTATTGTTCAGGAGAGGAGAAACGATAAAACATTTCTCAATGCAAGGCATGGACTTGATTGAGCTGTATGTTGGAACGAGCAGCAGTATTTTAAAATTTGTTAATGCCACCCAGCAGAGCGTTAGATGCCCTTTAACCTGGTGGTGGCCTAGCGGACGATATAAATGGATTATAAAGGAGAGTGGCTGATGGAGTTATGCCTGTGAAGAAATAGTGCAATAACTGATCAACAACAACGTGGGTTTAGCTGTTCTGGGACTGTGGGCGTCTGTCTCTTCTTCTGCTATTCCCAGAAACCCAGCACATCACACACAGTCCCAAGGGGTCCCGCAGGCAACTGTATTAAGACTATGACCTTAACGTTCCTCCCCTCTGCTTGTAAAACTGACTGTCTGCATAACTTCCAGCTCACATCACAACAACTATATTTCCATAGAACCCAATAACCCCCAGATAACCATGTCTATAGTGATAGGGCACTGTTCTCATGTTTTGACTAATTATTTGACTTTGTTTCCTGGAGGGAAGTGAGGACAGTATAATCTCCAATTTATTCCATACTTACTTTAACACTTCCAACCCATATAATATAAAATCCTAGGAAGCCTTCTCCACAGCGCCCCTAGAGTTCCAGTAACAAATCTACAACCAAAACAGCTTTTTCCCACTCCTTAACATAAATAAGTTCCCCCTCCAACTCATCAGAATGAAATGAGCTCTAGTTGCAGGTAGGACTTCCTGTTCCGCTTGATTTGAGCATCACAGAGAGTCAGTGACTGATACAATGAAGAAAGATTATGGCATCCTTTGGCACCCTTCCGTTTAGTCTATGACACATGTAAGATTCATTATTTGCCTTGGACAATACGTACCTGCCCATCCTGATACTGCTTGGTCAGCCAGCCCTTCTTGAAGTTCAGCAAGTCAGGCTGCAGACAAAAAATAATAAAATAAAATTAAAAAAATCAGTACACAGAGTTCTAGAGAGATTCTATAATGGTTACCCAGAATCCTCTCTGGCTAAGATAACTCACAACAAAAAATCTAGTCCTACTTTATGCTAATCCAACATAAAGAAATAAATTATTGTAGGGTTATCTTATTTGAACTATATCCCAAATAGCACGACTAAGATGAGGATGGAAACAAGGAAGAAAACTGAAAATGAAGAAAAAAATAAAAAAAATAAAATAAAAATAGTATTTAAATAAACTCAAAGTTGCTTTGGGTAATTGGGAGTATTGTGAATGGAACTGGTTTTATCAAATTTCAAAGGACTGGAGGCCGAGTTAACCTCAACAGGAACTGAATCTGATCTGAGAAGGTATTGGACATACTGAAGTTGGCCTGCTAACCATGAGCAATAACTCTGGCCTGCATCTCCCATTACGGAGCAGAGAGCAATCAGTAAATAAGAAAACTCACAGAATGAGAATGAGAGCAATGAGCTACAGATTCTAGAGGTTGCCTGCTGTAAAAAGCTCAGTCCCATACCTTCTTTTTCCCATCGAGCTTCATCACTGGCTCCTTGTCATCTTTCTGTGTAAGCCTGTCTGATCTGCCTCTTATACCCTAAAGCCCGTCACATGATAAGAGATGCAAGAATATCTTACATTTCCTGCTGTACTAAAATACACAGACAGCCAGTCAGTTCCCAGGGCCTCAACCAGCAGGCTCCCATCTTGCAAAAAGAAAAACTCCAACAAAATAAAGCCCCTCCAGTGAACCATTCCATTCCTTTGACACAGTTTGGTTTTTGAATCGGGTTTCTGGAGTGAATAGAAACTAGATCCAAAAGTCAATACATTTCTAAGGGCGCCAGAGTGCCAAGCAATGCAAGTTATGTGATAGCAACGCATACCATTCATATCTTCAAATAGCACAGGCAGGAGTCCCCCACTCCCCAGCACCACGTCAGAACACACACACTCACACACAGGACATTCCCTGCCTACAGCTAGGTGGGTGTGTTACCAGATCACTGCCCACCAGAGTTAGGAGAGAAAATGTGTACATTATGCAAGTTTTTGGGAAGACAGGTAAAGTGTACGCAAGTGAGGGAAGATTAATATAAGCTACATCCGGCTTCAGCGTTTCCTTGCACACAGAATTAAACGTTTTACAACAAAACATTCGCCCAAAAAACTTGCATAATGTCAGGGCCTCACCGTCATGGAAGATTCTGAAGACCGGCGGTCCAGGGATTTCGCACGGCGATAGGGAGACATATGTGAGGCAGAAACATCAGGAAGGGTACTGACCCCCGACTCGTCCTGTGAAAAGGACAGTAAAAGGTGAGAATCTTATCTGAAAGGCTAGTGGCAGAAAGCTAAATATATTCCACCGTACAGCGGGACTGGAAGACATTCGGGTTAAAGGGGGAAATTTCGTGCCTGCTATGTAAATGCCAGGCGAAACACAGTGTCTTCATTCCAGCTTAACCAGGAATAGTGAATACTTAACCAGGAAATTAATATTTTAGACCAAAATAGCAGAGCTTGGAGGGGGCGCAGCTTGGGATATTTAGCCTAAAACATGTCAACGTCGTTTATCCACAATTTCAAGTTTAGTAAATAAAGTTTCAGATATTATCTAGATATGCAAATGTCATACTCCGTATTTAACAGTAAGAATAATGGTGTCAGACATATGTAAGAAAGGGTTGCCAGATTACATTTTACAGATAGACAGCACAGGAAAAGGGCTGACTTGTAGTACATAAAATTCTGGAGGAAGGAAATCTTGCAGAGTATAAAATCTACATACTTCAAGGCAGCACTTTTCATGTTCTATACAACAACAAAAATGTTAGTGGGTCTGGCATCCCTACATGCATATGAGAGTCTAAACTTTAGCCACCACTGCACTACAGTATTGTGCCTCTACCACCTCTCCTGGATAGCCATCCCATGTAGGGAGACATCCCAAAACAGGTAACTTTACCCGTTTCCTGGGAAAGGAGCGTTTCTCACTGCGACCCTGGCGGACCTCGCTGCTAGGGACCGTGGAACAGTTGGTCTCCATGTGCTCCGCTTTCTCAATGTCCAGAGCTTCAAACTTCTCAATGACAACAGAGCGCCTGCAAGACAGACAGGAGAGAAAGGGTGAGATAGCGTTAATAATAAAACATTGTGTAAGGTGACATAGAAACTAGGATAAGCAGAGTCATAGGGGATGGGAAAAAATAAAATAAAGACACTGATGTCCTCTCCTTCGTAGGGCAGCTGTCCCATAAATCAAGCATATATCAGTGGCCTTATAAACCTCAGTTACTTTGTTCTATCTGTCCGTGAAATGTCATGCTAACAAAACATTAAATCTCTAATACACAGTATCGGAAGTATCATGATAACATGTATGAACATTCTATAAATGAAGGCCCAAACAGATGGATTCCTACAGTTGTAGAAATCTCAGTGCCAGCATCCAGTTTGTCAAAAGTATGATGGGGACAGAGGAACGACAACAGCTGGAGGAAAACTATAAGGGGATCAAAAATATGATCAATATTTTGCGGTGAAGAACTGCAGGTCTCCAAATGTATTGCACTACAATTCCCATAACGCACTGCAATCACTTGGTTGACAAAGGACTATGGGAGCTACATTTCAAAGACATCAGGACTCTGCAATTCCAACCCAATGCACTATAGCCACAAGCTCGGTTAACATAAGAGACATTTATTTATGTACAATGAATATTCTGTGCAACCATCACCATTAAAACCTCAGTATTTTATCCCCAAAATCAGATCCCAGCACCACTAAAAATAAATTGTAGAAAGCACTTGTCCATGTAATGACTTCCTTCACCAAGACTGACATTTTGTTTCATGAGGAGTGTGTGCACAGCTGTTGTAAAGTCTCCCTACTCCGTGGTCACGTCTGCAAACTGCATTGAACGATCTTTATATAGCAGTAGTGGAATTAGAGAGAAATGGACAGATCAAGAAAAAAAATGCAAGTTCCTACTCCCACCATTAATACTCTGGAGAGGGATCTAAACTGCAGCGTAAAAAAAAAATAAAAAATTCGGGGTACAATACTCGTAACTGCGGTCAGTGGGCTATTTAGGGACCATAACAGGATGCCACAGTCTTTAGAGCTTAAGTGAAGCTACTAAACTTTAATGATGAGCCAAGTCCATGTGCTGCACACGGATCTAACATAGTGAATAACTGCAAGTAACAATCGGAATATTTATTAATTTAATTATTTTTAACCCTGCAAAGCAAATCATTGTTACTTCTTTTTTATACACATAACCGTTTACATTGCAGGTCTATAGTTACATAGTTACATAGCTGAAAAGAGACTTGCGTCCATCAAGTTCAGCCTTCCTCACATATGCTTTTGCTGTTGATCCAAAAGAAGGCCAAAAACCCAGTCTGAAGCGCTTCCAATTTTGCAACAAACTAGGAAAAAATTCCTTCTTGACCCCAAAATAGTAGTCTACCCAGTGATTTCTACTTTGCACTATGTGCTTTTCTTTTGGTTAATTGTAATCACAGTTTACTGAACAGTGACAATCTTCCTGGGGATTTATTCACTGCATAGGACATTGCCAACGGATCTGTAAAATGGACATCCAAACAGAAATGAGGAAAAATCTGCAACTCACCCAGAATTCTTTACATGCAGCTGTCATTAACGCTAGTATGGCGACAGCCAACGAGTAAACATGGCTCTGTAACCACAAAATGTACGAAGTCTGTATATGTCATGTGCTGATGTTAAAATCTGTTCAGCAATATAATTAAAATTGAATATAAGATTTACAGCAAGCCCAGACTTCATTATAGCACGAACAGGCATCGCATGATTAGAATGGTCAAACGGCCATTTTCTCTTCCCTGCAGAGTAGAATGCTGGGAAATGTGCCTTACCTTAATCTCATGTTCTGATTGGCTGCTGACTCCACGCAGTTATGTTATAATTTAGAACTATCACTGTGATCATTGTGATACAATGTATACACACACTATAATGCTGACATAATTCAGGTAAACATACCGCATTTTGCGTAGATGAAGTTAGGATCTGCTTTAAATTCATTTATGGAAAAACATTTTAGGTTATAGGTCCCCTTTAATGCCCTATAAGAAGCATTTTACAAAATCTTATTCAGAGGGACAAAGTAAGAACCATTTCCAAAAATGGTATTTAAACTGAATTTCGTCATGAATTAGGCCTGCTATGTGAAGAATTCTGCATTCTCTGTATAATGGCTTTGAAATGACTTTTTAATGTAATAACTGGAGAACATCACGTCTAACTGTCTGACTGAGCTCAGAAGGCGGCAGCATCGCAGTGTTGTCCCACCCTTATGGCACGGTGCAGCAGATCCAAATGGTAGCTCGTCTTGTGCCTGGCAAGCTTGGCAGCTACCCCAGTTTAGCAAGATCACAAGGTATGTTAAAGTGTCTGTCTCTGCACTGCAAGCTGTCTGATCCTGGACGGGTTGAAATCATTAAACTCTTGTCTATTCCCAAGCTCTGCAGCCCGTGGTTATACAAGCAAAAAAATTATCTATAGTCCTCTCATAATATAGGGAGATCGGGCTCATGTTGAGATCATTAAAGGGACACGGCAAGCACTATAACAACCTATGTTCCATGCATTAATTGTCTTATAAGTGCAGAGTTTTGAAAAATAACTTCAGTTGTTAGTCTGCAGACTCACTAAAATATGTCACGGAGGGAAACTATTCTACCCACTGTCCATACAACTACTTGTACCTTTCAGAAAAGCTGCACTGCAGTGGCTTCTGGGAGCTACAGTTTAACTTGATTTTCTATTGTAGAAGGTGGATAGCACTAAAGCCACTTCCTGACAAACAGTGTCTTGCCGGTAGGTGTGGAATAAGCTCTGCACAAGCACAGAAAGTTAGGGGAGCTAAGTTAAGAGTTTGCTGAGCCACTTCCAAGTCTAGGCAGAACTTCGAAAAGAAACTGCAAAGCCTGAGGAGATACAGCATACGCAGGAACTTCAGATAGGTGGATATCCTTTTATTTTTTTAATAATTGGTGTTGCATACATTTTCAAACAATTACTACACAACTCCTTAAAAAAGCTGAATAACCTGCAACAGATTAGCTGTTTATGATCCTTCCTTTCCATCATCGGCCATTACCTACAGGTAGGGGAGCGTGCAGTATGTCTGCCATCGAGGGATACCATAACCAATGTAAAATCTGCAGACATGGGGTTAAGAGACTTTACTAAAAGTGTGGTGTGACTTCAGTTGGGCGAAAGTGAGATTACATAACAGAGTGCTTTCACAATTTATTTTAGCTTTAACAGTAAAAGAAACGCATAAAAGAAGAAAAAAATATATATATTTTTTTTAAATCAACAATTCTACTGGTACAGTACTTTAAATAAAATAAAAAATACAGCAAAGTTTTATTTTATGAACGGTCACTGGAGCAGAGTTACAACAGGTTGCAGATCGATCTGGCAGTGAATGGGTTAAAGCAGACTGTTCGTGGTCTGTGGTTCAAAATCAGAGATGCAGATAACGAAAAACAGCAGAAATATGGGAAAATTAAATATAAAGCTTTTTTTCCCTCTTTATGCAAATAAACCTTCTGCCTTCCGACTGTCGAGGCTTGGAACTCAGCAGTCGAAAGGCACAAAATATTTTGCTAAAAATCCTTCCTAACAAAAAAATCTCCTAAATAACTCATCTACAGGGCAAAACCAGAAAAAATAGCCAAAAAAATATAAATAAATAGCTAACTGCATGAAAGTTTCCAATTTTTATTTTGGCATGAAATTCCTGACAACTCACACTTTAGTGAAACAACCAGTATGAAGATAAAAATCGAACGTTTTTGGTTGAATACCTTTATACAGTTTTTCGTTACCTACAACATGATGTAAGAATAGGACCACGACAGATTCAAATGAACGGTTTGTTGGTCTTGGCGACTGCGAAACCCTGCACCAGATGGACCTGCAAGTACTGCAGAGCCCCTGTCTAGTCAAGAGAGCAATACCAAGAAATAAGGCAACAGAGGAGGCAGAGGTTTTTTGAGAAAGGATGGGAGAAAATGTAAAAATTAAAAAATTTAAAAAAATAAATAAATGAAACAATAGGTAGATTTTGTTTCTCCTAGAAGACAGAAAGTCACATCTCTTGTCTCATACACTTGGACACTAAGACGAGATGGCAGCGAAGCTTGGCGCAGAAAGATGGCCACCTCGCACAGCAGCACAGCAGGAGGGAGGAGATGTAGAGCAACAAGACCTGGAAACAGAATAAGGCTGGAAAATGAGTGATCAGCAAAAAAATAAGGAAAATTTCAAATTATTAGGACAAAAAAAAATAAAAAATCATCATAAATTATCTTTATCTACAATACAGAAAGCGAAACAATCAATATGGAGGTTGTATGTATCGTCTATCTGTTATTTACTCTGATTATTATTAGTTTTATGGCAGACATAAATATAAATAAGCAGATAGACTAACCAGGTTATCATTGTTTTATTTAGTTAAGGGAAAACCATAGCAAAATAAAGTACTATATGGAAGAGCATTTTGTAATGTAACCTTCCTAATGAGGGCAAGGTGTGACAACAGAAACCTTTAGAGGCCCTGATGGGTTTAAATAATTATATTATATACAGATATTTACATATTCATGATATATCAATAGGTTTGAGTATACCATTTTAACAGACTGCGGGGGAAAATATTTCTAGGTACACTTGGCACTTCCTGCTGTTCTGGACAACAGATTTTTCCACAGGAAGTGATTCTAAAAGCAAGTGCAACCGAGAAGAATTTGCCCCATCCGAACAAAAATAAAATAAAAATAAAAATCCAAATGGCAGTTTCAATTTTTAATGCTCTACTATTTGATTTACACCTTTACGTATGTGTATATCAATACATGTTACAAATCACTCTTCCATGTAGAGTAGTTATAATTAAGCTACGGATGTGCATTAATGCCGGCTGTGTTACTGAGAGATGTGACGGACTATGGCAGACCGCACCTGTCATTGGGAATAAGTTTCCACTTCTATTTCGTTTAATCGCAAGTAGAATGGGAACTTGAGCCAGATTGAACGTTTTGGAATTACAATTAAACCCTTTGCTCAATGACATGCAAGAAACTTAACGCAAAGGTATGAACACGGATTTGGAACTGCAGAACCCAGACACACAGTCTGCAGAGACTTCTGGGAGTCGTAGTAGTCCTTTATGAACTTGGGTGCCACAGTCAGACACTCCCAGCCATAAGGCTATTGTACATCTACATGTATTAGTGAGTGACGTTGAAAAGTCACAGAGTATTAATTTGGATGTGAGGAGATGATTGGTTTTAAAGTATTCTAAGGACCATTTAAACAAATTCGAAAAAGGTTGTAGAATTTAACATTATCACTCCATAGTGGAGCTAGCAAGATGATCACCGGCAGGGTAGGAGAGACACTGGAAATAAGCAAAGAAGCATGCACAGAAAGTATAGAGCGAAAAGTATAGAGCAAAATAAGATCAAATAGCAGATGCATTCCTGCGCAGCCTGAGGAAGGACAAAGCGTTTCTGCTTTGTGGTGTCTGTTTTTCTTTTCTTTTCCTGGGTCCTGTCAAAGCTAGCAGCTTCTGACTTTCCCACCGGCCCATAAAAAAAACCCACATTTTAAATAACTAAGTGAAGTGCAGGTAATCTGAACAATGCTGTGTGTTAGACACAAACAACAATGTACTGTGACCTTAACACACCACTGTCCTCTCCCCCTGTCTGACACACACCATCTGCTACCGAAGGACAATGGATTGTCATAAATAACTCTGTTTAGACTGCAGAGCTGTCTGCGTGAAAGCACGGTGCGATAGGGCCTGTCCTGCCAGAAGGAGAGTTGAAATATTTAGAGTAAAGATCACTTCCTCCTGCACTGATAGCTCAACATGCAGATAGACTGCACATTCCATCAAATATGGTTTCCTTGTTTTCAGATAGGACAGGTAGGGTTAACTGACAGCTCCAAGCATTGGTTAGGGTTAGGTAGCGTAAGGGTGGGTATATCTCCATAGGGTTAAAATACCAGAGCAAACATGAGACATTGCAGCGTGAAATGTGAGATGGCAAAATACGGCAAGAATAGCACAGACGCCTGCTGGGGGCACAAACACAACCAGCCGAGGGATATTATTGGGTTGTTATTGATCCGTTGTAAGGCTCAGCGCAAAAACATTGAAATGTTAAGTGTTCATATTCTAAGAACCAGGAAACTAGTCGCCCTTCAAAATCAAAAACAAACAAAAAAAAGTTTGTTACTTTCTTTGTTTTTATGAGCAGGAAAACAAATCTTATGGTTTGGGGTTTCAAAAGAGGCTGCCAAATATTCTGTAGAGTTTAAAGTGATTTCCGCTAGGACCAACATTACCAAACTCCTGCTTTGGTCCATTTCAAATCCTTCTCCCGGCCTCGGCATTTTCCCAGTGCTCAGTACCAATGTTCAATGCTGCCCAGTTTGGTGTGTGCCAGGAAGGCGCAGGTTGTTACCAATCTGACTGCCAACGTAAAAACACTGTCTAGACTACACTCATTTATACCCGTGTTTCCTCCCCCTAGGACCCTTCAGCTCAGAAAGTGTTAATGGCATAGCCAATGAAAGGGTTAAACAAGTACCAGACACCGTCATGCTTTCGGACAAATGTTTCAGTTAGTGATGTGAGAAAGGAGAAAATGTATGTTAGTAGCACATAGCAGTCAAAACCCCTTAAAGTACCAAGGTGCGGAGCGTGGCAGAACCGGACACTACTCGAAAGTAGAGATGTGCTCTTCAGTGGGTAAGAGATGTAAATGTACCATGTCAAGGAACCTCCTTGAGCAACTGGGGCAAGATGGCAAATGTTATCTCTCTCACTTTCCAGGCATGTTTGCAAAATAAGCCACTCCTCAAAGGGTACTGAGCCTTACAGCCATACAATTTTGTTTTGCATTTTAAGTGGAATTGACATTAAAGAGGAACTGCCATGCTGGAGAAAAATATTTTTAAATCCAGCAAATGTTTATGCTTTGCTCTGCTTTTGTATAGTATATTTTAAATAAAACCACACACTGACATTACAGCCAATTTGTGAAAAGGCACACACATGACATCTCATGCAGATTAAATGATTTTGTCACAATTCCCCAGTAGAATAAAACATGTCCCAATGCTCCTGGTTTGCAAACTTGTCAGCTGTGGCTGCTCTGACTGTAAGCGGGTCTGGAGTAAAAATAAATAAAAACAAAACAGAAACATAAATATCCCCCTTACCAAAATGTTACGAGAAAACAGAATTTGCATAAAATGCCTTGCACGTGCCTTTTCAGAAGATTGTTGTAAATCTGAAGCATCACTGCATTAATCAATCATTAATATATGAGCAGAGTGAGAGAGATCTCAAACACGTCAATTCCTCTTTAATGTTTCTACACCTTCACCCAAGGGTTCTTCCTCGAGGCTTCTTCAAATCTCAACAATGCAAAGAAAACAATACACTCACTACAGAATAAACAGTTTCTGGAACCTGCTATTCAGACCAGATCAGCAGTGTGTCTCTATGTTACAACATAAACACGTCTGCACCTTTCCTTCTGTTAACCCCCTGCCATCTCATACAATTCTATTGAAATTTTGTAAGCATGCTATTTTTTTTTTTGCTAAGTGTTTTTTTTTTTTTCCATCACTCGCTCCAAAAAACAAAAACAAAATAAAACCAAGACCAGCACTTAAAATTAGCATCATTCTGAAGTATAAAGAAATTGTAAAATATCTATACAGAGGGGGGTCAGCACACATGGCGTATAAAGACATACTCTAACACAGTGGCAGACTTCACATGATATGGCTCTGTAACACGACCAAAGCATCTTACTGGTACTAAGAAAAAAGTTTAATGCGAATTGTATTGCATGCTGGCTCTAGTTTGTACTGTATACAGCCAGCAGTCATTTCTGGACCACAGTAAAATATCTAAGTCTGTTTAGAGGTTGCGCTTTGAAAAATGTGGACTCTTACTATAAAATGAAATATATATATCAGCCTGATCAGATTTGATTTTGATATTTGAAAAACATGCATTTCCGCTCCTCCTGCTCCATTGTTAGCGATGAACTCAAATTCCTGGCTCACTCTTCCATGTACAGTACACACCCAAAAAAGAATTCCAGCCCCCCCTCTCCTGAACAATTGTAATGTTTACTAAAGGATTAACCCTTGCTGCACAGAAGGTATTATTAATAGGCTATTCTTAAATAACCGGCAATGAGTAACTTACCTTCTTTGCTGGCCAAACAGGCGTGCGACCTCCTCCCTGCCTGGGCTCCTTGCCCGGGTCTTCTGCTCCAGCCTCTTCTTTTCTACCTGGAAAGCGTCCTTGTGGCTGATTCTCCGGGCTCGGGGAACATCGGCCAGGATGGCGTATTGCCGGTTGGCAACAAAGAGGGGGCTGTGTGAATATCCCTCATTTTGCTCTAGCTCCGTGTGCTGGTGCTGCCAGTTACCTGGGGGGGAAAAGGGGTCCTGATCCACGATGAGTGAATTGGGGCCACTATACCTGCTGGGGGCGTCAGGGTTGGAGGGTGAGGGTGGTGTTTGAAGAGGCTGCTCTTCAGTCTTCAAGTCTTTTGTCTTCTCCAGGGAAAAATATCCACTTTCCACGCGCGTTTTGCGCCCGCCATCTACACGGTCTCCGTTCACTAGACCTCCGTCTGAGGAGACAAAAACACAAAACAAAGTGTCACATATCAAAGCTGTTGGAACGGACAAGGACAGTTTTTGTTTAGGTTTGTGATAATGGCCCACCTAAAACCAGTGTGATAGGACGTATAGCAGGAAAGGCCAAATTCTGATATAAACTGGTCTACAGAGAGACCACATGAACTGGATAAAACGTAGGTTACGGCAAGAGGTATTTTCACACCCTTTACCATAAAGCTAAGAAAGCAACAGTGTCATTTTTATGACTTTCCGTGGATGAGCCCCTTTGTGGTTTACATGGTGAACTCACCGACTTTGCTTTCCGGCATGGGTTCACATGGAGATGAAGGCATCGGCACCGGGCTTTGGTGGGGGCTACTGCTGCCGCTGCTAGTTCCACTGCTACTATCCTGCACATGCTTGTCCTTGGCTTCCTCCTGCCACAGAGTGGATTTGGTGGCTGGAATCTTCTCTGCGCTGGGGATCCCAGTACTGGTTGCAGCCATCTTGGCTGGTCCAGGTTCCTAAATGGTAATAATAACATTAATATAATGATAAATAGGTTAAAAAAACAAAAAAACAAAACCTAACCATATACCTTCCAGATTGAGCAAGGCAGGAACACATTAACCTGAATCTCTCACAAGTAGGTGCCGCCATCTTCTTTGACATTCTGACGTTTGTTACTCCATGTGCCGTATCAATGTCTACTCTCACATATGCAAAACAGAGGCTATGGAGGATCTTGTGAGACCGCCAGATTTTACATAGACCCACTCTCACGTTAAATGAGAAAATGCCTGAGGTCACTAGTCATGGCCAATGGAAGAGACAAAACCGAGTTACACTTTTTGTCAACATAGGACTTTAATATAAGGGAAAGAGGACCATATCTTGTTTTATGACATATTTTGAATGCATTTGAATTTCAATGAAATTCCAAAATCAGTATTTCACAAAAAATTATATTAAAATATGACAAACTAATTTAGTGTATACACATTAAATATCTATATTGTATATTGTGCATATAGATTATTTATCTTAGGTTTAGGTTTATAGTCCGTCCGTCGACCTCCTCCCCCCCCCCAATTTATTTTTACTTTATCTTATTAACTACCGTCTTTTCTTCATTTAAAAAAAAAAAAAGGTTCATTTACAACGTAAGGTCTGTTTACTCTTTCTTGTTTCCGTATAATAATGAAAACTCAATAACAAACTTTTTTTTTTTTTTTTTTTAAATGTTCGTTGTATCCAGAGGCATAGTCTACTAGTATGGCAAGTTGAATTCAAATAGCGCAGTTATTTATTTCCCTGTTTTACTTCTTGGTTCTAAGTCCTTTTTTATGTTGCCGGGACATACACAGGAGTTTTATAGATGAAAGACATCAAGAGCAGACGGTACAGGCCAGGGACTATAGGTGGTTTATATATGCTGCAATAATTCATGACCTCTGACCAGCAGGAAATGTCTAACGCTTAAAACCAACCATAACCAAAAATGGTGTCAAATGAGATGAAGCATAGTACACATGGAAGAGAACATCGAATGGAGGAATAGAGCTTCCAATTCTTAGCTACCAGCTTATAGGATGGGGTGTACGTGCTTGGTTCGAACTTCAGCATTTCAGTAGCTGGAGAAAATAGGATCAATGAAATCTGCAACTAGTCTGAAAACAATATAACGTAAGACCCTATGTGTTCTAGGTTCCTTAATGATTATTCCCCCCCCCCCCCCTCGTATCGTGATAGACTGTATTTTCCAGTTTTTTTAAATTCTCACAAAAATACACAACTAAACAGCTTTAACTGGGAATCATGTATTTATAACGTGCAGCGCCTTCCTGCAAGCACAGGACAATGTCCGATACGATGGAGCATCGGATGATATCTGTAACACTAGATTAAATATACTATTGTGAATGATACGCTTGCTGTAATACTTTATACCAGGGCTGTTGAAACTGAGGGACCACAACTATCATCTCCCTCGGTGGCAAATGGAATGAGGATTACTGGACTTGTAGTCCCACAGCAGCTGTATAGCCCAGTCTAGGCACTCATGATTTAAATTAAAAAGTAGTGTAAAGTGTGTTGCAAGGCACAGAGCAGCTCTCTTCTCTCGTAATGAAAGGGTTAAACCCGGGGCTCAATAAATCACAGTAAGCAGAGAGTCATGGCTTCTAAAAATGGCACAACCGGCGCCTAGCTGTTATTAGTATTTTATTTAAAACTCTGGCTCCTAAATACGTCTGTCCGGTTCTGTAAATTCTACAAACATTTGTCAATCCTTGGGTGAAATATCGCCGGGAGGTTTAGATACACATGCTTGCTTTATTGCATTTTGTCTTCCACTTATAACAAACTAATCAAGTCGGCTTACAAAGGGCCAGGGGACATGGGACACCCTCTGATTATTCACAGTGTAGACCAGGGACTGATTTGCTTCATTCTCCCCAGGAGGAGATATCAAACTGGGCAGCAGTCACCTGCCTGTGACCTGATATTTACAGCCAACAGCACAAACATTACCGAGACGCTGGTCAGCTTGAGTGCCATCTGCCAGGCGATTCGCTAGTGGGATCCCACGCAGCATGTGGGAGTCAGATGGAGGTGAGTCAGAGGGATGGCTGTATCTTACCATGTATAGTAACAATGTGGACCGGACACAGAGACCACTTCTGACATCAATTTCGGCCTTCTCCCTCCCGGATGGAATTCCACAGCACTGTCCCACTCTCCCACCCACGGTATCCGAGGGGAGGAATGAAATTACAAAGGGGCCCAGTCCTTAAAGTGAAACTTATTTTCTAAATTCACCATACTCTATACCCCTGTCTGTTTTAAAATTACAACTTACATGGTGCTTTGTCTATCAAATGGCAAGAAAGACATCAGGGAGTTGTAGTTTACACCGGCTGGGAGTGGTTTAGCTTTTTGGCCACTGTTGCCCTGGAGCATGTCTGTGAGCAATCAATTGAGTCAGGACTGCCACCCTCAGACAGCAGCGTATGGTCCTTTCACAGTGCAAGAATCAAAGAGTGGGCTAAACGCTTATTCTGCTAAGAATAAATATGACCAATCACTACAACCAACACTAGCTTCAGACTACCACTCTAAGCATGCTCAGCCAGCCATGTGAACAGGGAGAAATACCGGCCAGATAAAAAAAAAACAAAAAGAAAACTAAAGAAAGAAACGGACTTCCGCCAAAATATAAACCAGTTTTTCATCCGTGCCCAGAATGTCTCTGCTTTTCAGAGTTGTGATTTAATACGGCAAGACAATCAACATTTTACCGCAAGATCCCCTATGTAAACCTCTAATTTGCCTATTACATGCCCTTACATCGATACATTTGGGTTTATTCAACTACTTGTACTGACAAGACAATTAAGTTCTAAGGCAAGTTCTAGATATAGCCTAACTGGAAATATTATCCAACTATAATGGTCTAAAACGTGTCAGATACATCAGAAACGTAATGACTAGCGTAATCACACTACCTGCGGGGTAGGAGGTTCAACTTTCCTCTTCTTTTTCTGATTTTGTTTATTGGTCTTCGGATAAACAATTAACATCTCCAACCACCTGGGGGAAAGAAAAAACAAAACATTAACTCAAATGAAAAGGAATTTTTGAAAAGAACAGTTTGGCCGAAACGTCGCTGCTGGACACTTTGGTTCCAATAAATCTGCCTATTTAAGCCTTGATAGTGCTTGGACCTTTTTCCCTTTCTTGAGACTACAAACTACCTCATGGATCTTGGTGCTGGTCCCAGGTTCGGTTGCACCCAGGTTTTTATTGACAACGGTCCTTATTTGACTTTTAAGTTTGACATGTACAACTGGCATACCATGATCTAAAATAAAATACATGTATTACAGCATCTGTGTATGGCATCTTCTGGCTTGCCGTTGGTCCGTGGAGGTAGTCATTGGCCTCTTTGGTCAGAAATACCACTTGACTTAAGACCATTCACAATAAATGGTTAAAACCATGCGTTTTAGAGATCCCCGACACTTACACACGACATTAGTATTTAGGAAAACACACCAATTCATGGAAACCTGCCGTGTATTTAGTGAAGATGTACAAGGAAATCATTTTCTTTTTGTTTGGTTTCGGTTTCGTGAATTTTTTTTTCCGATTTTTAATTTGTCCAAAATGAGTTCTAATAGCGATACGGTTTGAACCAAAAAGCTGAATTGTTTTGTTAATTTGACAAATGTCTGGCGGGATAAACTGAAACGTGGCTCACAGTGGGAGTGGTATTTAACATGTTTATTGCTGTGTGAACAAGAAAAGACATAGAACATGAATAGGACGTGATATTGTTGCTGATGGTAAGTTGATCGTTTGCCCTGACCCTGGAAAATCTTTGGGTGTAAATACTCATGGTTTTCCTCTACTTCTCTATGACTGAATGATTAACCAATTGAAAATCAAAGAACTGAAAATGCATACATAATCTCTCTATATTTATATATATATATATATATATATATATATATATATATATTATTTATTTTAACTTATTCACGCAACCTGAAGAGTAGTAGCCAGTTAACAAATGACCAAATGACACCAAACAGAATTTGCTTCGTCATTTAATCATTTATCAAACGTTATTTGTTTTCAGACTAAATTAACGAATATCGAAATCCTAGTTACGTTTTCCATTCTTCCGAAAATAAACCTTTTTTCGTTGGATAAATGATGTACCTGACCAAGTGCGACTTAAAAGGTAAATGGAAATGGGAAAAAAGCAGTATTTACTTATATGTATGCAATGCGCAATCTTTCATTTATAAATATTACAATGATAACCATATTCCTCGAAAAATGAGGAAATGTCTAGAGGAGCTCTCCCTACCGCAATAACTAAGGCTTTAGTCGGCACACACATCACATGTTGGGCAGATGTCTCACTGAAAGGAATAAATCTCTTGTCTTTTACTCTGGGGTGTCATGAAGAAGAGAGTGTTAAGTGCTTGTGGAGAAATTTACATGGGAACATCCGACCGTGCAGAGCAAGAGGGCTGCAGAGTTTATACAATGCGTGGTGAAGCATTTCAAACACAAACACAGGGAGGAGAGGGGGCACGGACAGGGAAACCAATGGATGTGTCGCAGCAGATCACAGGAGAAAAGAAATTCGAGTATGAACGGGAGAGAGCTGAGCGGAAAAAAAGTTTTCCTGAAGGATGGTTAATTTATGCAGAAAATTAAAAATGACAGCTCTGGAGGAGATGGAAAGCAGTCTTACTACATCACATTTCTATAAAATAGGGCTTCCCACTTGTTTTTCAATGGGCGTTATGCTAAAATGTTCCTAATTCAATAGTGGAGAATGGAAGCCGCTGTTTGTTTCTGATGGGTGGTGGGAGGAGGTGGACTACCTCTAGAAAAAGTTGGTGGGAAACTTTGCAGTACAATAAAACAAATGTAACAAAGGGAAATACATGTTGTATCTGATCTTGCCGTGTTGTTGAGAGCAGCAGGGTCTGCTGTGTGTGCTTTGCACGTAGTTTGTGTGAGTGTAATCACAGAAACAATGAGCCCATTGTCAGCTCCTGCCATTGACTGCAGGTTGGGGCCGAGCACAGGGCACCTGTATATTCTGTCTCGTGAATAACACTGCAGGTATTGATCGCGTACAAAAACCCAAGGACAAATAATGTAAAACCTTAGTTTATTTTATTTTTTTATACAAGAAAATAGCAACACAGAGGTATCCAATAGAAATGTATGGGATATGTAGTTGATTCTTAAAGAACTGCTCTTTAAACTAACACAGCCATGCCACGGCTGCCATCATTATACAAACGGCCACGGCTGCCATCATTATATACACGGCCGCCATCATTATACACACTGCCGCGCCACGGCTGCCATCATTATACAAACGGCCACGGCTGCCATCATTATACACACGGCCGCGCCACGGCTGCCATCATTATACACACGGCCGCGCCACGGCTGCCATCATTATACACACGGCCGCGCCACGGCTGCCATCATTATACACACGGCCGCGCCACGGCTGCCATCATTATACACACGGCCGCGCCACGGCTGCCATCATTATACACACGGCCGCGCCACGGCTGCCATCATTATACACACGGCCGCGCCACGGCTGCCATCATTATACACACGGCCGCGCCACGGCTGCCATCATTATACACACGGCCGCGCCACGGCTGCCATCATTATACACACGGCCGCTCCACGGCTGCCATCATTATACACACGGCCGCGCCATGGCTGCCATCATTATACACACGGCCGCGCCTGTCATCAGTATACACAAAGCCGCGCCTGTCATCAGTATACACAAAGCCGCGCCTGCCATCAGTATACACAAAGCCGCGCCTGCCATCAGTATACACAAAGCCGCGCCTGCCATCAGTATACACACAGCCGCGCCTGCCATCAGTATACACAAAGCCGCGCCTGCCATCAGTATACACACAGCCGCGCCTGCCATCAGTATACACACAGCCGCGCCTGCCATCAGTATACACACAGCCGCGCCTGCCATCAGTATACACACAGCCGCGCCTGCCATCAGTATACACACAGCCGCGCCTGCCATCAGTATACACACAGCCGCGCCTGCCATCAGTATACACACAGCCGCGCCTGCCATCAGTATACACACAGCCGCGCCTGCCATCAGTATACACACAGCCGCGCCTGCCATCAGTATACACACAGCCGCGCCTGCCATCAGTATACACACAGCCGCGCCTGCCATCAGTATACACACAGCCACGCCTGCCATCAGTATACACACAGCCACGCCTGCCATCAGTATACACACAGCCACGCCTGCCATCAGTATACACACAGCCACGCCTGCCATCAGTATACACACAGCCACGCCTGCCATCAGTATACACACAGCCACGCCTGCCATCAGTATACACACAGCCACGCCTGCCATCAGTATACACACAGCCACGCCTGCCATCAGTATACACACAGCCACGCCTGCCATCAGTATACACACAGCCACGCCTGCCATCAGTATACACACAGCCACGCCTGCCATCGGTATACACACAGCCACGCCTGCCATCGGTATACACACAGCCACGCCTGCCATCGGTATACACACAGCCACGCCTGCCATCGGTATACACACAGCCACGCCTGCCATCAGTATACACACAGCCACGCCTGCCATCAGTATACACACAGCCACGCCTGCCATCAGTATACACACAGCCACGCCTGCCATCAGTATACACACAGCCACGCCACGCCTGCCATCAGTATACACACAGCCACGCCTGCCATCAGCTGATTGAACTCTGCAGCTGGCTTCTTCTGGTGCCATTTTTACAAATCCTTGCAGTTCTACATCAGTCTCATCTGCTCTATGTACCATCATCACCTTTGCAATTACGAAATGCTGTGACGATGCTATAAATGTTCATATGAAGGAACATAACAAGCATCATAACCACTACAGCCCACTGTCTCTCTTCAGATGGAAGTTACAGCATTGAGCAATGCCCAGAGGTGCAGGACATTGCAAGGAACTCCTACCACCAAACCCACTGCATCTTCCTGTGCTTGGAGAGTTAATTTAAATAATGAGAAACTTGTGCATACTGATATGACAGACACATTTATTAATTATCAGCAATATATTGTGAGCAATAGGGGTTAAGGATGGCATAATGACAGCAGAAATGCAGCACGGTCACAGAGATATTTTAACGATAAAGATTGCCAGGCTGGGCTTTACTCCAGGTTCTTGACATTGTGCAGAATGGAAAATGGATTTCACACATCAGTATCTGTACTTTATCCAGCAGTTAGATTACAGCCTGTGCGGGCACTCACCCATTAATTATTTCTTTGTTCTCTGCCCGAATGAAGTGTTCCTCGGGGGTCAGGATACAAAGTGAAAACTTCTGCCCGGTACGACTCTCCCCATCGATGACATCAGTGCATTGATTCATATTTATAGTCCCCTGGGGTAGAGTGGTGGGCTGTAATTAGAAATAGGCATGAATTAGAGATGCAAGAACTTTATTTTTTTTTTACATTGAAATAAATGGGATCAAATGAAAACACTAACATTTCACAAGTCACAGTAGAGTGCAATACACTTGGGTTGATTTAGCAAAGAAGTTTTACTATTCCTTCTGAAACCAAAATAATCAAAAACGACATAACTTCACAAGTGGAGGTGGCAAAAGTCAAGGAGATATTTTATTTGCTGCTGGTATCAAATATCTAGCACAGTGGTTTCCCCCAGTCCTTAAGTACCCCCTAACAGTCAAGGATTTAGGGATTACAAAGTTTAGTCTAAGGTGTTTTCAGGATAAAAAACAAACAAACAAAAAAAAACACTTTAGATGCAACAGGCTAGTTTCTAAATACTGGACTGGTAGGGGGTACCTGAGGAATGGTTTGGGAACCACTAATCTAACAGGAGATAAATTATGTGGAATTCTATGGACGTGTCTGGCCAAGAGGTCTATTAGACTAGATTTTAGTAGCAATTTTAATGACAGAAGATCGCTTAAAGACCACGAGCGTTAGTTTGAGAATCACAGTTCATGAGAAAATCTGTCGATTTCTAGGGTGGTTTTATGACTGACAAAAAGTAAAAAAGGTCCAACCTGATACCTGTTGCAGACAATTAGCTACAAGACAGATTGCCACTTGTCAAGAAGGACCATAGCATTGCTTAGTCCTACATGGTGGACATCGATAAATCCTAGGCCAGGGGTAGGCAACCTTTAACGCTGCAGATGTTGTGGACTACACCCCCATATTGCTCTTACAGCAATAATAGTTTAAGATCATCATGGGAGATGTAGTCCAAAACATCAGGAGTGCCGATGGTTGCCTACCCCAGGCAATTGGTAACTGGTTGAAGATTGTTTATGACGCCATGATGCAGACTTTCAGGTTGTGAAGTTCGTGGTTGAAAACCAATTTTTAATACGCAGCTCACAGTTAAAGGACCACTATAGGCACCCAGACCACTTCAGCTCAATGAAGTGGTCTGGATGCCAGGTCCAGCTAGGTTTAACCCTTTCTGCTGTAACTGCTATGTTTACTTAAGGGTTAATCCAGCCTCTAGTGGCTGTCTCATTGACAGCCGCTAGAGGTGCTTCCGCGCTTCTCACTGTGATTTTCACAGTGAGAAGACGCCAGCGTCCATAGGAAAGCATTGAGAATGTTTTCCTATGAGACTGACTGAATGCGCGCGCGGCTCTATAGTGCACCCTCAGGGCACTATAGTGGTCCTTTAACCAAAGAGGTGGCAGAAAAGGGAGAAATTCTCAACAAATGTGTGTTAATGCCACATCTCAATCATCTGTGTGTTGTTAATCTGGGAAGTCTACTAAATACTGAAAGTTTATATAGATTCCCTAGTCACCAATAGGAAACAAAGTAAAACATTTCGTTTTTAAAAATACAGGAAGTAAAGTTACATTAGAATTCCACAGTAACCCGTAAGTGCCAAACTTCATGGTTTTACATTTTCCTATATAGCGAAATAAAACATACCGTTAACTTCCCATTATAGTAGAGGGCAGACGGATACATAAAATGGAAATTGTAAAAAGAATTAAGGGATCACATGTATTCCTGACCCTATATGGCTAAACCCATCATTCTCCCCCCCCCTCCGAAAAGGCAGCGTTTACATGAAAATGCCTGAAGGGAGCTATTATACTCATAAGAACAACTACATTAAGCTGAAGTTGTTTTGGTGACTATAGTGTCCCTTTAAATCACTAGCAATAGTATAAATTCAAATACACCAGTTTTAACCCATCCAGGCGCTCGCTCACTTTAAAACATGCATTAAAGGACCATACAATTATGGAATATGTATGGAAAATTACAGGGAAAAAAACAAATATTAAAATGTTTAAGTGCAGAGCAGTCTGCAAATGTCAATAGTTTAGCCCTATAAAATGAACCTAGAGGGAACTGGCATGTTTTAATGGTTTTGGGATAATATCCAGAAGAGGTTCTGTCGTACTGCTACCATTCTGGTGTCTTGATGACAGGGTGACCCTCGAAATAAAAGGCTCAGCTTTACACCGCTGTCATCACTAGCTGCTTTGAAGTGTAAGTATTTCCTATTTTGAGCAAATCAAATAAACCATATCCTCTCTGCATGAAAACAAAACGCAGCATTTCCTGGGCTCCATTAAAGGGCCGCTGTAAAGAGGTTATGGTGCCTGGTGTCTGTCTGTGCAGCTTTTACTATGATCCATTGCACATACGGAGTTTAACCCCTCTGCAGCCAGACGTGTAACTCCACCTTCATCAGCATTATTTGGGTGCCATCAGTTAGAGTTCCGGGCTGGCTAATTCCAATTCTGTACAGCTTTCAACACAAAAAAATCAGTCACTGGCTGAGAGCGATCAGCTGACTCTCTCAGCTAATGAATGTCCATGGGGCAGACTTCCGTTTATTGTAGCACGTGCATCACTGGACCATCAGGAAGCCTTGACGACCCAGGTAAGGGGCCAAACCATAGCTGAGCAGTTTGCCCCATTATGGGTAAACCAGGGCAGGGTACCTCTGGAAACAGAACCAGTACCGTGGGTTGTAATAGCTATGATGCTTGGAGTAACCCTTTAATGAACTGGGTGGCAGAGAGAGTACAGGCCAACTAGCACAGCAGTCAGTAGATTAAACATTTCTGATATAGGCGTCTGTTAGAGAGGAATAAAGATGAAAAAATACATGCCCACGTTAAAAGCAGAAGGGAATGGAAGTGGGATTTTAGGGCCTTACCCTAAAGGTAACAAAGCTGGAAGGGGAGCTCGAGGTTGTTATTTTTTACTACTTCGACTATTTTAATACTTGGTCTCTGCCATTATACTCAAATAGGTTCTCATTTATTTAGTTTTTTGCCTGTTTTTTTTTTTTTTTTAGGGAGATGTGCTTGCACAACAGTGTTGCGATAACTTTTCCCATCTTCCCCTTTTGGAGTTTTGTCTATAAAACACTTACTAGAAGTTGTCTATGTGGCAGTTCACGCTGTTAATGCTAATTTCTTAAACTGTGCCAGGAGTCGCTAAGACACCCCCACCCCCTTTTATGAAAAGGAAAGAGTCTGGCTTAATGCAAGGCTTCCTTAATCTATGCAGGCCAAAAACTCACTGCGCAATAGTTAAAATTCTGGCTGTGACACAAGGTGTGAAATTAAACAAGACGTCCCATGATGCTTTGCCGGCCTTTTGGCTGCCTCCCTTTAATAAAGTCAAAATCAGCCCAGAGGTGCTTGAATCCAGGTGTGCAACAATGTATCTGCTTGTCTGGCTTCTAGAATTGGTTAGGAACATATGTAAATCTAGAATCCCATCATTAAAGGGTTATTGCAAGCACCATGATCACTTCAGTGTTCGGCTCCATCTCTAGCTGCGTTACAGGACTGACTAATGCCAAGTCTGCACGTATTCCTATGCATAGAAAGTCATTCATTGGCTAACAGCGATCAGCTAACACGCAACAGGATTGGCATCAAGCTTACATAACACTCCAGATGCTGAATGCCCATTACCTGACAGAATAGGAACCTCTGTGCTGGCAGGAACCCAGGGAAGAGGGCAAACGGCTTGCCCCAGTACTGGAGAATAGCACCAGGGGGCTAGTAGTTTCTTAGAGTAACCCTACAATAACCCTTTAATATTGCACATATTGAATTAGAAGGGAGCGGTCATGTCCCAGAATTTTTAACATTGTGCTTACTTAACCCTTTATTTAACAATTATGTATTTGTGAGATGTTATTAAATGTAGAAATCTACATTGTTTTATCCTGTAACTGGGCGCCTCCATCTTAGCTCCCTGTCAGCCATTGTTATACGTTCTGTAAAGGTCCACTTAAAGTTCCTTAAAGGACCACTTTAGGCACCCAGACCACTTCAGCTCGTTTTAACCCTGCAGCTGAAAACATAGCAGTTTCAGAGATACTTCTGTGATTTACACCAAGTAAATCACATTTATTTGACGCTGGACGTCTTCACAGAGTCCAGCGTCAAAAAAGATCCCCATAAGAAAGCATTGAGTAATGTTTTCCTACGGGCGGGTTTGAATGCACGAGCTGAACGTGCGTGTGGTTCCACGCGGAAGCTGACGTCGATGGAGGAGGAGAGCTCACCAGTGCTGAGGGGGTCCCGTGCTGGATTAAGGTAAGCAAATAAATGGTTACTTAACAATTTATTCGCCCCGGAAGGGGCCCTAGTAACCGTTTAGGTGATTAGGGCTCTATAGCATTAAGATATACATATTTGCATTCCTAACACTATAGTGTTCCTTTAACACCTGGCAGTCAGCACAGAAAGCATGCAGAGAAGAGGAGACATGAAACAAAGTTTCCATTTCTCCTCTTTACCCTGGTTTTGCCTGAACTGGACTGTGATGCAATTTGCTTGATATTTAAAGGAACACTAGTCACCCAGACCACTTCAGCTCAATGAAGTGGTATGGGTGCCAGGTCCCTCAGGTTTTAACCCTTCACATGTAAACATAGCCGGTTCAGAGAAACGGCTATGTTTACATTGCAGGGTTAATCCAACCTCTAATGGCTGTCATCCTGACAGCCGCTGGAGGCGCATATGCCACGCTGGATGTGAAATTTGCAACCAGCGTACAGAACGTCCATAGAAAAGCATTGAGAAATGCTTTCCTATGGACTGTTAGAATCCGCGCGCGGCTCTTGCCATGCATGCGCATTCTGCTTCACTCAGGAGCCCGGCACTGGATTAAGGTAAGCTGCTGAACGGATTTTAACCCTTTCAGCGCCACGGTAGGGGCACCCTGAGGGTGAGGGTCCTCCAAGGATGACAGTGTCATGAAAACGGGTTTGTTTTCCTGACACTATAGTGATCCTTTAATATTTTTTATCTAACAAAGCAACTCATGAGAAATAAAAAAATAATATTAAAACATATAAATGATTTTGAATGTTTTAACCATTGTTTCAGGTGGTGTCAGACGTACTTTTCTTTTATACACACAATGCATATATACACACACACACACATACACATACACACAAGTTTATTTTTTGTTCTGTTTTCATTATTGTTCAGACACAAGAGAAAAAAAAAAAAAAAGGACGGATATAATATTACATTTTATTTATTAATGAGGATGCCTGATTAATAAACAAAAAAAATAAATAAAATGTTAGGATTTATTTTCTTCTGCCCGCTGACGGTTCCCGCTCCAGGAATTAGGAGAGACTGTGGCTCCCTGAGAAGGGTCAGTCCATGTAACACTATGAATAGGGAGGGGGGGGGAGGGGGGGGCAGAGCAGAGCAGCCATGACACTCCAGGTATTTCTGAACCACGTGCCCTCTGGGCTCTCAAAACCCAGCCTGAAGGAGGGCCGGGCACCAAAGAGAATGTGGTTAAAACGTCCAGAGCCCCAAGGTTACACATTGATGACCTTAACAAAGGGTTACATTGGACAACGGTAGTTTAAAATACGATAGAACTGAAGCCAAAAAACGAAAGCGATTATTCTGATTATTTTCTCTTATATAGCTCAGCTCATTGAAAAAGAATAAAAACATTTTTTTTCAAGTTAGCAAGTTTCCAGGTGTGTCCTGGGCCCTACAGGCCTTTACCCAACTTAGTGATACTTCTTTAATTAACTTTGGAAGGACCAACTAATGGTGCAAGGTGTAAAATAATGCAGATGGAGGCCTATCCATAGAGTGCTCACGGGCTGATTAACGCCAGATATGTTCAATGAAGACCACTAATCTAAATACCCACTCTCACAAAGCAGCCCTGGCAGCCAAAGGACCCAAACAGGCACATGGAGTTTTGGCATCACTTCATTTACCATCTGTCACAGATCACAGTCCTCGCTATGCTCAGCCAGCCATATAGGGAATCATTGTCAGTATAGTAATGTGTCTCCATTTGAAGTAAAAAGAAAGCAAGAAGTAAAAATAAAAGTAGCTTTTGATGTGCATAACTGGACAAACAGGTTTCTTTATTCTATAGGGCTGTGTTATGCATGGGGGTAAACAAAAAGGGGTCAGTACATTTTAGGTATGTCGCAAACATGGAAACTAAAGACGGGTTATTTTGTACCAGCCTTCTGGCAAAGAGTGTTTAATTTAAGCACCCGGGTATGACCTGCTGTGTCGCACAGACGCTGAGCGGCCGGGAACTAACCAGCCTGTTAATAAATATTGATGGGGAAGAAAGATAGGGTTCTATCGGACCAGGCCTAGCAAGGCCCAGCGCAAGTGAGCCTGGGGGAGGGGGACGCAAGTACTGCGTGGATAAAGTCATTATTGTAAACAAGCCAGCAAGCCTCCGTGTGAGAGAGAGAAAAGGGACTCTGGATTATGTGACACCAACCAGCTGTTACCAAACTGAAAAGGGGACATTATGCACTTGGAAATGTAGTCAACGAAATCACAAAATGCATGACGCAAAGAAGTTTGCAACATTTTTAGTTTTAATGTTTTCATCAATATTTGTCTCAATGTGGTTTTACTCTTTTTTTCAATGTGACATGTTTCAGTACATCCATTTGTTTTTAATTACCTAAAATGTGAGATTCTATTTAAATTTAGAACTCATGACAACTCACATTTTAGTAAATAACACCGTATGCGCCACAATTTTTAAATGAGCGATAACAATATTATATTTCTATTTGCAAATGGAGCTGCGTGCCAAAATAAAAAATATGCGTTTAAATGGTATTTTCCGAGGTGTATATTTCTCTGCAATTCCTCTAGCATAATGTAAAAACTGGTATGCGTGTTTCACAAGACACATAAAATGTCACCATTTATTTATTAATGGCATTTATAAAGCGCTAACATATTCCACAACGCTGTACAACTGGGAAAAAGACTATACAATATAAACAGAGCAATACAAAAATGGTAGAGGGTCCTGCCCGTGAGCTTACAATCTAAAGGTAAAAACGGGGAGATGCGACAAGACATCGCTGCTATATATTCGAGCCTTTAGAGCCAACTAACACAACCCTTTCCCTATTATTTATATGTGGCTGGATAGCTGGGGATCTACTGCGGGCCTCGGCCTCCTGTACTGTTCGGTGCCCACTGAATGGAGACAGGCTGTTATTGCAGAGAGACAGACAGGGTGTTAACTAGTAGTTTATCCCCTCTGGGTCAGTCAGGTGTGAAGGTCAAGGAAAGCTCTCAGATTCCCATGGAAATGGAGAGTCTAGTTAAACTACTCTACAAAAAAAAAAAAAAAAACCTCCCTTACCAGTTGCTAACCATGGTGACTGGGTCTTGTGTAATAGTGAAAGGACGTGAGGCGTCCACGGAGACACACCAAAAAAGCAAAGGTTTTTTGGAAAACTCTCCCCTCTGTAGACAAACGCAGATAAAGCCAGAAAAAAGAGGGAAGATAACAGCAGACATCTTAGTTTTTTTTTTCTAGTAGATAAAGTGGCTTGGAACAAGGTAAAATGGTCACTCTAGGCACCATAACAACTGCATAGGTTATAATACTGAGGGGTTCCACAACACAGCGACCCACTAGACAGAGGGCTAAAACTGCAGCGATCGAAAATAAGTAACATCCCTGCAGCGATCAGAAATAAGTAACATCCATGCAGCGATCAGATCCGCCCCCTCTGAAACGTCCGACTAAGAGTTTCACTTTGCTTGGCTCGATTTTTTTAAATTAACAGCATGCTGAGTGCATTGCTCCACTATCGGACTCCGGAGACAACCCAGCTAAGGCTGCGCACACGCTCATTCAATGTAATGGTCACCGCACATTGCCTCCCTCACTAAATGGTTAACAGGGCGGAAAATTGGCTGTCCCACTATGGTTACCATCCATCTGGTCATTCTATGTGATGGGCAGGGCTAGAATACATATCCCATAAACCCCCGCTACACACACAATAAATTGTTTATAGGTTTACATAAACCACCAGAACGAGAGGCTCCTGATTGGTGGAGACACTTCTTGGCCAAGGAAGGGCTGCCTGCAGCTGTATATTGGCAAATGCAACGGTTTCATATCCTTTGAAGAGAGGACGTTTTAATTTCGATTAGATAACGTATATACGTGGTCATTTTTAACATACGGAAGGTGCTTTATTGTAGTGCTGTGTTCTGAAAAGTGGAGTGGAGATGTAAAAAGAGAAGAGTCCCCCAATGGGAGGTACCTGCTGGCTCCACTTGTTTCCATGGCGACTGCCAACACTTTGCACCATTTTCAGATCACAACAGTTTGATAAATCCCTAGCGCTGGCCCCTTTCAAAAACCAGTTCTAAACTTGCCAGACATAAAGAGTGATTGACTAAAACAGGTTTTTCAGAGCGCTGCCTGGTGAGTAACATAACAAATGTCAGCTGGTAAAGAAGAAAACTATACTTACCTCTTTAAAAGTAGGTTTCTTACATTTTTTTTTAATGATTGTCAGTAAAAAGTTTTAAAATATGTGGTTTCTCAAGATCTACTTCTTGAAAGAAACTAAGCTAGAATCTTCGATTTCACAATGGGTTACACGTCTACCCTTTCATCCTAGAACAACTGGCTAAGAGAATCATCTTACACTCCCACTACACACAGGCAGCACTACCAAAAATAGCCATGGCTGAGAATCATGTGAGTTGCACTATAAGAAAGAGATTACTACCCATGGAAAGCAGCCTCTCTAAAGTTAACACTGACCCCGTTTTGCAATGGGGTGTAAACCTATAGAAGAATCAGCCAACTGCTAGACGTATACCGGTGGGATTTTTACAACGGCTATAATTTGCATAAAAGTTGGCAAGGCATTATGGGGGTTTGCCACACCAAAACTCCCAGAAAACCCCCCTGCAGGCTACTCTTGATAAACTGTAAAAATATAGACTGTGGGCAAAGAGGTAAGTGATAGCAGAGCTTCCATGGAGGGGATTATCAACAGGAAGAAAATGTAAAAAGGTGTTTGAAGAAGGAGAAAAAACAAAAAAGCTTTGGGAAAGATGTCTCAGGATTAAAAGCTAGCTTTGACTTGTCTGGCACACAGAACCTATTAATATACAGTTTAGCACGCGTCTTTTTAATATATATTTACATTTTATTTTATATAATATATATATTTTTTTTTTATATGTCGCGTTCATCTGGTGTCGCCAGGGTTAAGTAATAAGTGCGCAGCCTTAAAAAAATGGAATGGATTGTCCTTTATAGATTTTAACAGTTTTGTGGCAAATTTTACAAAAAAAATGCCTAGGAGGATAATGTAATTGGAACACGACCTTCTACCCAAAATAACGAATATCTCTACAAAAAAAAAAACACACAGCCTCCAATTCCAGCAACGTCTGAGCCGGGGTCTGTCTTTGTCCTTATAAGGGTATTTAGTCAGAGCATTTATCCTGCAGACAGAGCTCATACCCCTTCAGAGGCTAACTTTCTAGTAAGATCACTTCCCCCCCCCCCCCCAAAAAAAAATTAAAAAAAAAATCACGGCACTTTAACCCTTCCCTACACCACGAGATCGGCCACAAATCTCAATTGGTGTGATCATCTGAACTGCAGGTTCATGGAAAAGGTTCAAACTCTGTATGGGTTCGTGTGTCAATGCACAGATTACGCTGCGTGTACGCAATCACAAGTATCCCAGATTATTTTTTGAAAACAAAAATATATATCCAGGATCTATTTAATTTACGCACGTAATAGCGCCATATACAGATTGCCGTTTCCACGAGAACACCTTTTGCAAAAAAAAAAACCTAAATTCTAAAAAGGTGGCAGATGGGAAATAAAGCAGAAATTTATATTAAAAGTATTAAAGCAAAGCCGCTCATACCATGCTCTAGTCTAAAGAGGCAGACGCAGTTTTAGAAAACAACAAGATTATTGCGAGAACAAACCTGATGTTATATAGATGATATGTACCGGTATATTGTTTTAAATCTGAAAAATGCTATGACGTCATATGAATTGCAATCAGAGTGTAAAAATAACAGACATATCACTTCTATAGAGCCAAAACACAGACAAATTAAAATCACAAACAGCATTCAACAAGACACTATAAGGGTTGTTGTTGTTTGTCCAAGGAGAACAAAAATACGAGAAAACATTTTTTGTTTTTATGCATTTTACCAGAATAATCTGCTTAAAGGACCACTCTAGGCACCCAGACCACTTCAGCTTAATGAAGTGGTCTGGGTGCCAGGTCCTTCTAGGGTTAACCCATTTTTTCAGAAACATAGCACCCTCAGGGCACTCTAGTGCCAGGAAAACGAGTATGTTTTCCTGGCACTAGAGTGGTCCTTTAATGTAAGAATGACCGAGATGTAAAATTACCAAAATGTAGGGTCTCTTTAAACCCCTGATTTCAATATTGAAAATGCTTGTACAGTTAGTTGGCCAGGGGTAGTTTAAGAACTGGTTTATTGGGGTCCTGGTACCCCTCCAATGTAATAAAGTATATTTACACGTTGACCCAAAAAGCAGATGTGGTTATATATAAACCAGTACGTTATTCAGTCATGCTCGCCAATTTCCCCAGCGATCCTGACAGAACACGTGGGCTTCCGTCAACTTTACTTTTGACTACCGTGTAGAAGAAGAGGGCAATCACTGATATTTGGGAGTAGATGCCCCCCTTTCTCCTATCTTGGTCCCTGTATTAGACAATGCGGACATCTAAATCAGTGTGTAAGCGCTACGTAATAAGGACCTTTTATCAGGTCTGCATGGAACGTCAAGTGATGTGTGTCAGGTAGGTAGGTACGCCAACTATTTAACAGCTGAACTTGCGGGAAGCTTTTTCAGTATAGGCTCTATTTCAAGCATCCAAAACAAAGGTATTCTGCATTGTTTACTCTGGGAAATATGTGCTGGGACTGCGGGCTGAACAATACCTGACCCCGTTAATCATGCGCAGTACAAACGTACACATCCAGCTTATCCACTTCACCAGCATTTGTGGACGAATGACAAAAGAATTGTAAAATGGATGCCAAACTGGCCAAACTCGTAACAAAAAAAACAAAACAAAAAAAAGTGTTTCCCATTTTGGCTCTTTAAGTTTAAAATGTCTAGCTGCTTTTTAGTTACCATTTAGTGAATGAGTATTTCTACATTATTCACTGCAGAGGAGCCTTATAACACAGACAGGGGTAGCAGCTACCAGCTAGAGATAGGATAACCTGGCTGAAGGTGATGGGAATTGGACAGTAATCTAACCCTGCAGTGTAATTTACAACCACAACTTGCTGTGACAGGGTCACTAGTGGCATATTAGCAAGGTGCCGTGTAAAATAGGTGGAGAACATCAAACTACCATCACAACTTGCCAGCATATGATCAAAGCTTTAGTTTGGCAGAGGCCACAAAGGGCCTGGGCTGCCTACTGTAAGGTATATACATATAGTACAATGGTATTTATCAAGATCTGCTCTGCCTGGCCTTCTAAATGTCAAGGCAGTGATATAGAATGATCCATTTAAACGTGCAGAGAATATGTAAGGAACCCGTGCAGTAAATGGACACATTTTAGTTCTAAAGGAAAATGTGTGGTTTTAGAAGATCACTCACTGTTACAGTATTTTCAAGGAAATGGTGGCTTGACATTATTTGTTTAAAAGGGTCTGTAAAGGTCCATTTACAGCCCCCTCTGCACTCCGACCGAAAAGGGTGATGATGTCAGAACAATCAGATAACCTGCAACAGGTGGTCCAACTGCGGCTCCTATGACTGCTAGAGAGCGCGTCCTCCTACGACTGCTAGAGAGCGCGTCCTCCTACGACTGCTAGAGAGCGCGTCCTCCTACGACTGCTAGAGAGCGCGTCCTCCTACGACTGCTAGAGAGCGCGTCCTCCTACGACTGCTAGAGAGCGCGTCCTCCTACGACTGCTAGAGAGCGCGTCCTCCTACGACTGCTAGAGAGCGCGTCCTCCTACGACTGCTAGAGAGCGCGTCCTCCTACGACTGCTAGAGAGCGCGTCCTCCTACGACTGCTAGAGAGCGCGTCCTCCTACGACTGCTAGAGAGCGCGTCCTCCTACGACTGCTAGAGAGCGCGTCCTCCTACGACTGCTAGAGAGCGCGTCCTCCTACGACTGCTAGAGAGCGCGTCCTCCTACGACTGCTAGAGAGCGCGTCCTCCTACGACTGCTAGAGAGCGCGTCCTCCTACGACTGCTAGAGAGCGCGTCCTCCTACGACTGCTAGAGAGCGCGTCCTCCTACGACTGCTAGAGAGCGCGTCCTCCTACGACTGCTAGAGAGCGCGTCCTCCTACGACTGCTAGAGAGCGCGTCCTCCTACGACTGCTAGAGAGCGCGTCCTCCTACGACTGCTAGAGAGCGCGTCCTCCTACGACTGCTAGAGAGCGCGTCCTCCTACGACTGCTAGAGAGCGCGTCCTCCTACGACTGCTAGAGAGCGCGTCCTCCTACGACTGCTAGAGAGCGCGTCCTCCTACGACTGCTAGAGAGCGCGTCCTCCTACGACTGCTAGAGAGCGCGTCCTCCTACGACTGCTAGAGAGCGCGTCCTCCTACGACTGCTAGAGAGCGCGTCCTCCTACGACTGCTAGAGAGCGCGTCCTCCTACGACTGCTAGAGAGCGCGTCCTCCTACGACTGCTAGAGAGCGCGTCCTCCTACGACTGCTAGAGAGCGCGTCCTCCTACGACTGCTAGAGAGCGCGTCCTCCTCCTTATTCTAACATTGTACAGCGCTGCGGAATCTGTTGGAACTTTCTAAATAATGATAAGAGCCAGTTCCAAAGCAGAACATTTAATCCAGTCCTTAGCTAATAGAGAGGATCTGACACTTTAACCCCTCAAGGACACATGATATGTGTGACATGTCATGATTCCCTTTTATTCCAGAAGTTTGGTCCTTAAGGGGTTAAACTCACCCATTGTTCATGGCCCCCATACCAGCCTTGTGATAGGAGTTGGAATCTTTCACCACAGCACCGTCTGACCTTTGGCCATCTAAATGTTGTCAAACAAAATTTCCCCAGATTCCCACCAACTTGTTAAAACTGTAGCCTGAACACTTGGGCAGCGCTGTTGTGCAAAGTGTTTCTGACACAGGCAAGAGAGCAATCGGTTAAAAATTAAACATCTGAACTTGCATGTCTAAACATTAATATTCCTTGAATTCATGTAATCTGAGAGCAGCCTCCGTGTGTAAAGGAAATCTATATTGTACAAATATGGAAGCACAGAAAGAATCTGCTTAATGTCTCTGGCGGGTACCTATCTCGAGAAGAACTTTGCCAGCCTTGTGTTTTAACATTTCCAGATAGACGAGGATGGGTGACAAGTCAAACAGATGCAGAAAGCAATAGTTCATCGTCGATCTTTAATTTGTGCTGTGCTTCAAGAGACACAGAAAGCAATATCCTGATTTATCACCATCAGATTCCTTAGTTGGTGTTTAGAACTCTGGCTGCTACAAATTACATTCTCTAAAGTCATTTTGGGTAATTCAGTGACGCTCAGAACATAAAATTTCCACCAGATCTATAAATAACCCCAAGGCTTATAATACAACAAAAACAACAAGGAGAAGATGGAGACGGATGATAAGACAGGGTCCACTTTATTTAGAACATAATGAAACGAGTTCTTTCATTGAAACAAGTTACCCAGTACGGGCTATTTTTGCCACGTGAATGTCACCGCACAAAGCTGTTTTCCATGAAGGGTACACGTTATATCTGCAGGGAAGGGTCCTTACAGACATTGATAATTCCACCTCTAAATTTATTTATAAAATATTTTACCAGGATGGATACATTGAGATTTCTCTCGTTTTCAAGTATGTCCTGGTTCCACAAAATACAGCGTTAGAATGAAAAAAATACAAGTGCTTAAAGGACCAAGTACCTTCTGTGCCATGGTGATCACTGGAAGGCAATTACAAGTCGGACAAAACCTTGACAAACACAGGAGAAAGAATTGAAATGATCAAACGATTGACTGCCACATCTTTGTTTAACCAAGGGAAGCTGTGAAGGGTTATTTCAAGCACCCTGACCATCCTAGTGATTTGAAGTGGTCATGGTGCTTGGAGTCTGCATGTGCAGTGCTTCACAATGAAAGGCAGCACTTAGAGTGTAACCACCTCTGGCAGCCTCATTGGCAAGCCCCGAAAAGGTCTTTATATGGCCAATGTAAACTCTGTGCATATTTGGTGTCTGCCGTTGCACGGTCAGCATGCGGCTGAAAAACGTTCAATAGCAGCAAACATCACGGCCCACCAGTGCCACCAATGTCCTCCACTTAGCACTCCCTCCCTGACATCCAACCCCCTGCAGTAAGTGTGATAGGGATCACACTTGCTTGCACTGTATCATCTGTTTGTAAATACTTCTCAACACTTGAGGGGTTCTGTACATATGTATGCGCACCAGCACTTTTCTGTTTTGGGATTGTTTCTGTACCTTATTACCTGGGTATATTGTGGGTGCTGCAAACCTATTTATATTTTATCTTAATTTTTTGCGCCAACTTATCTACTGCACATTTTTTTATTTTATTTTCCTGTTTTGTAGGTGTGGACCAGTATAGGAAGGTAACAAACAAACACACACAAATAAAAAAATTTAAAATAAAATTTAAAAAAGTGTTTTAAAGGAACACTATAGGATCAGTAACACAAAGATGTATTCCAGACCCTATAGTGTTTAAAAAAAAAAAAAGCCATCTGGCCTGCAAATATAGTAAAATTCTTACATTTATTCCAGTCTGCTGCTGCTGGCTCTGCCCCTGATCTGGCTCCTTGGCTGACATCATCAGAAGGGGTGGTCTAAGCCAATCACAAGCATTTGATTGGCTGAGCTTGTCAAGGAAGAAGTATTGAATCAATGAATCTTTATGAGGAAAATTCAGTGTCGGCATGCAGAGAGTTGAGACACTGAATAGCAGTCACACTGTGCAGCATTGCCCCAGGAAGCACATCTAGTAGCCATCTGAGGAGTGGCCAGTGGAAGTATCACTAGGCTATAATGTAAACACAGCATTTTCTCTGAAAAGAAGTGTTTACAGCAAAAAGCCTGAAGGTAATGATTCTACTCACCAGAACTAATTCAATAATCTGTAGTTGTTCTGGTGACTATAGTGTCCCTTTGAAAAAAATCCTATGTTGGGTTAGAGTAGCCCTTTAAAGCTTAGCTTGTTGGTACACTTTGATTCCCTACCAGTAATGTAGAGTAAAAGGTAATCCATCAAAGTGTGATAAATACTTTTTAACGTGTTACAGTTAATGTTTAGTGAACAACATGGTAAATGTAGGTTTTAAAGAAATGGATATTAAAATGACACAATGTAATACTTGTGTTTTCCATGCCCAGTCCATGGTTTAAAGTTGTCAGAGGGGGTTATAAGTGTCACCTCTTGCTCATGGCTTTTCATTGAACCTGGCACAATGTTGAGATATTTAGGGTCAAGTGACAATACAGAAATGAGTTAAGTTTAAACCCTGGTATTGCTGAAATCCTTGGTCTTCATCCCTTGAAAGATATTCTCCTGTAACGTTGGGTAATCGATTTAACCGATCTCTGGACAGCTATACAGCGATACAGTTTGAGGATACGAAGTTTGAACCAGGGCTACATAAATAATGTGACAACACGGTATTCTTCATCTATTGTATTTATCTAATAGGTGGTATTGCAAAAGAATGACGCTATCAGAATATGGGTAGGGGGTGAACAAGAAATATGCTCAGCCACCCCAGTGAATATTCCAAGAACTCTCCTGAAAGGCTTGGAATATTCAGAAACGCTGTTAGAAGGCTATAAGGCCTCTTCCCTAATCAAAGCAGAATGCGCGGCTTGCGGTTTTGACATTCTGAAATCTATATTGTCCATAAAGAAACCCTGATAAGCAGTGGAATGGAAGGGGTAAGGGGGGGAAATTACAGCAGTTGAACCCTTGTGGCTTCAAAGGGATATTTTATCAATCTTTATCCCAACAAATAAACAAGTGAAATAAAGGGGACATGGATAACTTGGAGTGCTCAGGAAAGAGTTACATTTCAACAGCCTCAAAATCTGAATAACGAGCACACCCCTCCTTTCTTAATTACGGTCTTAGCACACATTTTAAGATTTCACAGATGGTACAGTAACTTGGACACTCTCTGTGTATAGATTAAAAAGAATTCTAAAATCAAAATGACAGCTGCGGTTACTGATCACACACACAATTTATTATTTTTTAATCAGCTGAGCAATTTGCAAGTATATTTGCTTTATTTTTTAATGAAAAAATTAGTTGTTTCATGTGAATTTCAAACATTAGACCAAAAGAGATCAACTGGAAAAAGGTTTGGTTTCAAGCTTCTATTATGTGAAATATATATTATTGTGAATAAACCTGTGATAAATGTAGCTTTCTTGGACTAACCATCAACATGGATCAGATGTTATCTAGTCAATTGGTGACAATTAACCAAACACAAAATGTAAAAGTGATGTTTCTGCATGAAAACCCACTGTTAAATACCTGGTGGTATTCCCTTTCACGTGAGAGTTTGTGACTTGAAAACGTGTTTAAATGAACACTGAGCACCAATACAACTTCTTCGGAACGCGGTTGCTATGGTGGCAGGAGGTCCCTGGCCAGACTTATCTTTAGAGGTTAAACCATTAATGAATGGTTTAACTATAAAGTGTTGAATCATGCACCAGTTAGCTCTACCCCTCTCCTTGCACTTTTGTCCGAGGTTTGAATCAGTAAGCCTCGGGACTAGGTTGCTGCTGATTGCTTTAGTTACAGATGCTCTCAGCCAATCAGTAGTTCCCCATTCATAAAATGGACTGAGAAATGTATGTATATTTTTCTCAAGCTGTTTTGTGAATAGGGAGCTACTGATTTCCTTAGAGCGTCAGCTTCCTAGCTAAAGTCTCAAACACAAGTAAAATGAGAGGGGCAGAGCCAGCCAGCACAAGGTTCAACCCTTAAAAAGGTAAGCTGATGCCAGGGACCTCCAGGCACCATACCAATGTCATTCTTCCCAAGAATACTTTTAAATTTGGTGGCATTTTAACTGAAATACCAATTAAATCAAAAGATAGCATAATAAAACAGGAGCTATATTGTCTTATGGCAAGCTGATTATTGGCACATGGTGGTGCTTTAAAACTGAATTGTCAGCAGCATGCAACAAACAGCATAGGTCCATGTTCATATAGAAAACAACGGTTTCTACATTAATGCATGCGCGAGAATGGAGAAATCCACAGTCTCTTAAATCCTACCTCACCTTGCACTCTTACACACGCCAGAGGAGACAAAAAGTGACGTGGCTCTGGGCAGATAAAGCCAGTGCGGTTTCAGAAGATCGGGGGGCCAAGGAACAAAACTTCACTTACGCCCCCCTTTTCTGTTAGTGAAATGTTTCACTAGGTAATCTCTTCCAGAATGACCAACCAAAAGAAAACCCTGATATAAAGATCACTTTCTGGAAGGTCCAGTTCCACATTCCTTTGCCCACAGTAAACACTGCTAAAGAGTTTACTAAGATGACTAATGCAGTGAAGGTAAGTTGGGGGGGAGGAATGTACTTGTGCCACTGAGCTTCAAGGATCAGGGTGACTTTGTCATGTCTTGAATGCATTTGTGCATGTGCAGACATCTACTAGGAAACGGCAAAAAGGGAAGATGTACTTGGGCATTCCTTTCATGTTGTACCTGGTATTCCAAGACTGTGCTGGGCAGCAAAGTACGCCACAATAACTAAAAAAAAAAAAAAACAGAAATATGCACAAGAAAATAAAAAAATGACAATGTCACAGCTCACAGCCATCAACCTTAGCATAAAGTTTATCATTCTTTATTATCAATAATAACCAGGGTGAAACTGAATATTAAAAATAATAGGACACCACCGCTGCCTTTAGTATTAACTCTACATGTTACCAGATACTGCTATGCCTTTAAAAACAATGGCTGCTCATTAACACACTTTGCTTTGCTGGATCTATTTTGCAATTAAAGAGAAAGACAGGAGTTAATAATCATTTTTTTTAAAGTAACTATTTGGGTTTGGGGTAGGGTGGAGGGGGAGGCGCTTATCTCTCTGGCATTTTATATATTTTATTTTCCAACAAATATAACTCCATTAATTTGTAACAATATAAATAATGGTTTAATTCTAGCCGTTTTCCCTCCTCTGATTAAACCACTTCATTCTGCTTAAGAAGCGGCGAGCAAGAAATCCCAAATTGCACTGTACGCCCCTTTCCTTGTTATGCGGCCGAGTCGGTATAGATCACAGACCTGTGTAGTTCCCAGTTCATAGGAAGTTTAAAAAAAAAAAAAAACTAAGCATTTAAATGAGCCTTTTAACTCCACTTTAACCAGTTTCACAACATCCTCTCCCATTAGACTGTGTTGCACAGAAAGTAATTGAGCCCCCCTGATAATGTATAGCACCCCCCCTTCCAGCTGGGAAAACGCTGGAATAACGGATCAATTAGGCAGGTTGCCAATTAGGGGAGGGGGCTTGGGAGATCCAAATTTAGGAATGCTTGAGAATTGTGCCGAAAGCACAGGCTTCCCACAGACTGCGGGGGGCCGTGGGAGGGGTCTCTTGGGGTCGGAAGCCTGAAAGCCGGGTAACTTCCCACATAAGACACTAATAAAATGATAACACAGAGTACAGTTCAGACGGCAGCACAAAGAGAGTCTGAGGAGGACAAGCTGTGGAATAAGCCGGAAAGAGACCCAGATACAAGCGCTCTCAGTCACAAAGAGAATGGCAGGAAGAAAAGGGACCAACACGTCTAAGAAAACAAATTGACACACTTGTCAGGGGTGTAGAGCAGTGAATAATACACATAATACAGGGAAAGGGAGAAAGCTTTAATTATACAGGTTGTTTTTTTTGTGTTTGGTATGAATGGTTCTTAAATTATTCTGACTGGAAAGAAACTGGTTTGATTGTTTGACTTCAGATTCACATCTGCAAACTTGTTTTAAAAAATTCAGGAAATAAAGCCTCAAGTACAACAAGAGCTGTCTTCTCTAAGGTTGATAGAGAAAGGATATTGGCATCCAAGTCACCAGTCAAAGATGGCGAGGCTACAAGACAGAGGACCTGGCTTAAGCTGGTAGGAGAGGCTACTGGTTTAATGTCACTGTGAGAGCAGTTTCCTCTATGGTCCGTTATAGGATGGGGGGTCACTGCAGGGGTGGTCTCCTTTATGGCCTATCAGTAGAAGAGGTTATATGATTGATGTCCCTGCTAGAGTAGTCTCCTATTTGGTCTAACAGAAAAAGAGGTCATAGGATTAATGTCACTGCTAGAACGGTCTCGTCTATGGTCCATCAGTAGGCGAGGTTATATGATGGAGGTCACTGCTAGAGCAGTCTCCTATACGGTCTATCAGAAAGAGAGGTTATAGGATTAAGGTCACTGCTAGAATGGTCTAGTCTATGGTCTAACAGAAAGAGAGGTTATAGGATTAATGTCACTGCTAGAACGGTCTCGTCTACGGTCTATCAGTAGGCGAGGTTATATGATGGAGGTCACTGCTAGAGCGGTCTCCTATACGGTCTATCACAAAGAGAGGTTATAGGATTGATGTCACTGCTAGAACGATCTCGTCTACGGTCAATCAGAAGGAGTGGTTATAGGATGGAGGTCTCTGCTAGAGTGGTCTTCTTTTGGTCTACCCTAGTCCGGTACCCTTTTCAACCTTTAGTCCATAGAAGAGATTGAGGTGACAGACTAGATCTGCTTTCTCTAGGATATCCAGGGATACGTTCTAGAAAGAAGCTTAGCTTTTCACACTAACAGGGTCTATTAATATTGAGAGGATACAGCATTGCATTCATCACACCTCCATACACAACTTGCCTCCCCTGTGGCTGGCTGGTGTGGAGAATGTACCGCGCAGCTACACTGCGGATCTAATATAAGCCAAAGACAAATATTGCAGCTCTACACCAGAAACTGCAGCCAAACAACATGACTGTACGTAAAACATACCAACAAAGAACAGGTTACGGCCTATGTCATGGCCGTCCAATGATTGCCTCTCCATGTTTTGTTTCTACATTTCCCATAATACATTGCCAATATATTCTAGGCACAGGACATTTAAATTTGTGCGGTTGCCTCACATGCCCTGAACTGCAAGGAGAAGTAGTAGATACTAAGAACTGCTGAACGTCTCCAGGGAAACAAAGGCGATTTGTTCACATGGAGTGCAATCCATTTTCAGATGCATATCCTGTGTGCCGCAGCCTATCAAAACAATGTCGTCATGCAGCGTCGTCCGTGGTTTTCTCAAGCAGGTTGGGGAAAACTGAAAAGCCCTTATGGGCCACGTCCAACCCACGTGTCTCCAGCGGGATAACTTATAATAAATAAGACAGGATGAAAGCAGAAAACTCTACAGGAAATGTAATATATACTTTTGGTTCTTAAAGAAAACCTGCAAGGACCTCTCCGGAGTCATGGATTTAGGGCATACAAAATAAGACTTTGGGCTGGGAACTCCGTAAATCCTCGAACGGTACTGGTGCAGAGTCGTTCTGATCTCCTAGATTGAATTCATGTGTGTATACATTTATTTAGTCCATCAATTATTCGCTCTTACATAACTCCACTTTACAACTGAAAAACGCTTCTAAATAAGCTGATGCTATAAAATGATGCTGAGGATAATACATAGTGTTTGGATGGAACCGTTAAGCGCGAAGATGTGTGTTTGTTTATTTTTTTTATAAAAAGCTTTCGCTTTAATTGATAGTTGCCCCTTTTGCTAATAAAGAGCAAAAATGTATAGGTTTAGGCTTGTTTTCATAAGATTTTAGTAAACCCAGATACAGACTATTACTGCATGTAATTTAGTGTATTAAAAAGATGTAATATCCCTTTAAGGCTGGCTATGCATTATGGGTAATGTAGTTCATGAACAGTTGCCATTAGAATTCGGTTATGCTGCATAGTTTACAAACAGACCTGATTAAAAGCAAGGCATGTGGCTGACTTTATATGTAAAAAGTTAACTTTCCCCTTAAAATGTCTAACCTTTTCAGGTCAGTAAATAATTATTCCCACTGCTAACAGTATAGCACTCAGGAGCCATGGAAGCGAACTGTGCCCATAAGAGGAGATCTCTGAAAACATTACTCATCATATTCACAGAAATTTGCCCAAGAATGGTTGGGAAACTCTTCAAAAGGAGTAAATTTTCCAAGGCTTTGCGGGGAGCGATTTTCCACTGTAATTACACACAGCAGCGGCACAGACTTACCCTCCCAGAGGCAAAGATAGAGCAACCGTGTAGGCTACCAAAAGAAGGGGCGTACAGGGGCTCATTCATTTTAAATACATATTATTAAAGCAGCAGGGAAATTACTTTAAAACAACAGCTCGATCTTACATTGGATTTCATTTTTGCGGTGTTTTGATTTTTTATTTCACTCTGACCCAGCTTGAACCTATTTACACAATATCTAGTAAATTCCTTTAGATGGAATTCTATACGTCTGAAGATTCCAAGGTTGTTGTTTAAAAATGGAGGCGGTTGTTAATGAGGAGGCTTAACAGCAGTTCAAGTCAAGCATTGTTTGGCTCCAATACATCTGATTTAAATGTTAAACGTGTCAACACTTCAGTTTTACTATTGTTGAAACACACGTTACACAATGTACTAGGAGATTGGTAATGTTAATACAATAACGAGACTTTTAATAAAAATCTCATTTGCTTTACAAAGGGTCTTCCAGCAGAGAACCTTGTTGGCTTTAAAGATGGCTGAAATGGGGGGGCAGAGCCGAACCGAGCGGTCGCAGATCTGTGGAGCTCCTGATATCTGGGGCCTTCAATAGGCTTTTCCTGAGACCACTGACACCCCAAAAGCGAAGAACACCGGACAGATAGTGGCTGAGCAACATGGGTCGCAAGACAAAGCGACAAAAGCCTGATAAACCGCGGCTGGGAGCAAACATTACCGATCTCCTCCGCAAGGCACATGAGGCGGCCAGGCCCAAGATGGCCAACCACCTGGACACATTCTCTGACCTCTCAGATGACTACTCTCTGGAAGAAGAGGCACCAATCCTACCTGTCAGGGTGGCACAGGCACCGAAACTTACACACCCAGATGCCGCACCGGTAACAATCGAGGTGCTCAAAAGCCTCCTGGCAGACCTCCAAACGACCATACAGTCGGACGTGGCCAACCTCCGCACCAACATACAAGGCATAACAGGCTGGCTAGGTACCCTGGAGACAACCTCTGACACCAACTCCGCACACATAACCTCTCTACAAGAGGAGATCCAAGAGCTACGCGGGCACAACGACAAACTCGACCGCCGATTTGCAGCCCTGGAGGATACACGCAGGGCAAACAACCTGAAGATCCGTGGCATTACAGAGGAGGTGCCGACAGCAGAACAGCCGCACCTCATACGCCAGCTGCTGACGACGCTGCTACCAGCAAGGCAGGCTAAAACAATAGGCCTCGATGGTGTCTTCCGGGCCCCGAAGCCGTCCAGGGCCCCACAAGCAGCTCCCCGAGATCTCATAATTAAGTTCCAACTAAGAAAAGATAAGGCAGCGGTTCTAGTCAGGGACTGCACCCCATACCAGTTTGAATCAATGACTCTCTCCTTTTACTCAGACCTCTCGGGGGGCACCTTGGTTGCCACGATCACATTATCACACCCCACAAACGCACCGCACCACTCATACACCCTCCCCCCGGCCTGATTGCAATTCTAACCGACTGTCATACCTATAATTGTATGTAATTCTATGTATGTGAAAACTCTGGCAATAGCCGTTGTAGCATTGCTGGCGTATGTGTATTCTGTTTAAGTCATGCACGACAAAATAAAGAATTTAAAAAAAAAAAAAAAATGGCTGAAATGGTACTATTTACCTGAATTCGTTCCGTGAGCAGCACTCAACAATAACAAACCTGGCCCCCTGCACTTCTGCCTATCCGAATCTGCAGCCAGCAGACCCTCCCTCCGTATAACTGAATTTGGCATATACGACCTCCATCTGCCTACCTGAATACGTTCCCCCAAACATCATCCCTTCTTACCAAGTCCGGTCACTTGCACCTCCTTCCTCCACTAAACTTGACTAAAGACCAGCACACCCTCATTTCATAATAGACCACATATACCCTCCCCTCCGATTTAATGACTCCATCCTCCATAGCAAACTTAATTTAATTCTTCTAGGCCAGCTGATTAGACCAGTTTAATTTTTGTCCCAATTAGTGAACAAATGTATATAAAGCATTCCACTGAAAACCAGGTCCATGCTCAATGTCAGATGGCTATTTTCAGTAAAGAAGTCATATGCCACCTCGAGTGAACCACCACTCAGACCTTGGCATGTCCCAAAACTGTCCTCCTCAAAGCTGCTACATCTCCTGACAAACTGAATATAAAGCTAGCCGCACGTGATCACATAACGGAACAGATTTCCTGTTACAACCCCGCATCGTGCTTGGGTTACTAAGACGGATGTTAACCTTTCAGAGAGCAAAACACACAGTCGTTGTTTGGTCGTCCTTAAAATGGAAACAAAGTTGCCATTCCGAAGTCAGGCATAAATGCTAAACATCCATGGAGAGAAAGGGAGCAATGACCCAGAAAACAACCATGCTGATTTAGGGTTTCCTCCGTTTTAGATCGAAAATGCACTTCTTCATTGGCTAGATTATAATGCCCATCACACCCTGCAAGACAATTGCAGTTATAGCCCAACATGTTTAACAAACTAGCCGTTGCACCTTATAAAGTTGGTAAAATTTCCCATACCCCGCTCTGTAGAATTTACTTCTTGGGTAAAATAATATTTTTTAAATAATGGCTGTGCAGAGAGGACCTTGAGTCGACCAATGGCTGGATGTGTGGTCAGCCACCTTTCTAAATAAATATAAATAAATCCTAATGGAATAGCCCCTGACCCTGTTCCGACTCAAACAGGCCCACGGGAAGCAAGTCAATATGCTCAGTCCTATAAAGGTCAATGGGTGGGTGAGGGTGGGAGATACAGTGTGTCTGTGGGAGAGACGGGACACAGAAGTTAAAGCTCAGATTTTGGCCAGCTCGGTCATATGGTTAGAATTAAGAGATAGTTCATTGTTCCTCTGGCGATGCCTTCCTTACAGAATACAAGCTGTGACAAGCTTCGTGAACTAAGCCAGGCGATTCACACACACAGCTAGAGTTCAAAGTCCTAGTGTTAGTTCCCAGCTGTGTATCGATCAGCAGCAGTAACCTCCCATGATACTCGCAGGTAATTATTCACTTCCTGCTGAATGCGGGCAGGTAATTGTCCCTTTACACCTTTTTACAGCACTGCATGCAAGTTTGATAATAGGATGGAGGACAGCATGTCCTGCAGCAAAATGTTCACACCCAGAAGGATACACACGGAGAATTCAATCAAAAGTTTTTCAGAGCCAAGAGAACAAGACTGATTGGTAAGAATATCAATTTAGGAAGGCATCTACAGGTGTATTTTTGAAGAATTATTACAGACCTTTAATTTCAAGGACATGACTCCAAAGCAGAGAACACGACTTCCTGAAATCCTTACTAGAATGGCCAAAACTGGAATGGTTAAAAGGAACATTCCAAGAACCCTCGATAACTACAACCTGCTGCGGTGGTTATGGTGTCGGAGTGGCCTGGCATGGTTTGACTGGATCTTGGCAGGCACCTGCACTGCATCCAGTCTTCAATTTTTTTTAATTTTTTTTTAAAGTGTTGTTAACATTGATGTGTAGTGAATACAGCTCCTTGAAACATGAGGACATATTTCATATAAAGGAAGACTTTGAAAACAAAGCAAGATAATGTACAAATAAACAAGTACAAATCCATCCTCCTGGGCAGTGGCACAATTTGCTGGCTCTGGACCAAGATCTGCTGATTTACTCTTTAGGGTTTAGGCTTATACACCAAAGTGTGAGGTTTTTTCTTAAAATCACCTTGAAACACAATCCAGAACAGCAGGTTGATCACAACTCAATTATTAGGAAAAACGTTTGTTTCATTCTATAATCTGTAGCTTACGTGCGTTTAGCAGATGAGCGTGATCAGAGTAAAATCAAAAGCAACTATTTCACTTGCAAATGGGAACGAGTTTCAGGATTATAGCTAGACAAAAGACATATCCCTGGATCCTCTGAGTGACCCTAACTGACGCCATCTATTTACATATTCATCCTGATCTTTGCAATGAGGGTGGAGACGGCTGGAGGATTCACAGATTTGGAATTGGGCACAGGCCAAACATGACAAGTGCTGCACTTTAAAATAAAACAATAATAATATAGTATAATAATAATAATAATAATAATAATATTTTCCCAAAAGACCATTTAAAGTGCTTATTTACAGTGGCCGCCAGCACAGGACATTCAGACTGCTTAGTTAATCTCCCCCCACCCCCCCCACCCCCCTTAGTCATGGAACATAGAGGCCCCTGCAGTCATGGAAGGTGGGGTTTGCTTAGAGGCCCCTCCAGTCATGGAAAGGTGGGGTTTGCTTAGAGGCCCCTCCAGTCATGGAAAGGTGGGGTTTGCTTAGAGGCCCCTCCAGTCATGGAAAGGTGGGGTTTGCTTAGAGGCCCCTCCAGTCATGGAAAGGTGGGGTTTGCTTAGAGGCCCCTCCAGTCATGGAAAGGTGGGGTTTGCTTAGAGGCCCCTCCAGTGAGGGAAGGTGGGGTTTGCTTAGAGGCCCCTCCAGTGAGGGAAGGTGGGGTTTGCTTAGAGGCCCCTCCAGTCATGGAAGGTGGGGTTTGCTTAGAGGCCCCTCCAGTCATGGAAGGTGGGGTTTGCTTAGAGGCCCCTCCAGTCATGGAAGGTGGGGTTTGCTTAGAGGCCCCTCCAGTCATGGAAGGTGGGGTTTGCTTAGAGGCCCCTCCAGTCATGGAAGGTGGGGTTTGCTTAGAGGCCCCTCCAGTCATGGAACATGGGGTTTGCTGAAAGACACCCCCCCCCCCCCCCCCCCAGTCATGGAATATGGGGCTGGCCTGGCTTACACCCCCCTGCCCAGACTGGTACATCGGGGCTTGCTTAGGGTCCCCCCGGCCAGTATGGAACATCTGGATTCTTAAATTCCCTGGCCAGCATGGCTTGGCTTGAATAGAGTCTTCCATCAGCACTGAATATCAGACCTGTTTGGAGCCCTCTGCCACTAGACAGGGTTTGGTTTTTTAGAGCTGTACAGCAGCACCAAATGCCTGGCTTGTCCAAAGTCTTCACACCAGTATAAGACAACAGACTTGTTTAGCACCCCCTACCCCCTGCCAGCAAAAAATATTCCAAACTTGTTTAGAACCCACCAATATCACAGGAAGTCAGGTTTGTGTAGAGATCCCCATCAGCACAGGGTGACCAGCTTATATTTAGGCACCACCAGCACAGGACAGTCAGCTTGTATATAGACCCCACCAGCACAGGACAGTCAGCTTGTATATAGACCCCACCAGCACAGGACAGTCAGCTTGTATATAGACCCCACCAGCACAGGACAGTCAGCTTGTATATAGACCCCACCAGCACAGGACAGTCAGCTTGTATATAGACCCCACCAGCACAGGATGGCCAGCTTGAACTGGCACAGGACAGATACTTGTGTAGAGTCCCCCCACCATCACAGGACAACTAGATGGTAAACAGTCCCAGCAGGGAACATAGTGTATATACAATCAGCAACTCTACAGAACACTATTAATGCCAAATGAATCGGACATTCACCACCAGAACAGATAACCATACAATATAGATTTATGTAATGTCAGAAAACGGTATTACTACCAATACTGCTTTTTCTATACGCTTAATATCCTCTGTCAAAGGCAGTCCCTAGCGATAACCGCTGAATATAACGACTGCTTGCTCCTATCCTGTTCCCCTGACAGGACGGACTCGGCTACTCATGACTGCTTACCTGCATGTGCACTCTGGTTACCATGACACCAGAGGTTATTTGTGCTCGGTTGCAAAAATCATAAATAATTCAGCAGACTGTCTAACACTCTTCGAGTCTTTAAAAAGAAAAAAAAAGTTTCCATCAGGTGATCTTTACTCGTTGCCGCATTACTTCTAATCTCCAGGGGATTGGCAATGCCTTCAGATGAACGGCTTTCCAAGGATTTGGCAGAGTGGCGGATGTTAAAATATAAATGTAAAAGTTAAGGGACTTTCTATACTACCTTGTACCTCTGGGACAAACCCTCGAGAAAGCAAATCATGATCAACAGAAGACAAAAAAGAACAAACACCGACAAGACCTATGAAAACACTGTGGTGGTGGTGGTGAGGGGAGGTGGAAAGGGGAGAGATGCCAATAGTCACATGGAAATCAATATACTAAAAGAGCCTTGTGGTGTCTTCTGGAACAATGTCCAACATGTCGAAAGGAGCCTGGATCCAAATGGAATTGTGTCAGTCTATCATTGTTGGATGGAAAGATCACAATTCCATTTGGATCCAGTATTCTTTTCAGTAAGATGGTTGTTTGTTTCCAGTTTTAGTTTGTAGACCAGAAGAGGTGCACTGACTTCCTTCCATGAGGATATTTCTCAGTTTGCTTTCTTGCTTTCTTTATTTATAATAACGTATTTATAATTTACCTATATTTATGAGAATCTCTTTTCTGTCTATATTTTGTTTAGAGCTTGTACAATGGGAGAACTGGAAATAGCACTGATTAACCTGAATATACAGATACAAACATCTATATCTGACATTTATGGGGTATGTATTTAAAGTGCAGGCCCCTACATGAAGGCTCTTGGCTTATATACCCCAAAAACAGTACCATTTCGAACAGGGGCGCCAAAATACTCAGATTCCAAAGTACTTTAGAGTTGTGTTTTTTCTTCTTGTTGTTGAGTTACATAAACAAATTGTGCATAATATCTGCAGTACCTCATGCGGAGTATTTTATTTCACGCGTGGCTACAACCTTTTCTTTTTTCTTCTTCTTTAAAGGGGGAGGGGGGCTGGGTGGTTTGGCGCCTGCAGACAGATGCTGCTCTCAGCGAGAACGGTGGCTCAGGAATGCGCATTACGTCTCCCATCTGGGTCGGCACGCAGGGACATGCTCCCTCATTCAAGTAACAGATGATCTTTGCTGCCGACAGCAAAACTGCTCTTTGGAGTCCTAACCCTTAGAGTGCTGGTGGCGCTGCTCGAAGGGTTAAGCCAATTTCTGCCAAGTTCAAACAACAGAACCTTCAGATGACTGGGACAACATTTAGGTTTGTTTTCAAATGGTGACAAACCACAATGACTCCAAAGCTGAAGGTCAGTCAGTGCCCAGAAAAAACTCGAGCAACTGTCTCAGAGAGGTGGGATATCAAAGGCAAGGGATGGAGGTTTGGACAAACCCCCTCGACTTCAATAATAATAAAAAAAATACAAAATAAAATGTAAAACTGACATGTTTATTGGAACCTGGAATATTCCATTAGTGAATCATTATTCAACCCATTTCAAGTCCACCTAAAGCACTCTTCTGCTTTTGCTGGAACATCCTTCCACTCACAGATATTGGCCACTGTACTCCGCAGCATTGCTGATCTATGATGGGTGGCAACTTTGATGGTTATAAGAAAGTTCCCTAAAACCTATAGTTAGATGCCTGACTTATAAGAGAGAGCACCCCAGAATCCCACTTATTGCACTAATTTCCCTCTCTCTTCTGGGACCCGCAGGTTTCTCAAGGTTTCCAATAATGCTCCCCCAACCAGAGGTACTTCATTTTTCAAATATTTACCCAACTCTCCGCAGGTTACATGAACATGTCTGTATCTGCAAATATAAGACACTTTCTGATGATATGTCCCAGGGCACAACAAATCAAAAGCTTGGCTTTACACCGTAACTATTGTTTCACTTTGGGGAGTTAAAAGAAAGGGAATCGGTGGGGGATTTCACTTCGCTACTGCAAATTGTATGCCATAACAGACAAACAGAACATAAATAAATTAAATTAAAATATTCAACTTCGGTATATTTAAAACTTGGCTATTCTAGACTGAAATTAAAGGTTTAATGAATAGTCCCAAAATCTTACAAATAGACATATGAAGCTATGGATATCAGGAATATTCTAAAGAATCGCTAGGGGCCTCAATGGTGGTTTATTCACCTAAACCAAATGCCACGAATACCAGTACAAGAGACGAGAGCAAGATCTTAACCCTTTCTGGTACCAAAAGGGAGGATCAATGCACAGACTTTGTAAGATGCGGATAAACAGGCAGTAAAAGTGTTAATTCACAGATTTGAACACAGAGTTAAACAAAGGAGCTAGTTTGGGTTTTATTTTTTTAAATCTATGATGTGAAACTTACAGCATGAAACCATGTCAACAGCAGCCAATGGAGAAAAAACAATTTACGCCATTTCCAGCAATAGATAGCCCTAACCTAATGCAGTACTCAGTCTTCTGATTAGACAGCAGCAATAATAGAGAAGTCAAACACCTTAGATGGAAGTTCATTAACTACATTAAACAGAATTGTCCGTTTGGATTTAAAACTCTAGATTTTCTTTTTGGGTGTTTTTTCCCTAATGGATCCGGAGCAGATACAGGGATGTGTGAAATGCTGAACATAATGGATTCTTTTAACCTTTGTTACTATGTAACATTCAGACCATTCCATGGGTCTTTACAACATCAAAGCCAATACTGCATTATCTCCCACTACAAGGAACGCCAGAAAATCACGAGTCTTACCATTTCGTCCAGTGCATAACGCAGAAGGCCCTGTTCGTAGAGGATGAAAAACCTTCGCTGCCATTTCTGGAATGGGAGAAAACAGACAAAGAAAAATTGGGTTAGTGCGCAATACACAAGTTTGACCCAATCACAAAGTACAGCAAGAGGAGGAGCTTAACACATGTTGACCATGAAAGAGTAAGTGAGAGTGTGAGTGTTTTATGGGACACACTAACAAAAAAATACTTAGTTGCTCATCAATTGCACAGCATGATGGGAAAGAAATGCTAAACGTAGGCCAGAAATGCCAGCCACAGCTAGGCTTGTTTAGCTTAACAGTTTAGTGAATAAGTCATGTGCAGTGTACTCGTCTCAGATGGATTGCACGCAAGGAGTTGAAAGTTTTCAGTGAAGACTGGAAATCAATATCAAATTAATACAACCTTTGTGTGGTTTTTATCCATCTCGCGTGCGGTGGGGTGCATTTACTAAACAGTTACAAGTGGTATTTTGATACCAGAATTGTTAATCTAAGACCAAAATGGAAAAACAAATAAACTCCAGTTGCATTACATATTTCTTCCTCAATGAAGACATTCTGGCCTCAAACCTGCAAACTGTTGCTGCAATAAACAACGCAGCTTTTAGTGAATAAGCCAGTCGTGAACAGCATTCTGAGCGGCAGGCTCAGTGAATCTCCCTGCGGCTCTTCACTTGAGTCTGAACAGAGCAGTAGATCAAGTGTAAGACGTAGTACTGTTAATAACAATAAGATCCCATTTGGCAAGGGCCAGTGCTATACATCACTTAACTATTACTTATTGTCAGCCTCGCAGGAAGCGTGCCTTGCCTGGGGCCCGCGATCGGATGTGGGGTGGTGGATCTGGGGCAGATGCAGACACGGCGGAGCTGGTAACCGTCACAAATAGCTTATAACAGAATGATAAATGGAACTCCATCTACCATGCGCTTACAGGGACGGAATGGGGCAATGACACCTGCAAAGGGCTGGTTTTACCACTGTTAGGAGGATTAATTATAGCCAACAAAGAATTTTCTTACGGCTACCTTCCATTCTGTGAGTCCAAACTACTCACCTGTGCACTTGTGACACCCCCCTCTCTATCTAAAGTTGCTTTACTGATAAAATTGCTTTCAACAGGAAAGTACGCTATAAGTGTGTGGATCCAGTTAAGGTTACAGTGATTAATTTAATAATGCTTACTACGCTCCTGGCCTCTGACTAGTACTTTTTTTTTTTTTTTGTTTTCTCTTTTTTTTAATCACGGTTTAAACAGGTAATTTAGAAGTAGTCAAAGTGTCTGGATTTAGATATTTAGCAGCATTAGCAATGACGCAGTACAATTTTTTTTTTTAAATGGCACGCACGCAAAAACACAATTGAACATCTAGGTCAGGATCAACAACATACAGTTTTATTATATTTTCACACTATCTAAAAAAGTACTTAAAGAGCTAAAACAATCTTAAAATGATTAACATGACACATAGATTAGAGATTTTGCTTGGCAATTCGACACCTCTATAGAGAAACGCAGGGAAAATGACACGTTCAGCTCATGTATTTGGACGACCCGTCAGACACTTTAATAGCATGTGAATCTGAAGAGATAATCTCGCTGCTGTTACAATGAGCTGTGATTTACCAGGAAGAGAAGACATCTTGAGCATCACACAAAGAAATGTTTAACACTTTGAGCGTCCGAGGGACATGCAAGCCGCAACTCCCAGCTTTGGAAGCCAAAGAGTTAATGCTTAAAGATATGAATGACTGACTGTTAAAAGTGCAAGGAATGAACAGAACGTTCCATTATTCTAGAGACTTCATAGCATATCTTACATCCATACAAAGACATCCATGTTTTAAGTTCTAATTTGTTTACAAACTAGACCTAAAAATATTTTCAAAAGCTTGTATTCTTATTGAGCCCTCCCACTACGGCATCCAGCAAATACCAAGGTCATGCAAATTTTCTTGCATATGTGATGCCTACATATCTTTGATGCGGTCGTGACCCAATAACTACATATGTGTGGAAAGATCCCATTGGCTTTACGTGTATCACCGGATTGGAGAGAAAGGCTGTATTATATGAAGATGTCCCATATGAACAACGCTTGCTTATTATTTGACAGGCCCGTCAAAGTGAATGTATGATTTCAGGCCAGTGGAGAAAACCTGTAAACATGGCTGACGCAGACTTTAGTTTTGTTTTTTAACAGTTCGGTTATTTTGGCATTAATTTTAAATTCCCTTTTTCAGTGTGATTGAGAACTATGACAGCCTAAAGAAGTCAAATTAAATAACTTTGTTTTCGTATAAATAATATTGCAACTGAAGAACTGAGCTTAAAAAGTCAAACTTTACAGAACCACAACTCTGTTGATTAAGGCGGCAAAGTGTCATAGGAATTGTTCTACAATAGGAAGGTATAGCTAGTGCCAGTGTGTTAAAGAAAAATACCTTAACCCCTTAAGGACCAAACTTCTGTAATAAAAGAAAATCATGACATGTCACACATGTCATGTGTCCTTAAGGGGTTAAAGAGGCAGAACCCATTTTAGAACAATACCACAATATATATTTCAGGTTTTATCCGCTTGATTCATATACGTTGCTCTGCCATAGCAGTTTTACTGCCGGAAAGGCGAGATTTCTGTGCATTTTTTTTTGTGGCAATAACAACGTTTACGTTGCAGCCAGGTTTTCGATTTAGCACCGTACAGGATGGACGAAGCATCCATACTCCTCTGACAAACACATCTCAGTTTTCTGCTCCCTGCCTCTGTCTCTTTTGATGTCCATTTAAGGAAGCATTATCCACCAGAATTATTCTTTTTTTTTTTTCTCCCCTGCAATAAAAGAGACGCTTCGGGTTTCAGGAGCAGGAGACGGATGGCAAAATCACCTGGTCGGAGTAGGGAACTAGTGTCAGATGCCAAAATGAAAATAGGCTTATAGGGTTTGTTACTAAAACCAACCGCAAAAAAAAAATATAAAAGAAATGATATTTATATATACCAGGAATATACAGCAGATTGCTGGGCCAGAGAGTGCCCATCATAAAAAGGTAAAACTCGCCGTGTGACCCAATCTACAGCTGCAAATTCATTAAAACTAAAACAAAACACTTTAGATTCTTTCCAGTGTCAGGGAGCTCTCCATCACATTGAGTAAGGAAAGGCTGCTATGAGAAATTGATTATAAACACAGTTATCTGGACCTGACACACACGATATGCATTTTGAAAACTGTGGGAATCCTAATTTAATTGTTTTGGTGCACAGATACTGGTCGTTTTTCGGAAACAATGTAAAGGATCAGTCTGACAGCCATCAGAGTGGCTTCCCCGTAGGAGAAAAAAAAAAAAGCCCACTATAGTGGTTATGATGCCAGGAGTACTCTGGCGCTGTTTCCTGGTAACGCGGCAAACTGTTTTGCAATAATTTGCCCTCTTATCTAGGATCCTGCCCAGTACCGAGGGTCCTCCAGTGGCCAGTGACCCTCTTATCTAGGATCCTTCCCAGTACCGAGGGTCCTCCAGTGGCCAGGGACTACTTCCAGCTTATGCAGTGATGATTGATGTTCTCGCAATAGGTGAATTTTAGGTAAGTTTTATGGCTTTTTAAAAATTACTTAACGTGAACCCCCTCTCCCAAACCAAAATAAAAGAGGTTTTGGACGCAGTATATGGTCTGTGAGTATTGGGATTAGCCATCATCAGCGCGCTCACCCCGTCACTGCTGTCCAAATTTGTATGGCTTAAGAAAAAAAGAGAAGCTTCTTCACAATCCTGGCAGCAACAGAGGTTTGAGACCCCCCCCGGCTTTTATCACACTCTCCAAAATAGTAACGTAACCACTACAACAAGCTGCAATCATACAACAAGCTGCAATCATACAACAAGCTGCAATCATACAACAAGCTGCAATCATACAACAAGCTGCAATCATACAACAAGCTGCAATCATACAACAAGCTGCAGTGATTCTAGTGCTTCCGAGTGTCCCTTTAATGTCGACTACAGAGAACTGAACCTATACTGAGTAACAGCAAAATAGCAAAGAAAAGTAAAAAAAAACATTTTATACCGATGTCTTTAACGCACGTTCCCATAATATCAAGTGCTGACATCATTTATAAAATTGCAGATATTGGAGAAATATGGTCCATAGGAAGGGTTTTCAATTTATTTTTAAAATCTAGGAATATCACAAGTGAAGGCTGCATTTTAGAAGAGAAGAGGTTTCACAATGTTTTATTAAAAGCTATTTTTTTTAAAGCCGCTGGGCGCTGGATGCACCGCACTGTAGGGGTTCAAACAGGGTTATAAATGATGTGGCAGCCATGCAGCCGCTGAGTCGTGTGTGTGTGTTTTTGGCTCTGTCTCTCATTTGATGCCTAATCCCCAAATCGCTGACTTTCGTTACTGGTTTGTCTCCAATATTTAATCTGCTATTACCAGATGAGGTCACACAGGAAAAACCAACTCAAAACACAATGAGATATTCCTCTGATTGGTGGCTCCAGCGGGAACAGCCATGCAGAAGTGTAGCGGTATTTAACCACTTCTCTTTGTGATCGATTCATGCTGTTGGACTGGAGTAGAAATTAACCTTTTCAGTGTATGAGCTACAACAAGAACATTTTTAGTAAACATGCAACACATTGCCGGCATATCATTTTCACATACAGATTGCTGTTTGGAGAAACCAAAGCCAGTTTAAACCTCGCTCCCTAATACTCATTGAGACTGAGAAAGACATTTAACCCTTTCATTGTACAAAATCATATTTAATTCTAGGCTGCAATAGATGTTAACCTATTCTCTGCCTGCTAATCATTAAGGGTAGTCTAGAGCAGATATTAACCTTTCCACTGCTGGTCAGTCTGCTGTTTATTTATACTAGAGTGCTTTTTAACTCTGACACTGCCAGACAGCAGCTCTGTTATCCTGACAGCAAGATGAACTTTAGTTTATTCGCTTGTATTGAGTGGAAACAGGAATTTGTTGCTCTTACCCGAGATCTGTGCATTGGATTGTCGAAATCTGTGCCCTCCGGTGCCAGCAGAAGCCATCCCCCATATATAGGCTTGGCCTGTAAGAGAAGAACATAGAATGAGTTAACATGGATAAAGATGGAAGGGGCTATTAACACGCAGGATACAAAAACTATTACTGCACTGCTGCGCACTCAGCAGAAGAATTAAATGCCTATCCTTTACAGTGGTGGCACAAACCATACAGCATTACATTGCTCAGTAATACAGTTATAAACTGAAACTAAAACTCTTGTAGGATTGTGGCTTTTGGTGCTTAACGAGACACTATAGGCACCGTAACGGCGTCATCTCATTGAAGTGGTTATAGTGTCTGGAAGCCACTGGTGCCTTTTCTTCCATACAGCGTTACACTGGTTTTAATGCTAAACAGGAGTTCCAGGCAACCCATCCCTCTCTGTGCTGCTTGGGGTAATGAGGAAGCATTAGCTTGATCAAGCCTGAGCAGCAATGATTGGCTGAGAGAGTGTCAGCTGACTGCTTTCAGCCTATCACAGTGCCCATTGCTGGTATGAATCGGTATGGAAACAAACCAACAACAACAAAAAAAGTTACTTGCGCACTATCCCAAATCTCTATGCGCATTCAAATAAATTAAGGTTTTTAAGGATTACAAACCTCTTAGGTGAATCCTACACTAACAATTAGCTTTGCTTCCTTAAGCTGAAAGGCAAAAGCTCTAATGAGACACAGATGTATTTTTATGAGCCCTACACACTCATTAACCCCTAATAGGGCAAAAATGGCTGGGCGGCAGCCCTGTAACATGGCTGTGTAAAACAAAAGCAAATACAACACACGTAAATGGCCATTGGAGTGATTATGCAGTTCTTTAAATGTGCATAGGGATTTAGGATAGAGATCAGGTAACTGTTTCTGATCCATGCATGATACTTTTAGTTTATCAACCTCGTTACGAGTACTATCAACAGTCTGGCATGGTACAAACGGTAACTGCAGAGTACAGTGGTTCTCAATCAATGAAAATCATGTTTACGTTTGTGAATGAAAGGCTGGCTGGGCATGATGTTTAGCCGCAGTTCCAACTGTAATGCATGCAGTATGGCTGTTAAAAAGGTAGAAACCCATCTGGTGTACAACTACAGCAGCCGCAAGGCTAGCAGCCAGCACTGTTGGGATGTTTTCGTCAAAATGATCCAGTGCAGACCCCAACAGACACTGTACAGAGTCCCCCAAATAATACATCTATATTTTAGATGCGACCAAAAGGATGGATCCATTATGCTTTACTAACTTTAAGACTGCCAAGTCACCATGTACGTTTCTTAGCCAACCCCCGACATGCTGATGGAGCTTGGGTTTAATCGGCCTTCACCCGTGTATATAAAGGAATATTGGTGGGCTCTGCACAGTGTCTCATTAGTGTCTGTCTGGGTCTGCACTGGATCTAGAGGTGACAGACGCACCTTAGCAGTGTTGGCTAATAACAAGTCGAGGGACGCAGGCAGGAAGCCCTCATATTAGTTTAGAATAATTGTGGCAGGCCTTCCGTTAATTTATAAACAGCTTCACACAGTTACAGTCACCAGCCCCCCAAGCCTTAGAGAGATAGGGCCTTACACAGCCTGCACCGCAGACCCTCGCCTTCCAAATGAAATGTAACCCAGGTATTCTCGCAATCGCGATTTTATGGAACACCTAACTGCGGCCAGCTTCACACGCAGGACTAATTCTATGGAAAAAGTATAGAATTACACGGGGCTTTATTCAGTAATCCATCACTTGCTTAGTATATTGCACAGCTACATATGACTATATAAGGGGCTGTGTGATGAGAGGCCCATCGTATAAACAGTTTATATACACAGGTCCTGACATCGAGCCGCGGCCAATGGGGAGAAGAGATTTGTTTACACAACACAGACCCACGGCTGGGTCATTCACCTTGCTGTACTATGTGTTTTTACTTTTATGGTTACTAAAGAGGGGAGGGGGGGAGCACCAACTGCACAAAAGACAGTACTTTCAAATAGTCTTTTAGATTCAAATCACAAAGGCGGACAGCCATTTAACTCAATAACTGCATTGGAAGGATTAATAAAACGCATGGTTTCAAAAATATATCCTTGCTGAAACCAATTTATCAGCTTTTTCATTTTATTGATGGAGAGTGTTCCTCTGCGGAGAGGTTTAATCAGTTACAATTATCTTTCAGTGAAATACCAGACCTTTATTCCAGCCCCTACAGAGGACTGGCAGAGTCGATACAGGCTACTGAGAACAGATAGCAGTGATGGACTCCCATTATTATTATCGGTATTTATATAGAGCCAGCTTATTCCGTAGCGCTTTACAATAAAAGGGGAATTTACCAAATGAGACAATAAGAAAATGTAACAGGAACAATAGGTAATTAAGGAATGAGTTCAAATGAGCAGATACTTTGCTCAGCGGCTCCTGTCAATGGATCAGGCCTGCTGGGCATGAGCTGTCAATATCAGAGAGAATCACAGCCGATCAGGAGCGGTCAGCAAGGCTGAGAGTCATTTAACCTTCAGCTTTTGCATGCAGGGAGACATTTTGTTATCTGTAAGATACAGCCATATAACAGAAAACACTCTGCCTACAGAAAGCACCGCCATTAAGAGCTGAATGCTGGCCTAGTTTCTGACAGTCAGATCACCAGACTAATGGTTTTATGGCTTATGGAAACAATTCGATCAGCTGTGTTACAGCTCAATAAGGCAACACTGGCTACATATGCATTCCCAAGGGTTAAGAGTGAAGGGATGCGATTACAAAATAAAATATAAACACAAGCTCACATTTCACTTTGATACGACTGCACGGGTACAATTGGATATTCAGGAATATTGCCCTTATTACACCTCTCAGTCTTACTTTCTCCATCCTAGATTAAAAACTGGACAACGCTGGCTGGCCAAACCCCATGGAGAATGTAACTCACATCCATTCGGGGTGCCAAGATTCATTCTCCTTACTTTAGAGTTTCATTCTGTGCAGCTCGTAAAGGGTCTTAAAGACCAGAAGGATGATGATCAATTTATTAGAGGCAAATAAAGCAACCAGAAAGCGCTTAAAACAAACGGCATGTTTCACTAAAGAATGGTTTATTAGACGACTAACCTTGTTTTATGGGCAATCCACCCTTATTGAATCATAGCTGTGACATTAAAAAACAAAAAACAAAAAAAAACTATTTATTTTTTTAAAAACAGGTGGAGTTCCAGCACATTTACAATAGAGTATATAAAAAAATTTTGTAAAACAAAATGATATATATTAGATTGGATTAGCCGTATTAGTCCAGTAGACAAGATGTCAAAATACCAGAGTATTGCAGTATGCAATGATACCTTTTTTTATCGGACTAACATAATATTTCAAAGACGAGATTTTAAGTGTTAAACTCTATCAGATTGATCAGTATTGCTTCAGATCTCAAGAAGAGAGGAAAACGCTCGAAAGCTTGTGTTTGAAATATTATATTAGTCCAATTAAAAAAAATGTATCATTGCATACTGCAATACTCTGGGTATTTGGCATCTTGTCTACTGGACTCATATGACTAATCCAATGTACAATATATATATTAGATTGGATGCGCCGTATTAGTTCAGTAGACAAGATGGCGCAATACCAAAGTATCATTTTATATATACATACACACACACACACAATATCGTACTGCAAGATCTGTGACTGATTTGCCAATAAATTAACAAGATAATAAATATATTGTTCCTATTGGTGCAAAGCTTAAATTGTAGGGAGGCAAGTTTTAATGAATCTAATAAATAATTATTGTACAAGTCAGACGGCGCCCAATAAAGAGCTCTAGTTGTTAAAAAAAACTGAAATTCCCATGATGCTCGATGAGCACAGACACAGAGTTTCCTTTTAGGGTGGTGGCTGAGCATCTTAAGATTTGCTGCTCAAGAACACCTGTCTAGCGAGACACTAATTACCCACTATGTACTGACTATTAAATAAACAGCAACTAGACTGCTTTACACCACAGCCATTTTGTACCATCCACTATCCCAGAATGCTCTGCAAAGGATTTCCACAACACCAGTCCAATGGGAGTTCAAATATTTTTAAGACTACCAGTATAAGTACCAGAAATAACTATAAATACCCAACTAACTTCTAACTAAGATTGTTGAAGAAAAATAAAAAATAAAAATATTTTTTCTTTTTAAGCCTGAAAATGACCCAAAAAGACAATAAAATGCTACATCGTTAACAGTAAAATTGGACTGGTGTTTATAAACACCACATAGGACATGCACGCAATCAGGCTGCAGCTGGTGCAGGCGCAATTAGGAGGCGAAACGTTTAGCAAAAACAAAAACAGCCAGGGGAAACTCCTGCGGGCTCCACAAGATGGACAGGGACAGGTTCACTAACAGGCATCCTCACATACCTAAAACCAATAGCTGGGGGATCCCAGGGGTGGCTGTGTGGTGTAAATAAACCCAGCCTGTGGCTATCAGTCTCATTTCCCAAAATATCTCCTAACACATTACCAAGTCTTTCTTCGCTTGGATAAACAGATAATTATCAGCTCTCGCGAAAACATGTATCTGCAGTTGACGTACGTGAGAAGAGCAGTTTCGTGTTGTGGCCCAGTCATGCAGGAGAGAGGCATTTCGTCTGTAATAGAGTTTGTGAGCTGGGGGAATGCTGTACTAAGAGGTTACAGTACAATTAATCTCTGCAATGAGCCCCATTGTCTACAGCAGACAGCGACCTTTCCAGATATTAAGGAGTGGCCTAGGGCCTACGACACCTTATGCACAAATGCAGAGACTGTATACTGTTAACCCCTTAAGGACCAAACTTCTGGAATAAAAGGGAATTATGACGTGTCACACATGTCATGTGTCCTTAAGGGGTTAAAAGCCATTCGCTGATAGAGGATGTGAGGTTTCACTGAGTAACTTGGAAGAGGTACCCACAATATAAAATTTTTAAAAAGTAACCACTTCAGACATCTAAGACTTCAGAAGCAAAGGGTCAGATCAGATGTATAATTTATTCGATAAGAGCTTACACAGAAAAACACCAGAAAATAGCAGTAAATAACGGTAGGTAACCAGCCAATCAGTATGCCAGTCAGGTTACTAGTCGAACAGTCTACATATGGCTTGGCTGCAAACTGATCATGGCTAGATCGGGTGGCATTGGTCATTAAATGTAATAGGATTATTCGGTATTCATGTAGGTTCGAAAGGAGACCCATGAAGCTTCTATCGCAATATCAGAGTTCTTACTTTTTTCCCCAGTAGGTAATGTGAGCCCGGCCGTTTGTTTTCACATGCAAATTGCAGGAACCCCAGCTCAACAAGCACAGCGCAAGGAAAAAACAGAAGCTAAACGTAAAAATATTTTTATACCTTCCCGTTTGGAAAAGCGACATTCCGGGACAATATTCCTAAACAACCTTTTCATCACATGCGAAAAGCAGGGTTTAAACTAATAGATGGTTTTCTTCATTAAACACTCGTTTAGACCATAGCCCTATTCAGAATGGGCACACCATTCTCTAAATATGAAACTGGAGCCACGTAATCCACGTTCAGACAGCTGGTTCTTAATATATTAGGTAGCAGAACAATACATTCCATCTCTGTAGGACATACTATTTGTTTGCCAATTGACTGGGACCTGCATGTAAAGTTTAATAGAATTTAATCGAAGCTACTCAGCTTATTAAGGTTCTACCCTTTTCCTTTTAATTCGAGAGGTCTTTTACCCTGCTCCATCAACCCTACTTTACTCCATTATGGCCACGTAACACAAAATGGTCTAGTAAGAGTAACGGACTCAAAGAACACCTCTCATCATATGTTCACTTCACGTTTTTTAAACTTTTATTACATTAAATGATGTATATAGATTTTTATTTTTTTATATCTGGCTGAGCGGGCCATGTTGGGTCAGACTATTATTTTTCTTACCAGCTGCTGTTCAACCTAGCTTGCCTGCTGCCGCAGTTCATACACAACACACAGGGCAATGGAGCAGCAGGCAAGCTAGGTTGGGCAGCAGCTGGTCAGATAACAGAGTCTGATTCAACTTGGCTGCTCAGCCTGATGAAGTGAAGTTTTCTATTTATATAAAAAAAGAATTAAAAGAAAAAAATCAATATTCATCAAATCTCATCTAACATCCCTCCATGACAAGGTACATCACATCCAGCTTAACCAGAAACTCATGGCACTCAAAATGGCCACCATAGAGGACCGGCAAAGGCTCACACATTAAAATCAGAGGAATCCCCACCGCCATCTCCGCAGAGGAGTTGCCACACTACATAAGGCATCTTTTGGCCACCATGCTCCCACACACAGTTACAAAGAAAATCGCAATAGATGGAATATTTCATCTCCCAACCTACACTCGCCTAAAGTCCCCGGCAGCACGAGACGTAATCCTAAAATGCATTACAGTCCAAGACAAACTCCATATTATGACCGCGCTTAAGAGCAAAATACCCCTATCCTTTGAGGACTCAGAATTAACATTTTATCAGGACTTATCATGGGCTACCCTACTGTGGTGCAAATCATACGGCCCGGCCACCACACAGCTATGCGCAGCCAGCATAGCCTACAGGTGGGGAACAGGAGGTTCCTTGGAAGTCACCCATGAAGGGTCATCACCCTCAATGCAGAGGCAGAGCAGGGCAGTCCGAACGCCAGAATAGCTCATAAATCCATCATACCTGCCCTCACGAGAGCAAACCAACAGCCAGCCGTCCTGGAGAGACAGGACAACACAGTACGCAAGACACACCCTGCCTGCCCAACATTTGCTCCATCACGACTAGCTTTTCACGTAGTAGATACAAAAGTCAATCACACAGGCTACATAGCTGCATAACCAAACTGTAGATTAACCCGACCACGAACCGTAGCACACAACCAGATCGCTCTGGCTCCGATGAGTTTAACCCACCATGTAGATGTAACTAACCAAACGGTTTACTGTTCCTGTTTTTTGTATTTTGAAAAAGGTGCAATAACTTTCTGTGCCATACTAACCTTCATCTTGTATACCGCATCAATGTTTGATCTTTCTAATATGGCAACATGTGCTTTGAAAATATTTTGTGCAACAAGATAAAGAATTTTTTTTTAAATCAATATTCATAATTTAAAATAGATAATTATTGCTCATTTAATGTAATAAACTTTTAAAATATAAGAATTGAAAATTTGATGTGTCCTTTAAATGTGGGCAGTGAGGGCTGAGTGTCTATAAGACTTGTCCAACTATAAGCTTTAAATGAAAATAAAAAAATAAAATAAAATACTCAGCCTAGACTATGAATGCGTGGACTTCTAAACAGGTAGGATCTATCATCTTATCAGATGAGGATCACAACACATTTTAGGAAAAAGAGAGGGCTATCACAGCAGGTACATGGAAGAAGCCATTATAGCGCACTGGATCCATTTGGACCCGTCAGGGTTTCATGTGCTTTATTTCTTACTTGTTCACAATCTTTCATAATGACTGCGTGGAAGCAACACGAAAGAAGGACAAGCAAGTAAAGGCCTGTCTTGTTAAATATCCCCCCTCCTTTGCCCCCCATACAGTTTACGAGCAACTTTACATTGTTCCTTTCAATTTACCTTCTGGTATTTGAGTGCTCAGATCAGAGAACGCCAACCAGTTCTGGAGGACTAGCCTGTTGATATTAACCTACATTTGTGAAAGTTATGAACAATTTTGAGATACAATTATTGTTTATCGTTACATGTCTAGTTGTAGACTCAAACATTTAACAGAGGTGTGGGATGAGGGTGCCAATTATATTTACAGATACTGGATTTCAAGGAAGGATATGTTATTATAAACCATTCATATTTGTATCCCTAAATAATTGGATATTTTAATGTTAATAAAGTTAAATATTCTATGCATTTTTGCACCCTATAGTAAACGGAGACTATTGAGAACAGTGATTGTCAGTTGTGGTTAAAGAAGATTTGCCACTTGCTATGATTTTTAAAATTATATTTACTTATCACTATACTTAAAGGACCACTATAGTGCCAGGAAAACAAACTCGTTTTCCTGGCACTATAGGGTCTTTAGGTCCCCCCACCCTTTAGGATCCCACTCTCGCCAGGCTGAAGGGGTTAAACGCTTACCTTTCTCCAGCGCCAGGCTCACTCGACGCTGGTGAACTCTCCTCCCTCCTCCGACGTCAGCGCCAAATGCGCATGCACGGCAAGAGCCACGCGCGCATTCAATCGGTCCTTAGGAAAGCATACTCAATGCTTTCCTATGGACGTTCAGCGTATTCTCACTGTGATTTTCACAGTGAGAAGTGCGGAATCGCCTCTAGTAGCTGGCAATGAGACAGCCACTAGAGGCTGGATTAACCCTAGTGTAAAAATGTTTACAGCTGTAGGGTTAATCCCAGATGGACCTGGCACCCAGACCACTTCATTGAGCTGAAGTGGTCTGAGTGACTATAGTGGTCCTTTAACAGATTTGTATTTTGAACTGCGGAATTTACTAAATGACTAAACTTTACTAAAACCAAAATAATTTCGCTTAATGAAGACGTTCTGGAGTATAGATCATGCCCCATGCAGTCTCACTGATCAGTTCTCTGCCATTTAGGAGCTTAATCACTTTGTTTATGCAGCCCTAGTCACACCTCCCTGCCTGTGACTTAAACAGCCTTCCTAAATACTTCCTGTAAAGAGAGATCTAATGTTTACACTTTCTGTATTGCATTTAAAAAAAATATATATATTGGGGGCGTGGCCCGGGATGGAAGCTTAAGCTGAACGCTCCACTCCACCGGTCCCTGTAAAGCCCTACTAAATAGCTTATTTTAGCACCCATGGGACGTAACCCCCCCAGGGGTTCCCAATTGAGCCAGTCGCAAGGTCCGATGGACGAATTCCTGCACAATACCGCAGACGCGCGTGGCGAGGCCTCAGGTTCCAAGATGTCGCCCACCTCCTCTACACCCGGAACTTCCTCTGCCTCAACCCTGGATGGCATCGGGGAAGAACTCCGCACCATTGCAGCCTCCATGGCCACGAAAGCCGACCTCCTGGTGCTCACCACTACCATCCAGGATGCGCTGCGGGCCATAATGGCTGGAATCCGGGCAGAGGTGACCGCACAAGGGCACAAGAGCTGGAACGCTCCCACGAGGCCCATAATGCCAGACTGGCGTCCACTGACACGGCGCTAGCCAGGCAAGGTGATCTACTCCTGCAACTCCGTAGATCTGTCAAGGACCTCGACAACCGCGGGCGCCGCTGTAACATACGGGTGCGCGGCATACCAGAGGCAGCAGGTGAGGAGGATGTTGAAAATTCCCTAACAGCCCTTTTCCGCGTGATCCTACCTGGCGATGCCCCGATGGAAATTCGATACGACAGGACCCACAGGGCGTTAAGACCCCGCTCCACAGAGGATGGCCTTTGGGATATTATATGTTGCCTCCATTCATTCTCCGTGAAGAATGCCATTATGAAAGCAGCTAGAAGCCGACCCACATGGGACTACCGAGGGGCACAAGTATCATTATTTAATGATTTGTCACCGGTCACGTTGGAGGCCAGGAGGGCCCTGAGGCCTGTCACTTCGCTCCTTCGAGAACACAACGTCCCATACAAATGGGGCTTCCCGTTCGCCCTGTCAGCTCGGCACCAGAATGGATGGGTGTCGCTCCGCTGGCCGGACGAGGTCCCCAGATTTCTGGATGATTTGGGCCTACCACCAGTGCAGGTGCCCGACTAGATCCTGGGACCACTGGACGCAGGCCCGAGACCACAACGTGCACCCCGTCGACAGAGGGGTAGGTCTCCACCAGGACCCCCACGACGGGATAACCAGGAGTAGCGCCCGACGCCCCGCGGGTGCCGACCTGCTGGAATGATACTGCCCTACCTAGCCTTGGGGGACCCCCTGGATGTTGCCGGGTACTGTTGATTGCTCTGGACCTAATGTCCTCACCATACCGCATACGCTTTCCTCGATTCCCCACAGTTACCGGGAAGGGGTTGAGTGATAGCCACACGGATTTTGGAGAGACCACGTAGCTGCCTGTACTTTCCTCTCCGCAACTTCTAATGCATCCACGGAACCGACATGCCCGCAGTGGTAACATGCCTATATGGGAGAGGTACTCGGACTCACCCTCCTTCCTTGCACGGCCTCCTGTATCACATCTGGACCGCTTGACCAGTCTTTGGAATCACTGACCCTACCTCAAGTTACACTGTAAGGGGATTCCGGTCAGCTCCTTGGGTGGTGGGGTTACGGGGGCGGGGGACCTGAACGTTCGCCCACAGTTGACCCCCTTCTCTGCCTCAACCCACGACGAAGCCAGTTGCTGTAGTTCCTCAATGACACCCACGGCCCTGGCCTGCCTATTGCGCTGGGACATTAGATTCCGACCCTCTCTCCATCTTGATAAGTATCCTGCTTTACCGTATTACCATGTGACTGTCTCCTTTGATTGATATACTTACCATCCTGTGCCTACATTGATGTTATGTTGTGGGGTATGCTGAGGTCAGATACTGTGCTATGCAGGGGAGTAATGACGGTAATGAGGGTGAAGGGAGGTTGGTAGGGTACCCTGACTGAAGCGGGGGGAGGCTGTAGGCGAGGGGGACCAGTAGAAATCTCCCCCAAAAATGCTTAACTCGGGGGAAAGCAAAAAAAACTAAAAAAAAAAAAAAAAAATTCGAGTCAGATGTTTGGTCGCTACCACTGAAGTTGCGGAGTATTCCTCCTGACCCGAGAGATATATAGGTCAACGGTTGTGACTCACCCATACCCGGAGCGAGACGTAGTGAGCTGATTTGGGGACCGAGGGATGACAGCCGACCCCACCGGTTAGGCTCTGCCAGACCGCTTATGCTCGTCAGACCCTGACAGGTGGTTGGGGGTAACGAATATGTTATGGGGCCTACCCTGGGGATGGGGAATAGGACGGACATGACGGCGGGGCATGCACGGGAAGTTGGCGATATTCGCTATTGCCATTTATTTTCATTCATGTTTAGACTTTACGCCTCTGGCTTATTGTTTCTTTGTTCACACTCTGTTTGCCTTTATGCTAACTTATACCTCCCATGCACCTACACACTTGGGCCGGGACCTGGTTGGAACGGGACAACTCAATATCTACCATACATACGATATCTACACTGCATCTACCCTGGTTTTGACTACGACCACTACCCTACACTTCCACTTGTGTGAGACTCTCAGCGGAGCCACAGGTTATTTCGAATTTCTCCTGTACTGTTAATAGATTGCTAGACCACGCAGGAGCCTCATCTATATTAAAGTTCAGTTTACAGAGCAGGAGACATACGCTTCTAAAGCAAGTTAACATGTAATGGAAAATGAAACCATTTTTTAAATGCAGGCTGTCAGTCACGGCCAGGGATGGTGTGTCTATGGCTGCATAAACAGAAAGAAAAGTGGTTTAACTCCTAAATGGCAGAGAATTGGGCAGTGAAATCTCAGAGGCATAATCTATACACTAAAACTGCTTCATTAAACTAAAGGTTTTTTTTTGGAGACTATGGTGTCCCTTTAAGCTAAAGCTGTTTTAATGCCTACCCTACAGTATCCCTTTAAATGAAGCAATTGTTTACTTCTTTATTCAACTACTGGGGACTCCATCTTGGCTGCTGTCAGTCATTGTTATACGCTCTCCCTTCGCACCTGGCAGTCAACATAGCGAGAGAGCATACAGAGACAATGAGAAATTACACCAGGTTTCTGTTTCTACAGCGAATAAGCAATGTGTGCCTTGGCTGTGCCCAGACGGAACTGGATGTTGATGTAATCTGCTAGATTTGGAAATAATTTTAAAAGAAAATGGAGCTTCTCGTGAAAACACAAAGATACCAATTTCCAGGGAGGTGACAGTCCCCTTGTAACCTTGGCACTCTACAAGGTTACACTTGTCTGTGAACTACATTAAACCACAATGCTCAGCCAGCCAGGAAATGCAGACTACTAACATCTGGAGTGCCAAGGTTATGTTAACCATCACAGCTCCATGTTCAGTAACATTCATATTTCTGGGCACAAGGGATGCCCTCGGAATATCTTTAACCCCTTAAGGACACATGACATGTGTGACACGTCATGATTCCCTTTTATTCCAGAAGTTTGGTCCTTAAGGGGTCAAAGGAAATAAGAGAATATAAATTTCCTTTGAGGCTGCAATGCCTCACCAGATTGCCAGACAGCCATGATTTATCACAATGCTCCTTAGAGAGGTAAACAAGGGCAGCACTCAAACAGTTAATAATCCCTAGGATACAGCCTGCCAAGAACGCGAGCAGCCATTGGCAGAAAATCTATATAGTACGTGGGAAACAGCACCCATTTAATGCCTCAGAAAGCAGGGAAAGGAATACAGTGTTTCGGGAAGAATAAACTGTGCCCCAGCAGCTTCCCCTCCCCCTGAAAAAAAACAAAACAAAAAAACTCCACGCAACATTTAACCCCACGATTACCGTTTGCTAAACGTAAATCCAATTGTAATTTCCTTACTGAAGGTGGTTTAAACATCAGACAGAACAGAATCTGCAAGAGGACACTAAAAGCTCTGTAAAGCCTACCGCGCGGAGCTTTGCAGAGCATTCCCAGTCTGACTCACTTGGCAGAGGCCCATTGCATTGAGATTACCGGTTACATCACTGGTGTGGATTACGGTATTATGTCACAGGCTGCAGCCCACACACAAACCCAGAGAAGAGGAAGGGGGGGGGGGGGTGCACTATATAAACCATACACGTGACTTATCTATCATTCTCTGTATGATGCTCCTAAGAGACCCCCCCACCCCCCCTTTATGACATTCCCTTACTGTATGGGGTTCCAGAGAGACACCCCCTCTCTTATTGACATTCCCTTACAGTATGGTGTTCCAGAGAGACACCCCCTCTATTTATGACATTCCCTTACGGTATGGTGTTCCAGAGAGACACCCCCTTACGGTATGGTGTTCCAGAGAGACACCCCCTTACAGTATGGTGTTCCAGAGAGACACCCACTCTCTGACAGAGATTCTGGGCCAACACTGCAAGAGCTGTCATAAATTAAAGAATCAAATGGAGCGAGCCTTAATTTGCTAAACTCCAACACAATCTGTAGAGTAGCAAAAAACAGATTATTTGATAAAATGGTGAGGTTCTTACACTATTACCCCAGGACGTAGTTGAAGACCAGAGCGATCTGAATGTACCTTTCCTGGTTAAATACCTTGTTATTATTACGCTAAACTGGGAGTAAAGAATATTTAAAATGTTGCAGCATTACTACGAGAAACCAGCAGCAGTGAAAACACGAAATAGGTCGGCTGAGAGTGCTAGATCTTGGCGGATCCATGTGGTGCTTTAACCATTTAATGGCATGGTACACGTTCGTAGTTGTTATGGTTCGATGTCCTTATTGTGATATTGGTATAAATAGTGCATCTCACTGTGTAGTATGTTACTGGTGGCTCTGTATACTACGGGCAGACGACAGGCCGAGCCAGGTTCCAGATGCTTGCTAGGACTCTCAATCAGCAAACATACCAGCTGCACTAATGTATACTGTATGAACGAAACACAAACATGGATTCACCTGTAGACAGTAAGCCCAAGAAAAACAAAAAATATCACCAATGGAAGGAGTAGCGCATCGCAGAATGAATCAGCTACAGAAAGGCACTCCCAAACTAACTGGTAAAAGATCAAAGGCTGGAAAAGCAGATTCTACAGGAAGTAGGAAGGAAAACAAACCCATTGCGGACAAAGATTGCATTCCTATCGATGTTTAAACGCCGGGAGTGATCACAGAAATAGATACCAGATCCGTAGCTTGTGAACAACTACCCAGTTCCCATGATGCTATGTACTTCTAGGCTGGTAAAGCATCATAGGAGTTGTAGTTCAAGCTGGAGGGGGGCCTTCGCTTTTGGACAACCCAAGATTACAGCACTGACAAAGAAGAATATCAGATTATTTAACCAGAAAGGTTTCATGAAGCTTTCAATAATTCTCCTTACATTTACTATATTCCTCCCCCCACCAGTACTTACTGGAGTGATGGAATTATTGCCCAATTCAATGGAACTCGTTTTGATCAACCTTAGGGGAACAAAACGGTTGACCTGCTGAGATTTGTTCTCTGTTTCAACCAGTACAATACAATACCCATGATCCTCTGCTGGCCAATGGTTGGCTGAGGGTGGCGCAAGTGTGGTTTATACACTTAACTGGAAATTGTGGTTATTTTATAAAAGAAACTGTCCATTTTAGGCCAAAACGGCCAAGTTCTAAAAAAAATCCTGCATAATTCACCACAATCTGAAATTTAGTGACTAACCCCAAATGTGTTCACCGAGAGCTGGGTTGATGCCAGTTGCATTTTCACTGGTAATGACAAGAGACAGCTGGGGAAAGTGATGGGTGGAACAGTGATGCAAACATTGCTATTAAGCATATGAGCACAAGGATAAAGCAAAACACTTATTGCGCACGCACAACTATTCCCTGCAGTCATTAATTATGTTGCAGATTACAAAAACGGTTCTGAACGATGGGAAAGATTGCTCAGAGGAGTAAATTTACTACGATTATAAACAAGTCGAAATGGGAGACATAATCCGATTTAAAAAAATAAAATAAAACATATCCTGTAAATCTATCTATAGTTCATTCAGACCACTGCAAAGAAATTGTTAACATTTGTTAGTAATACTTTCAGCCACTTTTCAATTTTAAATTATGAGCAAACGTTCAAACTGGACAAATAACTTGTAACTAAAGAAGAATTGGCGATATAAAAATCATAATAGAAATTTCTTAAAAAGGACAGTCTAGCAACCAAAACCACTTCATCCTTATGACGTGATTTTGAGGCCTATATACTGTCCAATACAGCCCTGCAGTTTAAAACACCCATAACCCACACCCCTAAGGGCTGTCACTGAAGGAGCACGTGGGGGCTTCGGGGTAAAATAGATTCAATAACCATTTTATGCAGAGGACCAGGATGCAAATAAAGCCAACACTGGATATTGGGTTTGCGTGCCATGGTTATCGATAAGAAGCATTGTATTGGCAGATCATGTGCCATATACAAATGAACACAAAAGGACGAATAATAAATATATATATTTTTTTTTTTTTTTTTTTTTTAATACAAAAATGAAGTTTGTTAATTACAGTGTTCCATTAAAAGGACACTATAGGCACCCAGACCACTTCAGCTCAATGAAGTGGTCTGGGTGCCATGTCCCCCAGGTTTTAACCCTTCAGATGTAAACATATGTTTACATTGCAGGGTTAATCCAACCTCTACTGGCTGTCTTACTGACAGCGGCTAGAGGCGCATCTGTGACACTCAATGCGAAATTTGCATCCAGCGTGCAGAACGTCCATAGGAAAGCATTGAGAAATGCTTTCCTATGGACTGTTTGAATGCGCACGGCTCTTGCTGCGCATGCGCATTCCGCTCCACTCGATAGCTGACGTCGGCAGGAGCGGAAAGGTCACCAGCGCTGGATTAATGTAAGTAACTGAAGGGGTTTTAACCACGGGAGGGGGGCCCTAAGGATGCTATAGTGTCAGGAAAACGAGTTTGTTTTCCTGACACTATAGTGATCCTTTAATGCATTACTCCAAGCATCATAACATTTACAACTCGCTGTATATGATGGTAGAAGTTCCCTGGCTCCATTCCCTGGTAATAGGGGGAACGTGTTTTGTAACACTTTGCACCTTTCACCTGGGTTCTGCCGAACACGGAGGGTCCCCCAATGGCCAGTGACATGCATCAACCAGTCGACCATTTATTGTCCGAGAACGTTACCTGACCACTCTCAGCCAACCAATGCCACACGGTGCAAGGAATATGCACAGAAGTGACATTACCCGGCCCCGAATGGCCAATGACACTGCCGTGGGTGGAGTTACACCGGCGTCAGCAAAAGGATTATAAACTCTGTTGTGCATGGACTACAGGCACCATAACCACTTAAAAACACCAAAGCTGCATCGTTTTTGCAGTTTGATGTTTTGGTCTAAATTTTGCATTTCTCTTAAATACTTCACAACTCACAGTTTAGGGAGTAATCCTCAAATATATACAAAACCCCAGAGTTGTGGGTATGTTAAAATTACTGTAAGGTACAAGGATGTGAAATACAAGAAACTACTACAGATCCCAGAGGTATTGCTTTTCTAAAGGCCATAATCCCTGGGCAGACTACAAATTCTTTAAAAGGCAGTCAAACCAAATGGCTCTTTCAGCCAGACTCCGAGAAAGGTTACTGAAAGCTCACAAACATTCAGGTGCAAGTGTAGGAATAGACTTGTAGCTACCTGAAAATTCATGTGTAGACTGCCCCAGGCAAGAGCTGTCAGGCAAAATACAGGAAAGAGAGACAGCTCAATTTATTTCACACAAAACACAGACCGAAATAAGCAAAGTCTATAAAATCACTGTTTTGCCCTGTTGCTGCCCATAAACTGTATTTTTCAATGCAAAAATCTCTTTTTTTGCCAAATGTTGCAAAAAATAAAAATTCAATATAATTTAAGCACTCAAGGCAACTATATGAGGCCTGATAAATATTTGTGCATTTTAAAACCAACCAGATATGTATAAATATCAGTCTAACTATGTTGGTAGCCAGAAAACGGATCCATTTCACAGAGTAACATTTCAACACTTTGCAGGCTTTGATTTTGCATTAATAATTTTTCAGTCCTTTCTATTTTTCTCAGTTTATATGAATTGTTTTCAATTAGCTTTTTCGGTTATACATAAAATAGGGAGGACTACTTTTTCTTATGGGTAAGGTTAATCTCTGGCAATGAACACAGCCAATGGTCCATTTTTTCCTATATGTTAAGCTAATTTACCCACAATCCATCAGACAAATGAATCCTATAGAAGGGAATATTGCATGCATCATGGGCAGAAGGGTACAAAATGGAGGCGCCCAGATACGGAGATCTGGTTCATGATAATAACGAGAAATAAAAGATAAGTGACAAATAAATATAATTATTAAGATGCAATGGGCATAAGGAAAAGAAAATGAAAGAAAGGGTGGGGGGAAAAAACATGTAAAAGTGACGCTTTAAAATATTAAATATTTGGCTCCCTTGTTCATGCGGCTCGTAAAAAAACAGGCCAAAATACATGAACTTGAAAAACTCTCCAAGTCTGTTATATTTTGAGTTTGTCGACTGCGGCCTAGAATTTAAAATCTTTTTGAATTCCCTACAATTTATCTTTTTAGGGAACAACCATTAAAAGATACTGGCCATCTACAAAATGTGCCGATGACACGAACGCCTTTAGGTTGTCATAGT